>NC_043703.1:4090313-4117951 GCF_006229205.1 Suricata suricatta | reverse complement strand
GTAGAGAAAGGGGCATTGGTATTTTTGAGGGCTCCTGGGGGGTCCTACTGTGAGACCAAGGGTAAGAACTACTCCCTGGCACTGTCGTCCACAGACTTAACTCCTGAGTCTTCACAGGACTCAGGTCCTGTGTGAGAACATCTTTTCACAGCAGTGTGGGCAATGCTCCCTGCTGAGGTCAGAACCCCCCTGACTGGTAGGGGACGGGAAGGACTACAGGACTATTATTATCCCAGGGGCTGAACAGACCACAACCCAGAAGGGCACCGGGATCCCCGCGAAAGCACAGCATTCGGGGATGGTCTCTGGGCCATGTTCTACATCTCAGTGTGGGCGATGATTACTCAAGTCAAAAACCGTCCATCTGAATGCCTAAGGTCTGTGCTTTTTATTACATATAAATTCTAAACAAGTAAATACATCAATAATTTAACAAATAAATCACTTAATAAAAATACCTCGGTAACTCAGTTAAACTGTTGGCCTCCGTAAGACATAATTTATAATCAGTCTTCCGACAGTGTTCTAGATCACAGTCGACCATTCAGTAAAATGAAAGAAAGAATTCAAAAGGAAGAGACACATACTGTAGTTTCTTCTGATTTTTTTAATTTCTAAATTCAAGTTAATGGATAGAAGATGAAGAATTCTATACACACGTGCACTTATACTCAAATAATGTGCCTACAACATTTAAGTAATCTCTTCCATTTTCCTTATCATTACAAGGGGCTACACTGTCGCTAGATGCTTTGTAAAAGGGGCTTTAACGTTAATATGATTAAAACATCACGTCGATTCTCTTTTAAAATTCTAGTCTCCTATATGTCATTTAAAAAACTGTTCCTTAGAATAGCATTATTATACTCATTCCCAGTTGAGAAAACTAAGTAACATTTTAAATGGCTTGATAGGAAAAAAATATGACTTAGAAATTTTTGTTCTGTTATTACTTAAGGCATGAAACACATATATTTCTATCAGTACAATGTGAAATAAGTTTAAGCATACCATCACTTTCTATTTTGAATTACAAAAGAAAGAAATTAATGGCAGAGTCCACTGAAAAGTTTATATTTGCTTACATTATTCCTTGATTTCCTTTATGTAAGAGCTCTATTTAATTTGTGTATTCTGTGTAACTCTTAGAAATCTAAATGTTTGCAAGCACAGTATTATTTTTATATTTGAACAGTCATCCACATGTCTGCCCACATCACTATATCTCTATACCCACGTCCATATATTCTGTAAACTGAAAACAAGTATGTTACTGACTAATTGAAATATTCTTTTATCCATATCTACTAAGCACCTGCGATCAGCTTCACCGTGTTTGAATATATAAATAAATGATAGCTTCCCAGAAATCCTCATTTAGAAACCCTATTCCTTGTTTTGAGAACTAGGTAGTAAAGGTCTCTAAGGTAAGCACGTAATAATCAAGCTTGCGAAGAAAATGATGAGAGAGATTTGGAAGAAAGACACTGGAGAGGATGCATGAGTCATAAGAATCCAGAAAGGAGGAAAAACAGACCAAATAACACAGAAAATCAGCCAACGATGGGGAAAAAATCCACAGTTGAATCTAAAGCTTGAAAGGCATCCCAAAATCCCAGGATTATTTAGCGACTCGTTTGGTTTAATTCCTGAATTCCAAGAGAAAAGAAAACACAATGCGCAGTTTGTGATGGGAAGCATAAACTGAGGAAATGAAAATGAAATCGGGTTCTGTCTGGAAAAGCTGGTAGCTGGGAGGCAGCGAAGCAATATTATAAAGTATGGTGTGGTGAGACCGGGACCAGAACCAAGAACACCGTGGCCAGCCAGGTTAGTGTCCATCTGCTTCTGCAAAATAGAGAAAGCCTTGGGATTGTGCGGTTCAGGAAGCGTCTGTCTGAGCCGGTGTTGGCTTGCTGACTAAGCTCGGCCCCGTGCCCTGCTCTTCCCTGGGGTCTGTGTCCCTGTCCCCTGGCCCACTGGCTCCTCAATACTGCCTGGGCGAGCAGGAGGGGAGACACCAGGATCTTCCTTCCCCACCCTCTCCGCCTTGGGTGACAGCCTTGGCAGGGACACTCCTCTGGTTCCCACCCCACCGCGGTTCTGGGACTACCTCATCCCCTGGTCCCTCCAGCCTTGGTGGAATGGCTGCCCCCTGTCACTGCTCCCCACCCCTCACACCTCTGCCACTGTCGGTGGCCGGTCTCCAGGCCACTGAGCCACCTCCCGCTGACTGTGTCTCTCCAACCAGACCCTGGCACACTGTGTATGCTTGCCGTTGTTCAATACGGTGGCAGGGACTCTATGGCCATCAGATCAGAGAAGACATCTGCAGACGCACCGAAAGGAAGACAGTGTGGGAACCACGGATCTCGCAATGGCTGGTGAAACATTCCTGGACAATGACAATGAACGTGGGAATTTGAAAAAATTGTTGTTACTTGAAGCTTCCTAAAGAAAAAGAGATGTGCCATAGGGTGAGTTTGATATTCTGGAAACAAGCATTTTTGACTTTCTCAGAGACAAGAGGAGATGGGAAAATCCACAGGATTCTCCAGATTTCATCTTGGAGCCAGCAAAGATGGCAAGTCAACGTGTGAAGGAGGGCGTGCAAGAGTTATTTAGTGTTGATATGTTCTTATGAAATAGGAAGCAGGCTCGGAAAGCACGCAGGAAACTCTAACATCACAGAAAGAGAAAAGAAAAGAATTCAAGCCATGAAGGTAAAGAAAGGGCAAAAGAAGAGAAAGTAGCATAAATATTTATTGTAATTATTAGAGTAAGTTTATCAAAACATCAATGGGTTAAAATGTTATTCCACACACAATGAGTGTCAGAATCTACAAGAAACAAGAAAAGCCCTTTATTGCTTATTATTATTTACAAAAACACACAAAAAGAGATGACAGGAAAGAACAGTGGACAGCAAGGGCATCCCAAGCAAAGGAAAATGAAAGTCCACGATGATACGCTCACATCAAATAACGTGGAACTCAAGGCTGAAGGCATTAACTAGAGCAAAGAGAAGGACCATATGTGATTTTACAATGTTAGCCTTCGAAGAATAAACCTTGATGCACGGAAGGAGGGGCAGTCAAGCAGAGATGTTTGTAATATGTTGGCTGCATGCCTCGCCTTGCCCAAGCTGCTGATGGCGGGGGCAGAAGGGCATCGTCCGACTCACGAAACTGGGCAGCAGCTGCACCCACAAAGGAAGAGCTTTCTGACTCAGAGACCAGAGTGATGAAGCAGGTGTCTCTCTAGCTCTTGTCTCTGCAAATTAGTAAGTGGACATTGAATCTGCACCAACCTTACCAGGCTCCTGAGCATGGCTGGCTGACTGGGCATAAGGGCACTCCCTGCTCATGTCATGCTCGCCTACGTCAGGCTAACTGGCATCAATGTAAGGAAAGAGCTGTCCCCTGTCCCCAAAGAGGAAGTCCACATTGTTTCCAAAGATCTGTTACAAGTAACAGCTGGTGCACAGCAAGGTAGCCCCAAAACTCAGTCACCTGCTTGGAATTTCAAAAATATTGTCCCAAAGATCAGATAAAAGTATTCAAATTTCCAGCCTAGGCCCCCAAATCAGGGCCACAGAAAAACATACACACTGTTGTCATGGACAGGTGATCGCAACCCCCCTCCTTCCCAGTGGTGGGGGTGCATGTGTCAGTTAACCTGTGAGTGCCTTCTTGGGAGAACCCCATAAAGTTCCTTCCTTCTCAGGCAGACGGAAGAATCCAAAGTGTCTGTTGATGGAATGGATATGAGAAGTCAGAATGTCAGATGAGTTAAATTGCTTTTAAGTTCTTAAACCTGAAAGACCAAGAGAATGCCAGGGCATGGGTATAAATGAACGAGTCAGGGCAGTTTACTCCTCAGAAAGATTACTATGACTGCGTGCATGTCAAGAATATAGTGGAAAAGCTTCCTAGCGTCTGGACTGTTGAGACTCATGCTCAGAAAACAGTCCATGGGTGAGGATCTGGAAGGGGGGACTAATTCATAAAGGGCTGCTGGGATTGTTCTGAGAAGAATGGGGCGTAGGTTTGAGGACAATTTGGAGAGAAGTTCCAAGAGGAGGTCAACGAAGTAATTATCTATGCAGACTTCCCAAACACCAAAGAATACATGATAATCAGAAAGCTGTGTTTTACCCAAGCCT
Source organism: Suricata suricatta (assembly GCF_006229205.1). Lineage (NCBI taxonomy): Eukaryota > Metazoa > Chordata > Mammalia > Carnivora > Herpestidae > Suricata > Suricata suricatta. The sequence continues at coordinate 4,113,786 of NC_043703.1, read as the reverse complement.
CCTGTGCTTTATCATAAAGCGCACACACACACACACACACACACACACACACACACACATTTAGAAAAGATTAGGGAAATGTTTTCAGATGGAAAACGGCAAGGGTGAAAGCTCATAAAAGGCAATGTGAGTGGAATCAGTTGGTAAATCACGCTCTGGGTTGGAGTGAACATGTTGGATAGGAGAGAAGGCGGCCCCCACATGGAGAGCTCCTGAAGCCTGGTGAGTTTTGGCACCCGGAAGGGGTTCCTGCGAGAACATTCACTTACATCCACCCACAGGAACATTCCTAAGACCGATATACAAGCAATGTATAACGTCTTTTATCTCATGTCCCTTTGCACATTCCCCCTTAAATAACCTCCTCTCTCTCTCTCTCTCTCTCTCTCTCTCTCTCTCTCTCTCTCTCTCTCTCTCTCTCACACACACACACACACACACACACACACATACCAAGTCACCAAGTATGAGCACAGACACTTCAACACCAAAGCCACATCGCATCTGAGCTGGGGTCTGCTTTGTTTTCTTGTTCTGATAGAAATTATCTCCCCTGAACTGTGACTCCCTAAGGGCATGAATTTGATCTGTTCTTCATCATGCTATTCCCTATGTCTAAACTAGTGCCTTGGACATAGAAGGTTAGATGCACACATGGGCACATATACACATAGCACATACACACACACGTACATACACATTGGACAAATGCATTCAGTGGTTCAGTGATACTATGTTACTCATGATTGAAAACATTGGAGCATGAGTGCATCAAACAACTAGCTGTGAAAATAAAATGACAGAGCATTTCAGTATCAGTTGGGCAGACATGTAGTTCTGGACCACTACGTATCATCTACCATGAATGCACCAGAAAGACATCACTCCCTGGGGAAGACGACTGTGGGGAGAGCCAGAAAATTGTCCTGACATCTGAGAGAAAGCTTGGATTGACTCTCTGGCTCTCCCTTCTAGCTACGGGACTTCATTTCTTGGGAGTTGGGCTTCTTTCTTTCTTTCTTTTATAAAAGTAATGAGGGAGATTTAAAAAAGTCCCAAAGATCACTTCTGAATCTAAAGACATTTCTGTTGTTAGAAAATATGCACAGTAATGACAATGGAGATTTGCATGATCAGTCCGTTGTTGCCTGAGTAGGTACAGGAGGAGGACTGAGGGGACTGAGCGCCATCCAGTGCTGGAAAGTCAAGATCATTGTCAGGAGAGAGCAGAGCAAACTTTCAGGGAGAGTACCTAAAAGCCTCACACAAGTCATTCTTTTAGGTGGCTGTCCCTAATCATTTACAGACATCTGATGAATATCTCCCTCTAAGACATTATGTAGCACTAATGACAGACAGAAATCCAACTAGCTCCAAACTTCTTTTGGAGAGATCCAAAATATATCTGTGTTTTGTCCCCTGTGCTTACCATAGTAAGAAAGCACTCAAGATTACTTTATTTCTTCAAGTAAAATAAATTGAATCCTGAATATACGGAGATTCACTGTCAATACTCTAATTAATTTTATCAGCCTGGAATCAAAGATCTTGTCTTTAATATATTTTGAAAGTAGAAATGTCCAAACATCGCCTCTAATGAATCTAGGGTGTTGCAGGGCCCACGTGCGGTTTGAGCCTGTCCGTCATTCTTTCCTCAGGAAACAGCCCCTCTCCGGGTAGGAGGAGGAGTCTGGGAACTGAGGGAGCAGACCCCGCCCCTGCTGACGTCATCAGCCCCTCCCACAGGGTCACTGGCCCCTTGTGTGAAGACTTTTACGAAGGGGTAAAAACCAATGGAGACTTTTTATTTATCCTTTGTCAACTCTCATATCTTGTTCACTAGTAGTTCTTAGTGCACATTGTATAATCAGCTGGGGATCTCTCCAAAAGTGTGCATGGTGGGGGGGGGCGGGGGGGGTAGAGGAGTGCAGAGGGAGAGACACCAGGAGAGAGAGATTAGGGAGAGAATTGTCCCAGGGTGAAACACATTCATTCGTCCTTATTTGAAATTTCTATAAAAAACATTACATTACATTCAAATTATCTTTTCTTACCCTATAGGAAGCTGTTCTGTATAATGCATTCTTGAAAAAAAAAGAAATGTGTATCTTTGTTTGGTGTGCGTGCATTTTAAATTCTTTGAATAGTATTGAGCTGAATACGTTCTATTGTTTCTTTCTTTGCTGAGCAAATGCTTTTAAAAGCCATCTCTCTCTCTTTCTCTATCTGTTCATCCAACCATCTATCATGTCTATCAATCCACAATCACCATATTCACTTTTACATTTACATTTATAGAAACCCTCTCACTGCTACACAGTGTACCCCTTGGGGTATATCTATCAATTTTAACTTTCCATTCTCTCAGGGATGGACAGTCAGTTTGAAACCAACTCCCAATAACACAAGAAACACAGTGATGAATATTCCCCAACACGTCCCCTTGGGGAACCCGGGTGAGGATTTCCTTGGGTGTGGATAGCTCAGAGAAGTACTGTGCTGTGCCCAGAATTTGGCTAAATGATAGATGGCCGATAGCCTACAAATGGCCACCCAGTCCACACTCTCATTAGCAAGGCATGGAGTTTTATATATGTTCACATCCTTGGCAACAACCAGTGTGTTGTTGTTTTTTTTCATTTCAAATTTCAAGGGGGATATTTTTGTCGGATGTTTCATTTCTATATTTATCAATGATTCTGAGTACCTCTTCATAAGTTGGTGAGCTTTCAGGTTCTTTTTTTCTTATGGAGATCAGCCCTTCAGGACCTACATTCACCATGATATCAGAGTTTAAATTTTGATTTGTTACTAAATTTTGAGTAAATATTGCTTTTGATTTATTATTAATTTCCAGGAATTCTTGGCGCACTCTAGATATTAGTTCCCAGATGGAACTTGAAAATACTTCCTTTGTATCGCTGTTAATCAATTTCAGCCAGGGGGCCCTTAATTGGGTGCCCCAAGTCATTTCCATATTTCTAGCATGAGTACCTTTCACCAGTTCTGCAGGCGCGTCTGCTGCATAGCCAGGATTCATTCTGGGTTCAAAACCAATGAACAAGACAGATGCTCAAGAATTTCACGGCTGGTCCCTGAGCTGTTTTATTTTCGTCCTCCCAAGGCCTGCTTGTCCACTTAATGTTTCAATTCTTTGAGTTACTCACTATCGTTCCAATAAGTGCCTTTTTCCTTAAGTAGATCAGAGTTGTTTCTCTAGATTTCAATCAAGGAAAAGAACTCTGGAATTTTGCACAAGAGAGTGGACTTCAAGGCCAGACACTCAAGGAATCACAAGAAGCCATCCTGTCCCATGCTCGCATTAAGGAGAATTGGGGACATTAGGGGAAGGGCATTAGTGTCAACTACAAAATGGCTTTCTCTGTGTATCCAGCCAGAAGTCATAACATATCACCCACGTGTCCCACTGACTCAGAACCCCTTGGGTGACAGTGAGTATTTTTGAGAAAAACCACACCATAACTTTACACATACGGACTTTGAACTTTTCATTTATCAGATTCACTACAAAATGTGCAAAGTGAAACACCCACCACTCTCAAGGCCTCTTGGACCTAAGTCCTAGGGATTCAGTTTAACGGGTCCAACCTACATGAGAAGAGCTCAGAAAACTGATGGCACCTGAGGTTTGATACTTGCATCAAACACCCCGTGACACAGCGCATCACCTTGCAACTTGTTCCCCAGAGACTGAGCACAGAAATAACATGGACAAATTTTCCATATTAACTTGTCATGTGCCATCATAGCTGGAGAGGCCAGTGCAGGGTAATGAAGCCTGGTGGCTGTGCATTGAAATAAGGCAACATTGTCTTTGCGTGAGAAAGAGCCACAGGTCATTTTGTATGGCTAGTCTGAGGTCAGGTGTTTCTAACTCATTCCCTTGCTTCTCTTTCTCCATAATTAAAATGAAAATTTAGCCTTTCAACTTGACTTCAGAATGAATTCTGGCGTGAATGGACACAGAACCCAGAGTGGAAGACGTCGTCATGATTTGTGGGATTTCTGCATCAGACATTGGGCGTCATCTTGGCTAACAGGCTTAGAAAGACTTACGGAGAAATAGAAACAGAAGAGACGGAGTCCTAAAAGATGTGGGTTCCAGATAGGCCTGCCACTAGCCTCCTGTGTACATTTTCTTCTCAGCACTGAGGAGTTAAGTGGTCAGAAACGTTACTTGATTGGATCACGAGTTTGCTATATGGTCGGGACACGAGCTCTAACCACGTGAAAAATTTCTACCAGGGGCTACTATTTGTGAAACATATAACAGCATATTCTCAGAGTCTTATAAAGTGCAGTCTCCTTTAAAATAAAATTTTTCTCTTGTTTTCATCATATAGCAATTTAAATCTGCATAAATTGTATGAAATCCTTATTCCTATAAAATCCAAAGAGGGGCTTCTGGCTGGCTCAGTGGTTAAGCATCTGACTTTAGCTCAGGTCATGATCTTGAGGTCTGTGAGTTCAAGCCCTGCATCGGATTCTTTGCTGACAGCTCAGAGCCCAGAGCCTGCTTCAGATTCTGTGTCTCCCTTTCTCTCTGCCCTTCCTCTACTCATGCTCTGTCTCTCCCTCTCTCAAAAATTAATAGACATTAATATATATATATATATATATATATATATATATAATCTAAGGAATTAGGAATAAATAAATGAAAATAAAACTGGAAAAATAAATTTATTTCAAGTCAGTAATATTTATTCAAGTAGATTATTTTGTTGGAATTAAACTGCAAATAATGGCTTTAAAAATAAAGGATATGTATTTAGTCATAAGGAAAATTTTGCCTCATTTATTGTTAATTTAGCATTTTGTCCCATCTTGGCTTAAATATACAATATGGAAAATGACTGTTTGCATTGGCTCATTTTATGAAATATTAATAACTTGGACTTGACTGCTTGAGCTAACCAAGCTTCTCACTTTCATGAAACTGTCACAAAAAAACTTCTCTAGTGATGATTTTAATTAGCATTCACGTGTCGTGTGAATATAAAGTTCACTGGCCGCACTACTGAATTCTGCATTTCATGGTATTCTCGCCCCTACTGGGAGCAGAAACGTCTTCACTGAAAATGAACTGTTGCAAATTGACAAATGTGTCTGCTCACAGTATGAAGGTAGAAACGTCCGTGATGGCAGAGGTCTCCTTGAACTCACTCGTGCCCTGCCAGTGGGAGAGGCGTTACGGCCCAATTCGTCCACCACTTTTCTCAGATTCCTGCAAAACCCTCATTTCTACGCCGTCCGGCAAATGTGTACGTGTGGGCTTCAGCCGGGGCTAGGACTTAAACACAAAGGTCATTACTGTAGCAGAAAGAAGGAGCTGGGATTTAGTTACAGGCAGTAATTCAGGTGATCCAGACGACGCTTCCTGCTGAATGGTTTTTGCTTTGTTTTTTTTGTTTTTTAATGTTTATTTATTTATTTTTGAGAGAGTGGGGGACACAGAAACCAAATCAGGCTCCAGATTCCCCGCTCTGAGCTGTCAGCACAGAACCCACCGCGGGGATCAAACCCACAAACTGTGAGATCATGACCTGAGCCGAAGTCAGACATTAAACCCACTGAGCCCCCCGGGCGCCCCTATTAAATGTTTACCAACACATAGTATAAAAATATGGAGAAACTGAAGGCCTCTGAGAAGGTTTCCCTGGCTAGGAGGGGGTTTGCGGTCCCAGGGGGAGAAACGCAGATTCTGAGCCTAACAGCTAATAAAAACAGTAAGATTCTTTTAATAAGTGAATTCCCAGAATGCATTTTTTGTTGAGAAATTCAAAAGTGAGGAACTAGTGGGAGAGGCTACATACCTCATCGAGGTTCTAAATAATCCTGCGACCTATTGCTGCTCTCTGCTTTTCTCATGAAACTAAATATTCATAGTGACCTCCAAAACGGACGTCGATGAGAAATTGTATGAATATGTAGAAACATGAGGTCCACCTTCAGATCCTTGTTTCACTTCCCTTATTTATCTCCTGTGCTGCTTGGAAGCGGGCAAGAGAAAAACCCCGGGCTCATTCCTGCCTTTCCTTGGGCGCAGGGAGGATGTTAATGAGCCCAACACTGTCCGCTGACTGAGGAAACAGAACAGGAAGGAGCCGGGAACACCGGGCGCGGCGGATGAACTGACCCGGTAACCGGTCCCCTGCAATGACAGCTAGCTGTCCCTCTCCTATAATTAGAGGGCAGAATCCTTGTTAAAGTCGCTCACTGGTGGTATTCTGGTGAAGATCAACGTCGGTCAGCATGATGCTTGCACAATTTAAAAAGAAAAGTAGTTGAACCATCCTTTCCATTACAAAAAGGGAAAAATGTTAATGGACAAATAAACGGGGACCCACTGGTAGGCCATTCCCGTCTGTCCCGTGTTCTCGGTGTGACATGTGGTGGCTTTAAGATCAGTGCATTGCAGGTTGTGAGGGGAAATTGTAAGTAGACCATCTAAGGACACTGAATCCCAAGAGCTTTAATTTACAGTTGATGGTGCTTTTGAGCACATGAACTTCCAAAATGGATACCTGAAACCAAATCATTGATTTTTTTTAAGTAGAAAGAAGTCTTAGATGGGGACTTATCCTCTCTCTTCATTTCAGAGCGAAGACTGACTCAGGGAGCCTAGACTTCTTGTTAGGGGCATGGAGATGATCGCTAGATGAAGTTTGGGTTAGGGTGTGCATTTCATGATTAACTGGAGCATGGCGGGGGGGGGGGGTACTAACATCCTAAGCCTCACTGTTTTCATCTATAAAATAAGAGCGTGCCAATCATATGAGGTTGTCACAAAGACTAGGCCCGATAGGGGCATAAAGTACCTTGTAAACAAAAAGTGTCTTACAGATGGCAGCCATAATTTGTAATGGTTGAAATGGCAGGATTAATTACTACCCTGTGATGGTGTGTGCCAGGGAAACATGTGTTCTGCAGGTTAGTACCCATGTAACCCTCATCGTCATGAACTGTTACAGAAACAGCATCGGATTCACACAGTATGTTTCTTGTCCTGACTTGGATATCAGATAAGTTTGTGATTTGGGGTACCACACTGTGACTTCTCTCAGTCTCTATTTCTCCTAAGTAAAATGTAGGGTAAGCCTATATTTCCTTTAAGTGCCTTCCCAGAGATGAAATTATATCATTATCTTTATCTGTCGGTGTTCCTAGTCTATGAAGAAGGTGTAAGGCCCTCGTGCCTTTTAGACAAAGTAGATGAAGACATTGTTCTTGACTTGACACAACGCTTCAGCCACCAATGGGGAAATGGCTGAATCTTGGCTGTGCCATTCCCTCTACAGTTTCTATTTCTTGTGACAAAATCAACAAGTATGAAAGTCACAGTGTGGCAGTTATGCTGGCAAAGCAACAGGACTTATGGGAAACCCAAGTTTGAAAAGGTAGGTGTGCACGTAAGAAAACTAACTTCATTCAACCCTAAGGAGAGTCTATGGTAACATCAGGTGCTAAATTCAGGCTGAGCATATGAATAAAAGAAGAGATTTAACATTAACTGGTTTTTTTAATTTTTTTTATGTTTTGTTTATTTTTAGAGAGACAGAGACAGAGAGGGAGGGAGGGAGGGGCAGAGAGACAAGGAGATACAGAATCCGAAGAAGGCTCCAAACTCCGAGCCATCAGCACAGAACTGGACATCGGGCTTAAACCCACAGACTGTGAGATCATGACATGAGCCAAAGTTGGATGCTTAACCGATGGAGCCACCCAGTCACCCCTAAAATAAAATCTAAAACAATTATTTGAGGACCATGGACTAGAATGAGTTAAACACTTTCTTCACATTGTAAGAGGTCTCTGGATTACCCCAGCCCATTTCCTGTGTTCTTCAGATGCCACAAAGCCATGTCTGTAAGTATGGTTTGAGCTTCTTTGCTATTGTAGCACAAAGAGCTGTCACAGGACCTAGAAGGTAGTAGGCATTCGGTGACATTTGTTACATGAATGAAAGAAACAAGCCAAAGTCCTACGGAGCCACACTACATCCTTGGAAAGGTGTTAGTGAGAAGTCAAATAAGGGACTGCACACGTGATGTAAGATTCTAATAGGTTTATGTCAGGCAGGAATGTGCCAGAGCCCCGAATCCTCCTCCAAAGCTGACCTGGAAATATTCACTTCTTCTTGCACACACTGTCAAGAGACAAGGGGGACCAGAATTTCAGGTAGAGAAACTGTCTAAATTCAGCAACTAGTTGTAAGGTTCAAATGCAAGTTTAAGGATCCCAGAAGGTTTTAAGCATCCCACTTCAGCTCAGGTCATGATCTCACAGTTTGTGGGTTCGAGCCCTGCGTCGGGCTCTGTGCTAACAGCTCAGAGCCTGGAGCTTGCTTCGGATTCTGTGTCTCCCTCTCGGCCCCTTCCCATGCTCGCACTTTGTCTCTCCCTCAAAATACAATCAAGGCATAAAAAATTAAAAATAGATTTTATTTTAATTCCAGTTAGTCAACATACAGTGTTATACTAGTTTCAGGTGTACGGTATAGTGATTCAACACTTGTATCCATCCCAAAATAAGCTTTAATATGCAATTCCTGTTGCTGCCCACTAAACTGCTCTTCATGGCTGAACTTGGAGCGTGGACCCTGACCTGGGGAGTCCTCACGTAGAGTCGGGGTGATGACTGCCTGGGGAGTCCTCACGTAGAATCAGGGGTGATGACTGCCTCGAACACAACTAACCGTGAAATCCGGGATTCCCATCATATGTTGATATTGTCCAACAACCGCGGCAATGGGATTAGCTGCTTTCCAAGAAGAGTTGCTTTAACCCATGTATCTTATAAAGACAAATATTAGAACTCCTCCAAACAAATCATGAGCTCTTAGAGAATTTTTTCCCACAGAATCACAGAGTTCATCATTTCTTTATTGAAGATTCTTTTTTTGGTAATGTATTTACTTTTAAAAAATGTTAATGTATTTATTTAAATTCAATCTAGTTAACAAGCAGTGTAGTACTGGTTTCAGGAGTAGAACCCGGTGATTTATCACTCACAGGTAACCCCCAGGGCTCATCCCAGCAGGGGCCCTCCTTAATGCTTATCACCAAGTTGGCCCATCCCCCCACCTCCCCTCCAGCAACTCTGAGTTTGTTTTCTGTGTTTAAGAGGCTCTTATGGTTTGCCTTCCTTTGTTCTTACCTTACTTCTCCTTCCCTTCCCCTATGTTTATCTGTTGAGTTTCTTAAATTCTGCATATTTTTACTGGCTTATTTTGCTTAGTATAATACACCCTAGTTCCATCCACACTGAGGCAAATGGTAAGATTTCATTCTTTTTGACCACCAAGTAACATTCCATTGTATATATATATACCACATCTTCTTTATCTGTCAGGTGATGGACATTTGGGCTCTTTCCATAATTTGGCTATTGTTCAGGGTGCCTGGATGGCTCAGTCGGTTAATCCTCAGACTCTTGTTCTTGGCTCAGGTCATGATCTCACAGTTCATGAGTTTGAGCCCTATGTCCAGCTCTACACTGATGGTGGGGGGCCTGCTTGCGATTCTTTCTCTCTTCTCTCTCTGCCCCAGCTTACTGTCTCTCTCTCGCTCGCTCTCTCTCTCTCTCTCTCTCTCTCTCTCTCTCACACACACACACACACACACACACACACACACACACACACTAAATAAATAAACTTGTTTAAACTTGGTATTGTCGATAGTGCTGCTATAAATATTGGGGTGCATATGCTCCTTCAAATCAGCATTTTTGTATCTTTTGGATAAATGCCTAGTGGTGCAATTGCTGTGTCAGAGGGTAGTTCTATTTTTAATTTTTTGAGGAGCCTCCATACTATTTTTCAGAGTGGCTTCACCAGTTTGCATTCCCACCAACAGTGCAAAAGGTTTCCCCTTATGCCACATCCTTACCAACATCTGTTTGTTTGTTTGTTTGTTTGTTTGTTTGTTTTTGAAAGAGAGAGAGAGCGTGTGCACATGCTCCCATGCATGGGAGAGAGGCAAAGAGAAAGGGGGAAAGAGAGAATTCCCAGCAGCCTCTGCCTGATGACTGATGTGGAGCTTGATCCCGTGAACCCATGAGATTGTGACATGAGCTGAAATCAAGAGTCAGACACTTAACAGACTGAGCCACCCAGGTGTCACTCTTTGTTGAAGATTCTTCTGTGGATCCTTCTTATTTCCTTGAGAAATTAATATTCTAGAGGAAAACCGACATTCTTTGTAATCTTGCTCTTTCTATACTTCATAATCACTCCCCTACCATACACCATCCTCCAGCCATAATAATGTTTTTCCTGCTCTCTGGACACAAACATTCTTTCATGGAACAGGATTTTATGCTGCCTGTTTGTCAGAAATGCTCCCCCATCTCCGTTGTATTTGGCAAACTCCTACTCACTTCTCAAAACCTCTGTGGGGTGCCTTGTTCTTTCATCTGTGCCTCACTTACTTGCTGAGACCATCTAGTAGAAGGCGCTGTCTTACGTTGACTGTCTAACTTAACGGGCATGAGTCTTCAAAGACACAGTGTATCGTTGATTTTTGTATCATCAGTGATTTGGGCTGAATCAAATAAATTGAAAGATTCAGGTCTCTCTAAACTTTGAAGAGCAAGTGTATGTATGTTTCAACAGCAGGAGACTTTAAAAGGGAAAATGGCTCAAGAATGATAGAGGGCTCTCATAACCGAATTGCAAAGATATACTAGCTTATGACCTGAGGACAAAATTAATATCTACTTGAAGAGGCTTTTGTAGTTGTACAGGCTGTTCTCTAGTGAGTTAAGATAGCGATGGGAATGGGCATAAAAAGGAAAAGGAACTAGGTGCAGAGAAGAGACAGGAACTTAGGAGGAAGGTGATTCATTCCGGGACAGTAAGATATCCATGGAGCTTTATTCTGCCGTTGGAAAGTAGGATTCTTTCATGGGAAGGAAGATGGCAAAGAAAGATGGCAGTGCCCACCAGACCACAGGTGGTGTGCCTGGGGACAGTTTTCCATCCCACGTGGCTGATTGAGGTGTTGAGGTATATCAGTCAGATGGGTAAAATTTCCTAGTTCCATGCCCTCCCGGTGGTATTAACAAAGATCCTGACAGGTCTTCAATACAGGTCATACCTCTGCCCACATGGAGAAAACTGGCAAAGAATAGACAGGTCATTAGAGCCACAGCCAAATGAGTTAGTAGAGGTCCATCTTCAGCGAGATAAAAGAGGGTAAATCGTGGGGCACCTGGATGACTCAGTCAGTTGAGGGAAGACTTCAGCTCAGGTGATGATCTCACAGTTCGTGAGTTTGAGCCCCGCAGGGGACTCTGCACTGCCAGCACAGAGCCCACAGATCTTCTGCCTCCCTCTCTTTCTGCTATTCCCCCACTCAGGCACTCTCTCTCTCTCTCAAAAATAAATAAACATCTTTTTGAAAGAGTATAAATTAGAGTCTGAGGAGAGCAGTTAGTGGGCTGGGAATTTACAGCATGAGATATTGAGATTTGGTGGCTCTTTGGTGTTTACAGAGAGAGGAGAGTGTAGAAGGGAAAAATCCCCCCTAAGAAAATGAGATGCAAAGCTTGAACAGTGAGATTTAATCTCCTCTCACAGATGGAAGTGGTGATTTTAATGTTTATTGGCTATTTCAGCTAGGTCTTCTAGCATAATGATGTTAGGGAAGATAAAAATGGAATATAGGGTCAACAATGCAACATGACTACTGTAGGCTACTCAACCCTAATCTTCATTAATAAGAAGAAATTAATAGAAATGTATTATCCAGAATAAAATATGTGATCAATGCTCTTTTGAACTATCAAGTACACACCAAAAAAAAAAAATGTCATGTTATGTTCTTAGCATAAATGTTAAGATGAAAAAAGGACACATGAACATATTAAGTGGAGATCAGTAGTCAGAATTCAAAATAATCTCCAACTATGCTATATAAATGCATATACTCTGTATTAAAAACAAAGACATACCTCTTTTCTCCAGTGATAGAGATGCCCAAACAAAAATAAAATGATCTGTCTTTGCAAAATGTGCAGTCATAAAATATACTCATTGATCAAATGTTTTGTCCAATATATTAGTAGGTAAAAAAGAGATTAGAATTCTCAACTCAGTGATATCTATGAATTTTAAAATCAATTCTGTGTGGGGCGCTTGTGTGGCTCAGGCAGTTAAGCATCCAACTTGATTTTGGCTCAGGTCATGATCTCCCAGTTTGTAAGTTTGAGCCCTACATCAGGCTCTATGCTCACAACGCAGAACCTGCTTGGGATCCTCTCTCCCTCTTTCACTGCCCCTTCCCCACTTGTTTGCTTTCTCTGTCTCTCAAAATAAATAAAAGATGAAGTTAAAAAACAGTTTTAAAAAATAGAATAAAATAAACTGTGTTATTGCCAGCAATAATGTTATGAATATTAGGATCCATGAGTGAGACTATCTCAGAGGATATAACCTAGGAGACATTGTCATGGTCAAGAGCAGGTATTTCCTGCTAGTTCTCTGTCAACAGTATATAAACTTTATTTCATCTTCTCCAATTCTTAAAAATACTATTTCTTTTTCTTGTCTCATTCCACTCTTCATAATAAGTGGAAACAGTAAACATGGCCATTTTATCTCTTTTCTTTTTTTAACAGGAATCTCTCTAACATTTCTTCATTCAAAATCGTGCCAGGAAAGGTCCTTTACAGGAAATGAAACCACTTTAACTATTTTCAGCATAAAATCGGTTAACCTAGAGTGTTAGGTACTGATAAGATATTTGAAAGTGCTGGTATAGTGGAGTCTTGACTGTTCATGCAAGAAAGTTTGGCTTTCTTGACTTGGCTTTCTAAAACATTACAGTTTTCATAATTATATAAACGGTATAGTTGCCACCTAACTTCCACCTTCCAGGTCTCCTATGTTTATCTAACCGGAAGGATTTAATTCATTTTCAGAATGCTATCTGTGAGGGAAGCTCTCTACTTTCAAGTTTCTGGAAAGTCTCACTAGAAGGTGTGTGGAGAGTCTCTTCCATGGACACTTGTCCTTTCAAACATTCTTGTTACACTCCCTCTCCCTTAAAAGGGGGACCATAGTCCACCAATCACCATACATATCTCTGGACAACATCCTTCTGGGTCATAACCCTGCCTTACTCTCCTATAACCTGGGGACTTGATGGCCAACCATATCAGCACTCCTTTCGTTCATGCTGTAAAAAGGGGAAAGGGAATTGTTTAACTTTTATAAACACATGCTTAGAAAAGTAAATTGAAAATAGGGGTAGTGTTGGGAGCCATTTCTGAACTCACTAAGTTGAGAAAAAAATCCTTGTGAGGTAAGGCAAGTTTGCAAGTCCTCTTGCCATCAGATGGTGACTGATATCCACACCCACTCAATTATTTTTGCTTGAGTGCCGACCCCCAAGGCACCTTGTTAATTGGTATCTGGAGTGACTTGTCCCCTTATTCTAAAATACACTGATTGCACCTTGTGAAGGAACTTTTAGGAATTTCTTCTTTTGTGTTTATGGGAGCAAATATTGCATTTCCTGAGAAATCTGTTTTTCTTCCCCTCCAGAAAACAGGCTATTGACCCCTGCTCACAAAGAACTAACTCTTGCCTTTGCTATGCTAAAAACATTGTCTTGTATTTGAATGCTAAAGATATCTTCCTTCCCCATGTGATAAGCAACTAAGTCACCTATATCAATCACTATTGATAAAGATTATGCATGAGTCTTCTACCAATCTATGTTCTGGGAAATGTTTACATACCAAAGAAATTTGTCATCAGAAATCATTGACTGAGGCAAATGCCACCTCTGTGCTGTGACCCATACACTTAACAATAAATAAAGCTGAGTCTCAGTCAGTGCAGAGATGCCTGCCTGGTGATCAGAAAGAATCTTGTGGCTCTCTCATCCCTCTCCCTTTCTCGGACACCATCCATCCTTCAGGGAATCATGGACAGGCTGGATCTGGACTAGAGTCTTAGTCCAGCTAGAGTCTTAGCTTCTGCAATTAATCAAAACATTGTGATTGATATCTAAAAAGCATTCTTCTTCCATCCATTTTACATTTCCATTGGCTCAGTCAGCAACTTGGCTGGATAGGTTCTTTATTTGTGTTAAGGGTTGAGGTGGGGATGCAAATCTTTATTCCCACCAGGTAGAATTCTAACACATTCATCCTAACTCACATCACCAGCAGCAGTGCTATCTCCCCGTGGTTGTCAGGATAAACAAGCCCAGCTAATAGAATATTTGGAGGCTATTGGATCAATGGCATGAGGAAACCAAAATGGCAGATCCACGGTCTCAGTGAAAACATTGTTACATCCTGTGATGAATCATCTCTCCCTTAGGCTCTACACTTCTGACAGAGCAAAGACTAAATTCATGGTGATGGATAACAAGTATTTTGCAAATGGGCCTTAGGGGTGAGAGTGAGCTATGCTGTCGCTTCTTTTGCCACAAGGTTCTCAATCCCACGTTCTGACTGTGGAAGGGACAGCATTGTTTCTTCATTGCTCTTTGAGTGCACATACATAGGACAGTAGCCCACACTCACAAGGTGTTTTCTCCCAGTTGATGCTGTAACAGAATTGTCATGAACCAGCTGCATCTAATAACTGGATACATATCATGAGAGAATGCCATGGTCTAATGTGGTACCTTCTGTATTTGCCACTAAAAAAACAAAGAAAGAGAGATACTTAATCAGAAATAATGTACTGGGGGAAAATAATGTTGTATGGAATACTATGAAAGAGAATAAGACATTTAATAAGGTTACAGTGGTGGTCCTGGAAGAAATATGGCTGACATGGAAGTCAAGTCCATGTTGAACATAGCTATGTAAAACCCATTATAATGGAAATGGGCCTGTGGAGTCAATCTGCTGCTGGTGGCCCTCAAGAGAATGAGGCCATGTGAGGGACTTGGCATCTTTCTCTACTTCGGCAGAGTGGGTCCTGAGCAGTGTTAACCATTGGTTCAGTTTTGTGGAATGTAATTTGTATTATTGAGGACTATGCTCAAATTTATAAAATTAGGAGGACTTCCTTGGGTGATCTTTTATTTATTTCTAATAAAATTGCATTAGGTTCAAAGAATGTTATCATACCAGTTACTTTATTTGGTATTTGTTTGTTAATACTTACTTAATGAGTCAGACATAGTTTTTTATAAATGCTTTATAGTACATTTGAGAAGAGTTTAACTGTGTGTGTGTGTGTGTGTGTGTGTGTGTGTGTGTGTGTGTGTGTGTATAAACTAGGTCAGGGGCTCCTGGGTGGCTCAGTTGGCTAAGTGTCCAGCTTCGGCTCAGGTCATGATCTCACAGTTCATGGGTTCGAGCCCCGTGTTGGGCTCTGTGCTGACAGCTTGCTCAGAGCCTGGAACCTGCTTCGGATTCTTTGCCTCCCTCTCTCTCTGACCCTCCCCTGCTTAAGCTATCTCTCTCTGTCTCTCAAAAATAAATAAAAAACATAAGAAAAATTTTTTTAATTATAAACCAGGTTATATATACATGCTGTTCTTAACTTTTATTTTTTTAATTTTTTAAATTTAAATTCATGTTGTTAACATGCAGTGTAGTCTTGGCTTCAGGAGTAGAACTCAGTGATTCATCTCTGACATATGACACCAGTGCTTATCCCAACAAGTGCCCTCCTTAATGCATGCCACCCATTTAGCCCATCCTTACCCACCCACTTCCCACTAGAAACCCTCAGTTTGTTCTCTGTATATAAGAGTTTCTTATGGTTTGGCTCCGTCTCTGTTTTTATCTTATTTTTCCTTCAGTTCCTCTATGTTCATCTGTTACATTTTTTAAATTCCACACATGAGTGAAATCATATGATGTTGTCTTTCTCTGACTTACTTCACTTAGCATAATGCATTCTAGTTACATCCACATCATTGCAAATGGCAAGATTCCATTCTTCTTGGTGTCCAAGTGGTACTCCATTGTATATAATGCCACCTTTTCTTTCTTCATTCATCAGTCGGTGGACATTTGGTTCTTTCCATACTTTGGCTATTGTCGATAGGGCTGCTATTAACATTGGGGTGCCTGTGGCCCTTCGAATCAGCATTTTCGTATCCTTTGGACAAATACCTAGTGTTTTTAACTTTTAAAAAAAGTAACTACACTACAAAACTCCACCCCATGTTACTAAAAATAAGCTTTTTAAACTTTACCCCAGAACTTGCCCACAGGGGTTGTGTGAGTCCCAGAATGCTTGTTAATACATGCTTCTTCGGGGCTCATGGGCATCAGACACTTAGGAATGTGTAAAACTCAAGAATCTTCGTAACTGCCCACATTACTTCTGTTTCTTTCTTTCTCTACCTCATTCTCCACAGAGTCTGAAAGTAAAAATTTTCCCAAGGAAAAGCCTCCCCTTATTCATTAAAAAGCACCAGAGAGAATGGCCAAGATCGGGGTGCACATGACCCCAGGCACGAGGAGATTTGACCACAACAAAGAACAAACACAAGGTGCTGGCTTTTGAGGGGGGGCCACATAGCTGTGTCCCCCCCCACCCCCGAGTCTTCTGGGAGGAAGAAAGAGGAATGTGGGCATACCACTTACAGATGAGAAGGGCGGGGTCTCATTCCCTTCGGGCCCTGTCTCATCTCTGCTCTGACAGAGGGGATCCATTCCAGGTCTGCTGAGAAGTCTGCACAATTTAACAACTTGACTAACACCCTTGCTAGGAACCAAGTCACTGAATTTTGTGACACTTCACCCAGACTGCGTGAAAAACAAGCCCTCGGGCTTCTGCTGCCTGCTTTCTTCCGGAAGGAAGTCCACTGTCTGACAGAGAGGACAGCGGGGCACACCCGCCGTGGCCTGCCAGGGCCCTGGGTCTGACAGAGGCCAAACTTTCCAAGGTTTAACTAAGCATTTCACGGCGAATTTCTCACCTTCATCTCAGCACCAGGCTTTCCTGACAAGGCTCTGGATTGGGTATTTGCTCAGAAGCCATTTTTTAATTTTAGCCTTGTTTGGCATCTGGAGAGCTGGGAACCTTCCAAGCCAGCAAGTCACGATTTTGTTGCGTTGAAAGTCCTTCCTTTACGTGTTCCTGTCCTCTTGCGTTTCTTAAGGAGCAGCGGGAGCAAAGGTAACCCACTAGCAACTCCTGGTGGGAAGCCTTCTCTGCCAAATCACGCAGTGAATCAGGTGTATTTCCCACCTTTCCCATGCCTGCGGATGACAGTGTTGGCCCTGTGTCTCTAAAATCACAAGCCCACACCTTGTCATTTCAAATCAGAGCCCCATTTATGGTGTGCGGTCGGGGGCGAGGAAGGCATTTAGTCTCCAAAACCTTACAGTAAATTTCCAGTGATACCTCTCATGTCCATCTTTAATTAATATGGCCATTTTTGGCTAAAGGCAATGTGGGAACAGGAAATGGGGGAGAGTCAAAGGAGGAGGGGCAGCAGCTGAGGTAAATTGGTGATAAATGGAGAAAAAAACAATAATTAAAAACCCCTATGCTTGGCATAATGTTTACTAGGGCCAGTGCAGAATCTAGAATAAATGCATGATTTTAATCATTAAGACCCTATTTCACATCTCAGCTCCAGATCTGGCTTTACTCAACTGTAAGACTTTGAGGGCATCAGTTAACCTCTTGGGGTCCACAGTTTTCTTCCGAGACATGAGGGTCTATAACA
This sequence comes from Suricata suricatta, assembly GCF_006229205.1. Taxonomy (NCBI): domain Eukaryota; kingdom Metazoa; phylum Chordata; class Mammalia; order Carnivora; family Herpestidae; genus Suricata; species Suricata suricatta. Next base: position 4,096,102 of record NC_043703.1, on the reverse strand, counting down.
CCCCTTTGGTTCTCAAATCCTGAACTTGTATTGTTTTTGACATACGTGTAAACAATGAGCTCCTCAACCTGCAAGTCTGAGGATGATCCTCAGGCAGGAGGAGCCGTGGACAAGCTGCTCCATCCCTGGGTGTGACCCCGCCAATGTTGGCACACCACAAACGTGCCCTCTGTGTCCCCGTTCAAGGAGACACACCCCATCGCACTGTTTTTGCCCCATGTGTTCAGCTCTCTCTTCGGTACAGTTGTTCAAATCGAGACGTGTTGACTTTGTCCTCTGTCACCAGAATCTCATCTGGCTCCTTTCTGTCCTCTGCTAATTGATAACAGATTGCTGCACATGAAGCGTGGCTTCTAACACTCAGAAGACAAAAGGGACTTCCGTCTCACACCTCGTGTCACATAGCCTGCTGGCGTCTCATATCACTGAATATTTTTCGAAGGAGAACAAAAAGAAAAGTGGATGTATTTAAGGCCATACTAGCGAGACGATGTTTATCTTTGCAGAGTAAGAAGCATTGAAAACGTTGTAAACCAATGAACACCATCCTAGAAAACCATAACAAAAGGAAGTCCATTCAGCAAATTGCATGATCTCAGAGACGGAAAGAAGAACATAGAGATTTAAATGAGTTGCCTTTAAAAAAACTACCAAGTATTCAATAAGCACACCAGGGAATGTCTCTGAACTCCTAAAAGCCCTTTTTCAGTCTAATTCAGTTGGCATTTATGTCAAATTTATGTATATCTCTAGCTTTTCCTGAAGTATCTTCTTTATCCAAATACATTGTACGTTCCTGAAGGACAGAAATTTGTTTTAGGTACTCAGTCTACATGTGTTCCTCCAATGATTATTGGTAATTACAGTTTGTAGAGTACCTTGTGATAAGTCGTGTATAGATCAAAACTCAATGTCCATGTTTCCAATTTCAAGAAGCTTACAGCAGTTGAGGGAGGGTGCTGTGTCAACAGACAGAGTTGGGAGTCATGTTAGTTCCGTGACTGAAGGTGGATCCTGGGTGAACTAGGTGGTTCCGTCATCTACAGACGAGAGCCGATGGTGCGTGCCTCAAGCTGGGCGGAGACCCCCGGGACCTGGGCAGGCAGCAAATATGGCATCCCAGCTTGTCTCTCCAGAAAACGCCAAGATTGTTTGTTAAACAAGCATTTACGTAATCATCCATTTTCTATATGAAAAGTAGCTACTTTTTTGCATGGACCTCACGTATACTGTAGTATAGAGGTGGAATTTAAGGAAAGGTATTAAGCAGGCTGTGTTTTAGCTTATGGGCAAGTAATAAATTGTATCATGTATCTTGAATGTATCATAGATAAGCTGCTATATTACAATTGCCACTTCCGATAGCTGTGAAATTAGGTGATTAACTAGTTGGTACCTAACCTTCTAATTTCTGTATAAGTCTAATTACATGAAATAGAAGTGGGGGTTTTGATTTTTTACTTTGCTTTTCTGTTTGGAGTATCATTGAAACTACCGTATTGTAAATGACGGAAAATAATTTCATATGTTAAAAAAATAAAATGTATAAAAAAAAACAAGCACTTACGTAACATACTCTGTGCTCGTCAGTATTATGAAAATTATGAATCTCAACTCACTGAATCCTCACAATCTCTGAAGAAAGCACTATCATCACCCCATTCAACAGATGAGGACATTGAGGTCCAGAGATGTTACTAACAAGTTGGAGAGCTGGGACTTCCCTCTGGTCAACCTGGCTTCAGATTTCATGTCCTTCGCCACTTGGTTGGCGCAAAAAGCCAGGCATGTGAGAGAGGATGGTTTCTAGAGCTGTCTGACTTCCAATCGGTAAATATAAATTGAAAATCGATGCTTTTTTAAGATATCTGATAAGACTGAGCTTGGTTTACCTTTGCTTTTCATCACGCTCTTTTCGAAAATCTCTAATTTCCTTTCCTGTTAATGCAATTAATCTGTTGTTGATTTGCTGCACATACTGATTCTCCCCTTATTAAAAGTAATACATTTTGATTGTCATAATTTGCAAATATTTATCTCCATTCAGTCATTCAACAAACACTTATCAAGAGTTTATTATGGGTGAAATTTTGTGCCAAGCCCTCGAGACATAAGGACAAAGCATCTCTTGCCCCTGCGTGATTAAAGTCGACCTAAAGGCACAGACATTTAAACAAACACACATGTTAAAGGGCCATCATTTTGATTCTTCAAATCTTCTTTTCTGATTTACTAGCTGTAAGACACTAGTCAAATAGGTGACCTCTATTTCCTTTGATTTCCGTATTGATAAAATCAAGGCACCACTGCTGTCTACGTCCCTGGGCCATACAGAGAACTCACGGAGTGATTCACATAAAGTGCCTCGCCAAACGTAAGCTGTCATAAATGTTACCTACAGATCAGGAGGCAATGCTTGCCAGTAAACACTACACACAAACAAACAATAAAGGATATAAATGAGGTATAAAGAAACGTCGAAGTAAAGAGTCAAGCATATTTTTGAAGATTACTCACAGCAGAAGAAGTTTCACGAAGGATGTTCCGGGAGTATTGGGTTTTATGGGTCGAGTGTGCTTTTATCCCCTGGAAAGTCACACGAGGAAAGGAATTCTTTATAGAGCAAGAGGAACAAGAATGAAAAATCATAATTGCAGTAAGCTACCTGAAACGTGGCCCACTTAAAAAGGAAGGAGGGCAGGGCAAAATGTATTACCATAATAGATTGGGAAATAGAAAGATAAATATGTTTCATATTTATACTTATTCTATATTTGAACTTATTCTGTAAACTGGAGTATTAACTCTGAGAAATAGAGACTTTTCTGTTGCTGATTCTGTTAATGTGATTTCAAAACTGGCACATTCTTTAATAAACTTTTATAGGGCTAACTGTCTATTTTAAGAGGATGAGGATGGCAGAGGTATAACTTCATAGAAATCAGCACTTGATGTCACTAAGCAGATTATTAAAATGTGTCACCTAGCCGTAAGGACAGGAAAACACAGAGTGTCAGCGCGGCCACATGGTAAACCTCACACCTGGTCCTATGAGGCTGGAGAAAGAGCCCACAGACACTTCAACAACTGCCTTCACGCCAAGGATGTCAACTCTCATAGGGTTTGGGTCACTTTGTTATTCCTTTGATAGTAAAAGTAACACTATTGTTTGAACCTGTCACAATACTGGGTGTTTGGATTTTGTTTTTAATTTCACTGTCCCCCTTTTATATAAAAGGCTCAGAAATAAAAGGCCACACAGCTCCTAAGTGATGAAACTAAGATACTAGTTTTGATGTTTTTTCCACAACACAATGCTTGAGTGTGCGCTCATATGTGAATACACACACTCCTTGCACACACACACAATATGACTGAATAAGAATGTGCTAATCAATGCAAAAAGCAAAGCTTTGGAAGTCAGTAGCCTCAGTGGGTAATGCACTAGTGATGCCCTCAATTCTCATTCCAGAAAACAAGACAGGCACTATACTTGCTTCCATTCCCTCCGTTTCCTCCATGCCTCCCATCTTCAATTGCTTACTCTATAGGCCGATTTTACTTTAGTCCAACTGTCGTCAATATTCCCTGCAGTAGAGTGAGAAACACTTGGATTTTCTAAATTTCTTCAGGACATAACTCTGAAACAAGAACGCTTCAATGACGAATTAGAAGAATCACAAGTTATAATGTAACCTGCTTGGTCAATAGATTTTACTGGCTTATTGAAGTAGAATTAACCTACAATAAAAATGACTCATTTTAATGTTTATTTATTTTGAGAGAGAGAGAAAGAGAGAGAGAATTCCAAGCAGGCTCCATGCTGTCAGCACAGAGCCAGACATGGGGCTCAATCCCATGAACCGTGAAATCATGAGTGAGCTGAGATCAAGAGCCAGATGCTCAACCAACGGAACTCCCAGATGCCCCTGAAATGACAAACTTTAAATGTACAATCTGGTGAAATTTTCCAATGTGTAGAGTTATAGGACTATAGTCACATGACATGGGGCTTGGCCATCACCTCCAGAGTCCCTTCACACCCTTCTGCTCCCAGTCCCAGAAATTACCGTTTCTGCTTTCTGTGAATACCATTGTGTCTTTTCTAGAATAACCTATAAATGGAATCATACAGTCATAGTCTTTTGTGTCTGATAAGTGTGAATTCCTGAGGGCTCGCTTAGCAGAACAGATAGCTTGGTTTACCACCACAAGGAAGTAGTTCATCCAGAGATCTTTTATTTTTCGAGTACGTATTCAATGTTCTATATGAGATGTAACCTGGATTCAAAAGTAATTTGCCGACAGCCCTAGAAACTAGTGAGAAGAAGGAAGGCGACTTGTGACCAGAGCTTACCACTGGTTTGGGGAAAATCTCATTCAAGCCTTAAAAGATTGTACAAATATTCATTCTACTTGTTAGTGCAAAGGGGGCCAAAGGTGGTTACATGGGCAAATAATCAAACTTTTCTGCTTTTGTTGGAGAAATCATGGGAAAATTATATTACGGAAATACCTCTTAAGGCAGTCTCAATTCCCTTACATACTGAAATGTTATCGGTCATTGTTTAAAATTTGTTTTCTTTGTTTTACCAAATATTTAGTTTTATTTGCTATTTGTGTTTCACTTGTGATTCTTATTCTTCATTCATAGTTGAACCAACATCTATTTTGCAGCATACTGCCTTGGGCTGTGACCATGACCATTATGACAAATCTTCTGTCAGGGACAGAAGGACTGGGAACCAGATGGGATTGTCTGAAGAAGAAAACAAGGGGAAACATGTTCAAATAAGGGGCACACTTCTCTCGATGCCTAAACCCTTTCCTTTTACAGCTCCTGTCACAAGTCTCTCTCTCTCCACTAACCCCCAACATAAGGCCTGAGCTTCTGAGCCCAAATTTGAGTTACCCTTCCCTCAGACTTGAGAAAAGGAGGCTGAGTTTCAATTTATGAATCCAAATGGTAGACAATCAAGAGTCAGTGAAATAAAACGATTCCACCGTGGCTCCGACTTCAACGTCTCTGTCTGCTCAAGACCTTGACTCTCTCTCCTTGTGTTTCTTCATCTCTTTATTTATGCAGCACGCTAACCCCTGGAAAGTCACAACAACTAACGTCATTCCCACCTTAGTAGGCCTCATAGGAAAAGGAAATGTAGGTTACTAATTCTAGGTTTGCATTGTCAGGACTATAACAGACACATGCATATACTGCTGACATTCTCTGGGTGGATTAGAGAATGATCCAGATGAGAGGTGACCTTTGAACTCTTGGAGATGGGGCGGACCAAAGGCACACCTGCCGGAAAGCAGAAATAAGAAAGCTCACTCTGAGGTGCCTGGGTGACTCAATTGATTAAGCATCTGACTTTGGCTCAGGTCATGATCTCACGGGTTGTGGGTTCAAGCCCCACGTCGGGCTCTGTGCTGACAGCTCAGAGCCTGGAGCCTGCTTCGGATTCTGTGTCTCCCTCTCTCTCTCTGACCCTCTCCTGCTCGCACTGTCTCTCTCTGTCTCTCAAAAACAAGCTAAAAAAAAACATAAAAAGAAAGCTCATTATGCACTAAGGGAAATGAGTAATTCTCTTCACCATCATGACATTCCTAAAACATTAAGAAGTTAAATGGCAGTTATTTTCCCACGCTAAAAAATAAGATTCATGCATGGATATGGACCAAGAAAACAGAAAACAAAAATTCTTAACCTATTTAATATTATTACTAATCCCTTAGCTATCCCCAGTTAAATATTCTTGAAGCTTCTCTGACCTCCATTTCACGAAACC
>NC_043703.1:4086625-4090213 GCF_006229205.1 Suricata suricatta | reverse complement strand
GTCACTCAAATGGCAGTATGATGTTCTGCATTGTAATAATGCTGGTGGTTTGTCTCAATATCTAGCAAATGGATACTACCCAATCAAACCATCAACTTGTAGTTGGCTAAGTGACCAATATTGCAAGTTGTTACCATAACAAAGCCTAGTAAAATTCAATGATTACTGGTAAGATCATCCTCAGCTTTCCAGCCTCATCTGCAACCATTTCACCACCCGCCTACATCAAACAACTAAGATTCTACATCCACACACGTCCACACGTGATATCTAACTTGCTTATGTGGTCTTATTCCCCAAAAGTCTTCCAAATTTTCACTGCTTACAGAAAGTCTCTTAAGATACAGAGAAAGGATTGCTTGGTCAGTGGTGCCTTCCTGAACCCTACTTAAGTGCCATTCCTTATGACCCGAGCAGATCACTGACTGAGGGAAAAAAACTACACAACATTAGAATTATCTATTTGTGAATCTGTCTCCAACATTAAGTTATAAGCTCTCCATATCATTTCATATTTTTGCAATATCTGATTATAATATTCCAAGGGGTGATCTTTGGACTACTATCTATCTAGATACCTCAAAAAGACCAAATATTGGGACATTTCATCTTTGGTTTTTAATCTGTGTCCCCAAAGCACCTTGCGCTGTTCCAATGGAAAATGGGTGTTTAATATATATTAGTAAGTCTGACTTGAATAATGAGCTATGCTATAAAAGGGTTGTATTATATCAATAATTAAAGTTTTAGTCAAATCCTGTGATAAAGAACAGGCTTAATTCACCCTAGAAAGGGCGCAAAGCTCTCGATAATGACAAGATTAAAGGCCTATTAATATTTCAGGGAAAGTGTGATCATTAACATTTGTCTATTATGCCTTCCTATTTTTAGTGCTACGTCACTTTAGGACTTAACATACTAACTGTAAGAAATTCAACTTTACATGTATTTGATGTTTCTTGTTTGGTGACTCTTGGAAAGAAGTAACAGCAAATATGAAGTTCTGAAAGCTCTAAAAGAATATAGTTCTAGGGAGAACAAACACCGATAAACTATAGAGCATCTCTAAGTCAAGTAACACGTGTCTGTACTGGAGAGAAGTCTCGAATTGAGGAAAGATGCTAAAATATAGTTAACAGAAAGTCAAGTAGCCAAGAAAAGTTGTCTCTCAAAAATAAATACCGAAAATAACGATTATCATGGTTGGAATGATAAGCGAAATCGTACCAGTAACAGATGTTGGAAGTGCATTTTAACTAAGTCCCTAAAGCAGGGGACCGAGGGGACAGTGTACTACTCCTTTTTCACCTGTTATTTTGCCTGACAGGATACTGTCTCCTTTCTTGTAAGTGAGTGAAAAATGTAACGTAGAGAATTCAGAATTCTCTTGCAGAGAATCCACTATCCGAATACACTTTTATCAAGAGTAGAGTGATAATTAGCTTATTAACCAGGCATAGGATGGTATCTCCCTCTATAATTTCTCTTCACTTTATTTCCCCAAAAGCTCTGATGCACACTTCAAATTAAGACTCACATAAGTTTGTGGAGGAAAATACTTATTGCTCAAAGGAAAAATATATGATGAAGCATCTCGTTTTATTCAAAGCCTCCGTCAGTTTGATATTCCAACAACAAAGGTATTTATTAAATTTCAAAGCCAAAAATATGTGGTGCTTTGGAGAAAGATGTGCTCACACCCTGGCATGAAGGCTGCTGGACAGGATCCCGAACGAGTTCATTACTCAATTAGAAGAAATTGCGTAATTACACAGCGCATTATTTGTCATTTCCAGCTTGGGAGATCAAATACCCTCAAATATCGATGACACTTCAGTGAGCTGTGCCAGCTTTGACCTTTACACATATTGGTGTGATATTCCCACCATCAAACGAGTAGGGCCCGGCATACATGCTAAATCGCTAATGCGGTGAAAGGCATTATCATGATCTCTCCGAGACTTCTCTGTGTGTGGCCCAGAGCTAGGGCTCTGTATCCGTCTTCCCTGACAAATCCCTTTCTACGGCTTCATCACTAGCTCCACATTCAGGGGCCCATATGGCTAAAGAGAAGCATTGTGAAAATAGCCCAATTAGGCGGCCCAGGATAGAACATACAGGAATATATATAGGAACAGGCATATGTGTGAAGAAACGTTACACTCAATGAAACGTTAATATATAAATAGTTCATGGATGTACGGTGAGCTAAAGAAAATTAAAGTATAGGAGTAGTATTTAAACTGTATACTATTTTAGATGCATTCTTGCTAGTTCGATATCACTGTAACATTACAGTGAAGGAGGAACTCAAACAGCGCCCCAGTGGTGCCTTGCTCCCCGGTTTTCATTCGGCGTAACTCCATGCTCTCACGACAGTCCATCGTTGAAGGGCTCTGCGAGTCCCATGGACCATCCTGGGTTCCCTAGTAACTGACGAAGTCTCAGGGCTCAAGCACAATGATGGTAACAGCGTGAGGTCGTGAAAAGAACTCAGTGTGGAGTCAGAAGACCTGCCTGGGATCCGTTCTCCACCGCCATGTGGATCTTGGCGTGTGTATAGTCACGTTGTCTGCATCTCTTGGTCCTCATCTGTTAAGTGGATGTCATAGTAAGATACACAGGGTGGTAGAAAAGAGTAGACAGGACGATACATGTAAAACTCCTCAGGACAGAAATGGTTCTTGTTACTACAGACGTTTTAAAAATCCAGTTTTAAAGCGTATACCACATATGTGTACACAAGTGTCCCATTAAAATGAGAGGTGCGTGAATTTTGTAAATGAGTGAACGATTTATGAATTTCCTTCACCTCAGTAACTTATCAACCTGTACAAAGACAGCAATGTGCAATTAGGTCAGAGCTTGGAAGCTTCTATAAGATGAAGTCGGAGAGAACTAAACAGTATTCAAATTGTCATCCTGAAATTTTGGCAGAGCAAAATATATTACGGGGAAAGTATACTAATTATTAAAAGGCAATTCTGAATGGATATTTTTAGGAAGGACTGGCTGACGCCTAAGAAGGAATTATGGCTACTTTGGTTTTTATTAGAAGAATCCTTCCTCATATATATTTACCCAAGTGTCTTTTTATTCAGAGACAGTAATGTAGTTTTATACGAGAAAGTTTCCTTCAGCACCTAGATTTACTTATGAAGTTAGAAGTAACAGAGGCGCCTGGGTGGTTCTGTCGGTTAAGCGGCCAACTTCAGCTCAGGTCATGATCTAGCAGTCTGTGAGTTCGAGCCCCGCATCCGGCTCGGTGCTGACAGCTTTGAATTCTGTGTCTCCTCTCTCTCTGACCCTCCCCCGCTCATGCTCTGTCTCTCTCTGTCTCAATAATAAACAAAACATAAAGAATTAAAAAAGAAAGAAAGAAATTAAAAGTAACTATCACAGGGGCACCTGGGGGGCTCAGTCAGTTAAGCATCTGACTCTTGATTTCGGCTCAGGTCATGATCTCCTGGTTAATGAGTTCAAGCTCCATGATGGGCTCTGAAGGGACAGGGAGGAGCTTGCTTGGGATTCTCCCTCTCTCTCTCTCTGCCTCTCCCCTGCTCTCACCCATGGAATCTCTCTCTCTCT
>NC_043703.1:4076150-4086525 GCF_006229205.1 Suricata suricatta | reverse complement strand
CCCCCTCTCTCTTTCAAAACAAATACATGCACAATTTTTTAAAAGTAACCATCACAGGTCCCATCTAGGATGCTGTGGAGAAGTCACTGCTCAGAATTTTATTTGAATTTTCCTGATGATACAGAAATTTTAAAATGCAAATAACAAAATTCAGTTATTACAATAATGTCTGGCCCATTTAGCAAAACCCTAAGCTCAACTCGATTGGGCTGAAATGAGCGAGTGCAGTGAAAGTCACTGGGTAGAGGGGGAGAGCGTGGTGCGGAGGAAGAGGAGGGCCTTGGGAGCTACAGCCCGAGAGCCGCGTGGTGCGGAGGGAGAGACCCAGGCGACGTGGAGGGCAAAGCCTCTGGGCCTGTGGGACCCCTTCCAGGCCTCCGCGGGGCCTGAGCGATGTGTCCACGCGGTCCTCGGATATTGAAAGTTTATAATCTTGAATTCTATTTTTTTCTTTGAAGACGGATTTTCTTGATTCGTTCAGGCTACTGTGACAAAATGGCATGGATGGGTGGCTTAAAAACAAGCATCTGTTGCTCACAGTTCCGGAAGTGAGAAAGCCCCAGATCAAGGGGCCCTCTTCCTGGCCTGCCGCAGGGGCCTTATACTGCGTCCTCACGGGGGGCAGAGAGAGAGGGAGCGCGCCAGCACTGATTCCATCAGGAGAGTCTTACCTTCCAGGACTGTTTGTCCCCCAGCCCCGGCCTCTGGAGAAGGGACTGTGTGAGCTGGGCTTTTCCTTGGGTCAGCCCACTTTTTAGTTTAGGATTGATGTTTCCTGTTCATGCAGCCTTAGTTACTAATGTACATCTGCTCCCCAGCTTACACACTTCTGCCCAGATTTTACCCTCTCTGTCTTGTCTCGCGTTCTTTCTCTCTTCTGCAGATTTATGCTTTTGAAAATTCCCAAAAAAATACCAGCTAGATTTGGGGGCGGGGGAAGGAGCTAAGCATTTGGATTCCAAACATGCAGGGGAAAGGGAATCTAGAAAATAGCTATAAGAATTCTGAAAAGCAAGAGTAAACAGAAAGCAAGATCACAGGGCGCCTGGGTGGCTCAGTCGGTTAAGCGTCTGACTTCAGCTCAGGTCATGATCTCAGAGTTTATGAGTTCAAGCTCCGTGTCAGGCTCTGTGCTGGCAGCTCGGAGCCTGGAGCCTGCTTTGGATTCTGTGTCTCCCTCTCTTTCTGCCCCTCCCCTGATCACGCTCTGTCTCTCTCTCTCAAAAATAAAATAAAAACAACAAAAAAAAAAAACAGAGACCAAGATCTTAAAACATTTAATGCAGCAATAATCAAGAGACTGACATAGTTAGGAAGCTCAGGAAAACAGAAGCAAAGACCAGAAGGCATGAGGAAAAATACTGAAAAACTTGACCATGTAAACATTTATAAACCATAAAAAAGCAAATCCCCCTTAAGCGAAGTTGAAAGGGAAGCATACATTAGGAAGCGTTTATTTTTAAGACGTAGGCCAAACCAAGGGATGATACCTAAAATGTATAAAGAATTATCCTAAATTTGTAGGAAAAGACTACATCCCATTTTTTAAATAAAAAAGAAAAATGCAGTGGAAATGCAGAACAGACAAATCGCTTATAAGGAGAAAACATGAAAATCACATTATGATAAAATACCATTACATAGATACAAACTTTAAAAGGTAAGACACTATCTTTACCCTCAAACTTTACTTGATAAAGTAAATGCTTGATTCTCAATGTTGAAGAGAGTGTGAGACCCAAGCCGGCCACACCCGGCCCTGGACAAGGAAGACGGGATGAATTAGCCCTTTGAAATGGATACACTGCTGTCCTTTGACCCGGCTAGCCACCTAGGATTTATCTTATTCATTTGCTTGCACATAAATGAAAATACACTCAAAGCATGAACAGTAAATAAATGAAAGGCCCTTTAAGAGAATGCGGGTTACTCAATCTGCAGTGCGTCCATAAAGTCACACACTCTGTGGTCGTATCATAAAGAATAAGGTTACGGCATCTGGGTGCCTCAGTCTGTTGAGCCTCCGACTCTTGATTTCTGCTCAGGTCGTGATCCCAGGGTCATGGGATTGAGCTCCGGGACGGGCTCAGCGCCTGTGTGAAGAGTCTCTCTCTCTCTCTCTCTCTCTCTCCCTTGGTCCCTCTCTCCCACTCGAGCTGTCTCTCTCTAAAATAAAAAAAATTAATTTAAAAAAGGTGATTTTGACTTGCTAATATGGAAATCACTTCCAGAAGTTGTTAATGCAAAGATCACAGTTTAAAATTTTTTTTTTTTTTTTTTTTTATTATTGAGAGACAGAGAGACGCGCAAGAGGGGAGGGTCAGAGAGTGAGGAAGGTACAGAATTGGAAGCTGGCTCCAGGCTCCGAGCTGTCAGCACAGAGCCTGATGCAGGGCTCGAACCCACGAACTGTAAGATCATGACCTGATCCAAAGCCTGACGCTCAACTGACTGAGCCCCCCAGGCGCCCCAGGATCACGGTTTAGAACAGTGTGCGGTTCAAAGTCCCCTTTGTACATTTAAATGTATATATATATATATACACGTATAATATGGAGAGATGCGTTGAACGTGTCCAGCAGGAAATATAATAAATTATTTTCCTTGTGAAATGACAGGACAGCACAGAAAGGGGTTTTTATTTTATACACCCTTGATTGGAAACAATCACCATGTAAACATCTTACATTTATATTTAAAAGAAAAGCAAGCTAAAAAGAATTAGTTAATGGTTAAAATAAACAAAATTTGAGTTATGGCAAGAGAATGGTCAAGAAATAAATAAAATGAAACAGATCCCTAAGACAATACACATGAAAGGAGACAGCACAGTCTGCAGCAAAGAGCTTTTCCATAAAGTAATAGGAACATTGAACAATTTGGCCAGAAAAAAAATAGAAAGAAAGAGAGAAAAAGGAAAACAGTCTTCTTGGATCCTCACCTGACGTCATACCAAAACAAACTGCCACGTCCAGAGTCAACTAAACAAAACACTAAGCCCTTCATTAAACCATAGAATAATTTGAAGGAAATAGAACTGAGCCACCCAGCCACCCCTTATTTTATCAAATCTTAAGAAGTAAATTTGATCCAGAAAGGAAGTTGGAGGTCAGAAAGAAAACCCCGTAGGTAAATCAGAAACAAACACTCGCATTGCTGCTCAGCACAGGTATCGAGGGAACTAGACCACAGGCTCTCTCCTTCCGAGAGGTGAATGACCCGTGCAAAACAAGTGATGGTAACGCCAAAGGCAATCACTTCTTAACCTTCAAAGGGATAGTTTCCTCCAAATCAACTGGAAACATCTCATTGATATAGGCTAAGGCTGTGATGCATTTCCCAAGTGTATTTTAAACATTAGTAAAGCAGATGGTGAAACACAATAATTGCAAAATCAGTATCAAAAAGAAAAAGGAGAAGAAAAAAGAATACTAAACTTTTGGGGCCCCTATAATTTTCGGGGACCTGTTCTAAGCAGTGCGCTGCGGCCACAGGGCAGGCACACGGACACTGAGGACACAGCCCCGAGAGGCTGCGTCACTGTGTCCAGGTTCACTCAGTGAGCGAGCGCCACAGCCAGGGGTCAAGCCCAGACCCCGTGACACCCGACCCTGGGTTAATGGCCGCTGCGTTATAATGAAGCAACAAGCTCACGGTGGATGAATTCAGACGTTGTCCTCCAAATGGTGGCTTTAACCTTAAACGCCACTCACATATGCACTTACACATGGTAATGAGCTTCACAGAAAATAATCAATAACTTTTCCAACAAACAGCCCAAGATGTTGGGGAGAGGATTGTGTAAATCTCATTTTAGTTTGCCCACCAGACCTCGCTTAGGAAGCATAGATGGGCAGAGAAAAGCAGAAGCAGACTATGCTTGAATTAAGCTAAAGTCATTAGCACGTTGGTTCTATGTACGCTAAAACCTCTAGACACTGAATAAATCTGGGTGAACTTTATTTTTCGATGTAAACCACCTGCAGGTTTTAGCAAAAGTGTTTTCAGATCAGCCCAAACAATTTTTTCCTCCAACTGAATGTAAGCACATAGAATAGTAACAGCAAAGGAAACCCTGTTTTCCCGAGAAAAATGACAATTCTTGTAGAGACTTCGTTCCAGTTCAAGAATGACTAAATCCTCATAGGAAATAATAGCACTCTTACTGGATGTTCTGGCTTCTTGAATTGGTTTTCACGTTTATATTAAATTACTGGGAGACCCCAGAGACCCCACTGGTCACTATTTGTTAATGAACCAGGGAGGGTATTGGCAACTGAAAATATTTTCTGTGGGGGTGCCTGGGGGGCTCAGTTGGTTGAGTGTCCGACTTCGGCTCAGGTCGTGATCTTAAGGTTCGTGAGTTTGAGCCCTGCGTCGGGCTCTGTGCTGATAGCTCGGAGCTTGGAACCTGCTTGGGATTCTGTGTCTCCCTCTCTCTGCACCTCCCACACTCACACTCTGCCTGTCTCTTTCTCTCTCAAAAATAAAATAAAACACTAATAAAAAGAAAATAAAATATTCTGAGACTAATTTGAGATCCTCACGTGGAGTTTTAATAAGAAATGCCACAAAGGCTCAACAAGAAAATGGTTGCATTAACTTTAATTTTGTTGTTTTTTGAGAGGTAGATAGCAAAGGAGCTCAGATGAAAAATAAAACAATTTTCTACTATTCTAAACACTTCACATGGATATGAGTCAGGATCTTTAGAAGGCATATTGGTTTTATCTATTTTGGAATGAGGGTAGCTAAGAACTCAAGTAGCTAAGAGTTTAACTGAACTGTGTCCCACCCCTGACAACTGTTGACCTGGTGCGCACACCGGCGCGTGTGCGCCCACACGACCCGCCTCTTCCACGTCACTTGGCAGTCACTCTGAGTAGAGAGCAGTTAATTTACTTCTCAATAAATTATCCCCGAGGTAAATGCACTTCTAGATAAACACATTGATCCTTTCCCACAGCTCTGTGTTAAAGTGATGCCGGTTTTGACAAGGCCTTGTGGCGCCCACGATGATTTTGTTTTCTCTCCAGTCTGTGGCTACAAGAGTCTAGCTCCTGGGAGGTGAGCTTTGGATTTCAGACTTTCAAAGACATATGGTCGACTTGCCATTTACACTCTTCTTAGAATGTAGCCCGTCCAGCCTCGCAGCGGAGGGTCCGGTGTGTAAGAGGGCGCCTCCTCCCGCGGGCCCAAACTCAAGGTCATTCCTCCAGGCTGGTGAAACCTGCACGCAGCCCTCTTCCGTCTCAGCCCGGGGAACGGGGGCCCCGAATCCCAGCCGGCGTGGGAGGCTGCATTTCGGTTTCAGCGCCCCGGTGCTGCGAGGGAGTGGCCGCCCTCTGTGCAGATTCCTCCGGGCTTGTCAGCCCCTCGTCCAGCTTAGCTGCACTGCCAGCGAATGTCCTGGGGTCCCAGCAAGGAGTGTCAGGCTCTGTGCACTGAGCCCTCTCTTCTCTCAGTGACCTTGGACCTCAAATCTTGCAGCTTTGGCTGCTTTCTGATGTCTCTGAACAGATTTTTTTTTTTTTTGGAAGGGTGAGGATGGGGGTAACAAGGGTTACTTTCCATGCGGCTTTCTAATTTTGGGGGATACAGAAGGTGTGCTTTGCTGGAATCTGGTCCATCATAACTGAAAACACAAGTATCTGAGGGCAGATTGAAAGGAAACTCAAGTTGCTGTGTCATTCTGTCTGTAAATTCTTCAATACGTGCCACCAAAAGTATGATGTTGTCTTCATTTATCACAAGTCGACTGTCATAAAAATCGCAATGACTCAACATAATCTAATATCAAGTCTATGATCACATCATGTCTTCTCAAATGTCTAAAAAAATTATTCCCTGAATTTAGATGCAAATGAGGCCCAAATGTTGTATTTTATTGATGCTTCTTTTAATCTCTAACGGTCTCTCCTCAATTTTGTCATTTTCATTTATAATTTGACAAGTAGGTTTTTTTTTCATGTAGAAGTTCCCCCTATGCTCAGTTTTGCTGATTGCATTCTTGTCACTTAACTTGTTCCTCTAGCCCCCGTCTAAAATGGAAATTGGAAGTTAGATATAGAGATCTGATTGCATTCAGGTTTTTGAAAAATACTTCAGAGTACTCAGGTAAGCTTTTATTGTCCTATTCTTCATGTTGTTCTATATACACCAGTAGGCTTGGGTGCTGTCAGCACAAAAGATGTTTAGGTAGGGGCGCCTGGGGAGCTCAGTCGGTTAAGCCTCTGACTTCAGCTCAGGTCATGATCTCACGATCGTGGATTCGAGCCCTGCATCAGGCTCTGTACTGACAGCTCGGAGCCTAGAGCCTGGTTCGGATTCTGTGTCTTCCTCTCTTAGCCACCGCCCCCCCCACTCTCACACTCTGTCTCTCTCTGTCTCAAAAATAAATAAAACATTTAAAAAATTTAAAAAAAAAGATGTTTAGGTGGAAAAGAAGACAGGGTCCACGACAGATACTACGTGGTCACTCCTGAACTCACACACCATCCCTGGCTCTCAGGTGATGTCTGTGGGGGCCCTTCTTTCTTCATTTTGCTTCGTGTGTTTTACTTTTACTCCTAACTGTACTTTTATTCAGTTTTTTAAAAATATTTATTTATTTTTGAGAGACAGAGTGTGAGCAGGGGAGGGGCAGAGAGAGGAGACACACACTCGGAAGCAGGCTCCAGGCTCTGAGCTGTCAGCACAATGCCTGACGTGGGCCTCGAACCCACAAACTGTGAGATCTTGACCTGAGCCAAAGTCGGACGCTCAACCGACTGAGCCCCCCAGGCGCCCCTAGTTTTAAAGAACATAAATTCATCCCAGAATATTCGAGTGCTGTTAGAAAGACAGTACCTACCCTCAAAAACCTATCAGGAGTAGGAAAAAGAGATTATTTAAGAGGGTAGAGTAAGAGAAATATCCACAAGAAGTCTAAACCTGATGTTTTTAAAAATATAATTTATTGTCCAATTGGCTAACGCACAGTGTGTACAATGTGCGCTTGGTTTTGGGGGTGGATCTCGTGGTTCATCACTTACACACAGCACCCAGTGCTCATCCCAACAAGAGTCCGCCTCGATGCCCATCCCCCATCCCCCCCACCTCCCATCTACCGTCAGTTTGTTCTCAGTCTGTAAGCGTCTCTGACGTAAACCTGACTTCTATAACGTCAGTAATACTTTTAAAGCCATGGCTCCCAAAGGGGTGGTCCTCCCCAGGGTGACAGTCACGGCTGAATGTTTGCGCGCCCCCAAACTGGCCCGCGGCGCTCCGGGCTCCCTGGTGTGCTGGTATTCGGAGGCGGCCCAGGCTAACAGTCCTCCTAGGCTGCCCAGAGCCTCCCAGCCTTCCTGCTGGAGGCTCATCCCGCCCCGACCTCCTGCTCAGGCCCTGGACGGAGGCTGTGCTGCCCATGGGCACACCCCCCCTCCCAGTGGGGGAGGGGCTTTAATTTTTGTGCCGTCAATGAGTGACAGAGCGTAGCTCCTGGTGGGGACAGGGGCCCGCAGAGCCTGCCTGAGTGCCGTCCTCACACCAGGAACTGCCACCAGTCTACTCTCTTCGTGGCACCTTTTGTAGTGTTCATTCTCTCCTCCAAGTTACAGGAAGGCTCTCTCTGCCTGATTTCAGCTTGGCCAGGGCCCCGTTGGCCCACGGCTGCCAAGAGAGCCGGGTAAGTGGTGCCCGTGTCCAGCCGACGTGGACAATGTGCCACTTTGCACACCCCATCGACCACCGGCCACCGAGCTCCCGCTGGCCACCAAGCCGAGTGAGTGCTCGCAGAGAAGGCTGGGAGGGACCCAAGGTTAAGCAGAGCGTGGCCTCCCCTCTGGAAGGCATTTACGGGGTGGCTGGGAGATGCCTCTTACGCCAGAGAGCCAACAACGCCAGGAGAACACGTGTGTCACATCGCTCTTCAAACACGGGCTGCTCGGTGTGCCCGGCTCTCTGACAGCCTTCTGCCTCCATTTCTCCACCTGTCATTCTGCCTCTCCTTGGTCAGTACTGACATTCGTCCAATAACCGTTATTAACGGGGCCCCCGGAGGGAGGGATCCTTTCATGTTCTGGAAAGCAAGATAGACAAAGACACAGAAGGACAAACGTGAGGGATGTGTTCCGAGAATAATGCTCCGGGGCGGGGGGCGAGGTTGTAGGCGGAGAGGACATGACCAGCTCTGTCGGTGAAGAACTAAATCAAAGGCCGTCTGTAAACCTGCTGACTTCTCCCAACGTTCACACCAGAAGTGTGGGCGCAGATGTCCCCCAGCTCTGTCCTGTTCCCGACGGTGGTCATGTAACCTTGTTGCAGTGCAGACCGAGCCGGGATGCGGAAGGCGTCTAGGAAACAGGTGGGTGCCAGGACAGGTAGGTGTGGACTCCCTCAATCACACTCCGGGTCCCGGCGTCTCCGAGGCCCCCAGGGGTCCTGAGGCTTCTGTGGACCCGCAGACCTTTCCTCAGGCCTCCCTTCTCGGCCCTCGCTCAGGCTTCACAGCCCATGACTCCGGCTTTTCTTGAAATCCCACACTCTCTCCTGCTTGAATGACTTCCAGTTTTACTCATCAGTTGCTTTCTTTCTTACTGGATGCCTCCCTGATGACCTCATAATCTCTGCATCATCTAATGATTATCTTGAATAATCAGGTTTCTTTCCTGAAAACCCACTGGATTTTTCCTAACACGTTTAATTTTAATCAATCATTACATATCTCACCATTAGGCAACAGGATACCGCAGTTAAAAGACTGGTCCTTGGCTCTGGACGACCTGGTCTAAAATCCTGCCTCCTCCACTCGGTGGCTTGGGCAGAGCCCCCGGCCTCCATTTTGTCGTCTATAAATGGGCATGATAACAACACCGGCAGAAAGGGTGTTGGGAGCAGTGGATAAATAACAGGATAAGCACCCACATCAGTGAGAATGACCTCAGCAATTTTTATTACCGTTGCTTTAACATGGATTTGTCATCCGCATCCCGAGGACTGTGGCTCATCTGTGTGTACACGCGTGGTGCTTGCACAGTTGAGGATGGTTTGGGGCTGGGGGCGGGAGGACTCAGTCACCGCGAGAGAGGAGCCCGCGGGGCCTGGATGGTCTAGAGGCTCCGCGCCTGTGATCTGCTGCCACCTGCTGGGGCTCTCCGGAATTGTTCCGCCGTGCGAACTGATGATCCAGGCCGTGATGTTTCATATAATTTCACATGAACACCGAACAAAGCAAGTAAAATATATTACTCCGAGCAGGCATTCCGCTAATGTTCATGGGAGAGATTGCTCTCGCGGGCGGCTCTGTGGATAACTAAATGCTGTCTTAAAACGCTCCCGAACGCTGTGGGGGCCGTGAAAAGCCCCCACCGACGTGGTTATGAGCATTCTCATATTTATGATAATAACTGCAAAGGCTCTCATAGTCATAAGATCCACGCTTCAGGGAATATGGTAATGAAAAGTAGAATTTGAGGCCAACGTGACATTTGAAAGATTGTATTTTTTTAAATTAAAAGGAATTTAAATTATTGATACCATAAAACCGTTTTCCTCTTGTTATTTAGAAATACTTCAGCATAAAATGAGGAAAACGATTAAACAAATAGGAGACAATGAGATAAGAAAACGAATCATCGCTTCAGAATTCTAAGGAAAATACAAAATGGACTTTTAAAATCGTTCCATTATTGGGCATCTGTTCTCAGGTTTTGGTTCCGGGGTCTAGGACCCCGAAGCGGGAGCCGCGTTTTTGGTGTACCCTCTGGCGAAGCTCGGAGCCAAAGGGAGAGGCAAATCCCTACGGAAGAATTTCACGAGTAAAGCCTAGAAAATATAATGCTTCATGATTTAAAATTGCTTAACCCCAAAGAGACTCTGAGGACAATGACATCTCCCGCCACTGAGTCCTCAGAGGCAATGAAGTATCTGTCCCTCAAAGGACACAGATCCCAAGTCACATTTCTCAGAGTTACGTTAGTGAATCCGCACATACGTCTTAATAAGCGTTAAATTAGTAAATACTGAGTTCTCCGTCTAGAAGGAGCCCGGGGGCTGTGGCCACGCACGCAGGGTAGAAAGTGTGACAGCCCCTCCGAGCGTCCTGGCTGAAGAGCCCGGGCGCGGACACGTCGCTGCCCCACTCAGTACGCACACGCAGCACACACCACCACACACACCACACACACACACATACACACACACACACACCACACACACACCACACACACACCACACACACACACACACCACACACACACACACACACCACACACACCACACACACACATACCACACACACCACCACACACACCACACACACACACACCACACACACACATACCACACACGCCACACACCACACACACACACACACACACCACACACACGCCAC
>NC_043703.1:4061961-4076050 GCF_006229205.1 Suricata suricatta | reverse complement strand
ACACACACACACCACACACACACACACACACCACACACCACACACACACACACACACACCACACACACCACACACCACACACACACACACGCACACACACGGCACACACCACACACACCGCACACCACACACACTGCACACCGCACACCACGCACACCACACACACACACACACACCACACACACACCACACACACACCACTACACACACCACACACACACACACCAGACACCACACACCACACACACACACACTGCACACACTACACACCACACCACACCACACACACACCACACACACACCACACACACACACTTGTCAAACCCCTGAATCTCCTTCTTGGACCCTTAAGGGTAGAGAATCCATGACCATAGCATAGGTAAACAATTTTCAAATCCTGAACTCCAGATGATAACCTTGGTCTACTGCATCACAGCCAGGAGGGGCATCATGGTGGTTGACCGGATGCCCAGACACTTGCTCACCCATAACTCCAGGCGTGTGCAGGCGCGTGGACGGGATTAGCGTGTGAATCAGTGGACCGCCCCTCCTAACGTGGGCTGCCCTCACCCAGTCCCCTGGAGGTCGTAGGAGGACAAGCCTGGGGACGAGGGAATTTCACTCTGTCCGTCTTC
This sequence comes from Suricata suricatta, assembly GCF_006229205.1. NCBI lineage: Eukaryota > Metazoa > Chordata > Mammalia > Carnivora > Herpestidae > Suricata > Suricata suricatta. The sequence continues at coordinate 4,075,415 of NC_043703.1, read as the reverse complement.
GTGCCGGGACTTTGGTCTGCAACTGCCTCTGGACCCGGGCTTTGACTGGAATGCCCACCGTTGGATTTTCTGGGTTTCCAGTTTGCTCACGAGAGAACTTAGGACTTCTCAGCCTCCACAAGCATGGATGGATTCGTTATAACGAAGCATGCACATATAAATACATATAATATGTACTGTTGGAATATATTGACTAGTCCAGGAACCTAAGAGGAAATGCCACAATGTCCAGGAATCAGGAAGGTAGAACAACATACCTTTACGTGGATGTGCATGTTTCCTGTTTCTTTGCTTCTTTGCACTCCGGATGCTGGCGCCCAAGGCGGGGCCCCACAGAGAAAGACCTTCCCCGATAGCATCAGGAAGCCCCAGAACTTCTAGGCACGGCATGGGAGGGGCACCTGCGCCCACGCACTCTGGTGGTGACCCCGATAGAGAGGACACGTGTGGGTCCGAGACAGGCTTGTCCCCCTCGCCTTCCAATTTTGTCTGGCTCGTCAACTAACGGTTTGTGCCTCTCGTCCTTCACAACCCCCACGAAAAGAAGTGGGCCCGACGTACTCCTAGCTCCCTGCTAGCGGTCTGCTGTGATTCCGCCGTGATCCACGCATTTATGGCTCTTTTGAGTCTATTTCTAGACCACAGCGTGAGAACCCGACTCCCGAATCCTACCACACAAACGCATTTTGCTTTCTTTGTATTTGGCCGCTCTGGCGCACGGAGCCGCGTTCACCCGCGTGGCAGGCTCACCATGGGGAAGCAGGAGCCTCGGCTCAAGGATAGCAGGACAGACGGGGCTGTTCTCCTGGGGACGAACTCTGAGCACTCAGGAGGCGCAGCTGACAAGTGGGTGCAAAATGTGGACAAACCTACGCTTCTAATAACTGACTCACCTTCCATGCATCAGACACTTGAGTAAGCTATGCATGTATTTGCATGCATTTTCATTTTACATATGACAACAGGGGCGCCTGGGGACTCAGTCAAGTTAAGCGTCTGACTTCGGCTCAGGTCATGATCTCACAGCTCAGGGGTTCGAGCCCCGTGTCACGCTCTGTGCTGACAGCTCAGAGCCTGGAGCCTGCTTCAGATTCTGTGTATCCTTCTCTCTCTGCCCCTCCCCTGCTCACACTCTCTCTCTGTCTCTCTCTCAGAAATTAAACAGTAATAAATAAATTAATTAATAAAGCAAATCTGACAACAACCTCGAGGCAGTATTGCCAACGAGGAAGTCGGGGCTCAGGGGCTTCCGTGTCCTTTTCGAGGGCCAGCCAGGTCCTCAGTGTGTGTGGCACCCACAGTCTCTATACCACGTCCAGCTTCACCATGGCTTGGCTGAAACTGGTGAGGATCAGATCAGGTCCCTCCACCTTATCCATTAATCTTTTCATTTCACTGAGGAGGAGATCCTATATTATTAGCCAGCTAATTTGCAATTGTCAGAAGGAAGGTGTTATGTAAACTCCAAGTGGCGTGACTTCATCAGTAAACTTGGTTTCGGTTTGTTGGTCTGTGAGACACCGTATCCTTGAGCTTCCAGAACACCAAATACCTTCACTTCTTTTTCTGACTTGTTCGTGTGAATAATCAACATTCTTAGCAACTACAATATCCATACCTAATTCCGGGGTTCATGATTCCTAAGTAATGAATGCTTTCAATGGTTTCATTAGGTCAAGCTGTTGATCCTAAAGAAGGGTGCCATTTCCCTTGATCTTCTTCTCTGTATACGTTAGCTTCCCATTCCCCAGACCAAAGGGCCCACTCACGGGTCATGGCTGCCGGGCTTCTCTTTTCCCCAACATGGCCACAATCCTAAACAGAACCATAAGTGCAAATGATAGGTTTCTTGCTTTAAAAGACCCAACCCAAGAGATGACATAACGTTTTTTAATGTTTATTTCTTGTTGAGAGAGAGAGAGCAAGTGAGGGAGGGGCAGAGGAGAGACGGGGAGAGGATCTGAAGCCGGGGTCTGGGCTGATGGCAGAGAGCCGTCACACACCATGAGATCATGACCTGAGCCAAAGTCGGAGGCCAAACCGATGGAGCCCCCCAGCTGCCCAAGATGACCCAAAATGTAATTCATAAAGAAACTGCGAGGTCCCAAGTTCTCTTTCCTAGCACAGCTGACGTTGTGTTGTCCTGAGGCCCTCCTGACCTCGGAGTTTCGATGATAAATAATGGATTTCTACTTGTGACCAAAACCTTGCTTAGAATTGGTTCATTGTTGTCACTTTTCCAAGAGGGAAGAAGACCACACGCAGAGCGCTTGAGGATTTTCCAGATCAGTCCGAAGTCTGGATGCTGTGGAGAGGTTACTGTGCTCTCTTGAGAGGGTCAGCAGGCTCCCGACTCACCTTTCACTGAGCCCTTCCACAGCGTCACGGAGAAGTCAGACCTTCCCCCTGAGGCTCACAGTCCTAGGCAAGGACAGCTTCACAATGTTACCATATTTCCCACTTGGAGAGAAATCGACCCCTTTGCAAGCAAAGCCTTCCTCTAGACAAGAAATGCTTTTGGGGTGTCTGGGGGCTCAGTCGGTTAAGCGCCCAGCTTCGGCTCAGATCATGATCTCACAGTTCGGGGGTTCAAGTCCCGTGTCAGGCTCTCTGCTGACAGCTCAGAGCTTGGAACTGCTTCAGGTTCTGTCTCTGTCTCTCTCTCCACCCCACCCCTGCTCGTGCTCTGTCTCTCAAAACTAAATACTAAAAAATAAAAATTCTTTAATGCTTTTTCTGGGACACAATGAGATTTCTTGTCTGTGACCATGGATATAACAATAACATTAATAACAATATGGAAACAGGTTAGTATATGGAATAACCTACGTTAAAGTCAAGCAGATATTTGAAAAGTGGAACATATGTTCTTAACTTCCATCATAAAATAACTCAAAAAAGAATGAAAAGTTATGACTTCAAGTTCTAGCCTTGATGAAAATTGCTTTGTGGGCCTTGGACGAATCACCTTTTTCTGGGCTTCACTGTTTTATCTGAAAATTTTCTTTTCTTTTCTCTTCCCATCCCCTAAATGTTGGCATTCCTCCAGGCTCAATTCCTGAACCCTCACTCCCTTTGGAAAAGCCTCCAAAATTATCATTTTAAACATTGTCTTACATGCAGCGCTTGGGGGGCTCAGTTGATTAAGCGTCCAGCTTTGGCTCGGGTCACGATCTCACAGCTTGTGGGTTCGAGCCCCATGTCAGGCTCTGTGCTGACAGATCAGAGCCTGGAGCCTGCTTCGGATTCTGCGTCTCCTTTTCCCTCTCTCTCTGACCCTCCCATCCTCACACTCCATCTGTCTCTCTCTCTCTCTCAATGATAAATAAACATGAAAAATTTTTAAATATTGTCTTGTGTATACATGCTGCTGACTCCAAAATTCACATCTCACATCCCAGCAGCCCACAGACTCCACATTCATATGATCACCTCCTTACTTGGCATCTTAAAAAGGGTCCCAATAAGCATAAAGCTTAATATATCTACAGGAAAACTTCCGGTTCTCATGACTCATCAAAGGTACTTTTCTGAATTTGAACAGGAACAAAAATCATATTAGGAAATGATTGTTCATTTCCTAGGGATGATAGCTGTATTGTGGTTATTTTAAAAAGATTCTTAGTGAGATGCATAATAAATGTAATAATGAATTGCTTGTGGGGCAATTGGGTGGCTCAGATGGTTAAGCGTCCCACTTTGACTGAGGTCATGATCTCACAGTTTGTAGGTTCAAGCCCCATGTCTGGCTCTGTGCTGACAGCTCAGAGCCTGGAGCCTGCTTTAGAATCTGTGTGCGTGTCTCTCTCTTCCTCTCCCCTGGTCATTCTCTATCTGTCTCTCTCCCTCTCTCTCTCTTTCTCTGTCTCCCTCTCAAAAATAAACAAACATTGGGGTGCCTGGGTGGCTCAGTCAGTTAAGCGTCCGGCTTCGGCTCAGGTCATGACCTCACACACGGTTCATGGGTTCGAGCCCCGTATCGAGCTCTGTGCTGACAGCTCAGAGCGTGGAGCCTGTCTTCAGATTCTGTATCTCCCTCTCTCTGATCCTCCCCTGCTCACGCTCTCTCTCTGTCTCTCAAAAAAAAAGGCATAAAAAAATAAACAAACATTAAAAAACTACGACTGACTGAAATACAGGATAAGGAGCATATGCGGTGTGGGCACCGGGACGTGCTTGGGCGGGAGCAGAGCCGGAAGGTGGCAGGAGGAGCGTCAGGTGCGGTGCGGACGGAACACGGATCCCAGGGAGCGGGTGTGACGTGCGGAGGCCAGAGCGGGAGCAGCAAACCAAGACCGTGCAGATCGAGACCCGCTGCGTGAGGACACTCGGGCCACACGGCGGTCAGTGGCGTCCTCAGCTTCGGGCCTCCCCCTTTGGGGAAGTGGAAACCCCGGTCAGCTTGCATGAAAGCACGGCTTCAGTACGTCCACACAAAGGACGTAGAGTCACAGGACTTGTTACTTGCAGATACCCCAAGGGGGGCAGTTGGGGTGCAGAGTGAGCCAGGGGAAGCTCCGTCCTCTGGGCCAGGCCACCAGTGAGCAGGAGGGAGACAGCAGAGTGGCAGCACCTGCCACTTACAAGGTGGTTGTGACCAGAGGTCACTAACCTTCCAAGGGCTCACCTCGAAGTGAATATTTTATTTTATTTTATTTTATTTTTTATTTTAAAGAGAGAGGGACGGAGGAGGAAGCATGCAAGCTGGGGGAGGAGGAAAGAGAGAGAAAAAGAGAAAGAGAGAAAGAGAGAGAGAGAATCCTAAGCAGGCTCGATGCTCAGCATGGAGCCCACTGAGGGCTCGATCACATGACCCTGGGATCATGACCTAAGCTGAAATCAAGAGTCAGACACTCGACCAACTGAGCCACCCAGGTGCCCCTCTAAGTGGTTATTTTAAAAGGTGTCCAAGGAAGATGGGACTTAGGGCAGGAGTCCTACTCCCAGATCCTCTCCAAGTGTCCAGACTCGGGCTCAAGCAGAGGCATCAAACCGTGAAATGCCTGGGCACCAACTCATAATGGCGTCCTCACCACAGGTGAGGGTGTGGAGTTTGTATATTACTACCCTTCTAATTCGGGGTATGTTTAAATTTTTCCCCAATATAAGTTCTAAAAGAAACGACCCCCTCACCATCCAAATAAAAGGCATCACCATTAACTTGGTTGCTGCGAACAAAAATCTTTGAATCATCTCTGCCTTATTTTTTTTTCTGTATCTCTCCTATTTGCAGAGGACTGGGGTTTGGAGGGTTCTCGGCATGTCTGTATCACAGAAAAGCACTGGAGCAGCAAGTGTAAGGGATATGAGAAGTGGAATCGGTGAGACACCTTGATGCTTTTCAGTGTAGGACTTTAGTGGGCATGGTAAGAATTTGTATTTTATTTTCTCTTTTGCTCACTGTGTGATGCAAAATCTTTGGACAATTTTGTTCAGAGGAGGAAGGCAATCAGATTTACTTTTGACAAATGTCATCACAGACCGTGTATGAAGAAGAGACATTAAGGAGTGAGGAGTGGAAGAGAGACACCAATTAGATGCCATCTCAGCAGGTCAAGGAGATGATGGTCGCTCAAAATCGCCACCTCAGTGGAAGTGGGGGGTGGAGGGTGGGAGTTAGGATGGATTTCTGAAGTATTGCTGACATGATTTTCTAACGGATGAATAAATGTGAGGTGACACTACTGAATTAAAAGCTCTCTAAGTTGTCTTTCAGGCTCATAGTCCTACAGAATTGCATCCCGTGGTATGTACCGATAATCCTGACTGCTGGGGGCCCCCCTTGCCATGACTGCATGCAGTCAGCGGGCAACACGCCCTCAGCGTCAGAGGACGCGGGTTCGAGTTGGAGTGCCTGGCGCTTTATACCCTGCAGGGCCGCAGAACGAAACGAGCGGTGTGTGAAGATCTCACTGTCTCCCCTCACGCCTCAGCATGGGACTCAAGACAAATATTTCCTTCCTCTCTAAGTTACCCGCCTTCTGCCTCTGTCTTACCCTGCCACGGGGCGTCCCCCTTCCTTGCATGGTCTTGGGCTCCACACTCAAGATTTCCACGACAGTGTGCTTTCTCCGTGCTCTTTGACTCTGTATATTTGTGTTTTTGGAGCTCGGTTGGCAAATCATTTTGCAGACAGAAGACCTGTAATTGGAGGCTAAAATCAGAGCATCCTTGGTTGGAAATTTCAAGTCTTTATGATCTGATTCATCCTATTTAGATCAGAGGCGCTCCTCGTGTCTCAGCCTTGCACTGGCCTTTTTCGTAAAACCTCTTCTAAATTTAGAATTAATAACATAAAACAAAGATTTCACTTGCACATATGTAACTACTATATCCCTTTTCATTTGCCTCCCCTGCCTTCCTTTTTTATAAGCGTGAATCAGTGACTTACATTCCCATGTACATGTAGATAAGCAAAGAGGGGAGAGAAGAAATTGGGTTAATACATAATATCTTTGCAAAGTCTTGACTGTTTGGGGTGTCTGGGTGACTCAGTTGATTAAACGTCCAACTTCGGCTCAGGTCATGATCTCATGGTTCGTGGATTTGAGCCCCACATCCAGCTCTGTGCTGACAGCTTAGAGCCTGGAGCCTGCTTTGGATTTTGTGTCTCCCTCTCTCTCTGCCTCCCCACAAATAAATATTTAAAAAAATTTTTAAAAACCAAAATGTTGACTTTTAGCAGTACCTTCACTTGATTCCTATTGGATACATATAATTTGATGGGGAGATACCCAATTCTCTGTAATAATTGCACCACAAAATTTTCATTGGGAAAGTTCAAGCTTTCAAAAACAAGTTCAGTGATTATTTCATTGAACAGATATTTAGATAGAATTTTCATTCGATAATAATTCTTAAATAGCAGCTGGAATGTTAGCACTTTTAGAAATTAGGCAAATTAGGTAGCTGACTTCTAGTCATGCATGACACCTTGTTTGGTCCTCAAAATCTGGTGTGGAATCCGACCAGCAGATGTTTAGACAGTAGAATTGTGAAGATAATAGAAGAAGCAGGCCGATGAAACCCATGGCGGCAAAGATAAAGACTTTCTTGGCCGTGCACTGCTGTTATCCTTCTGTGCTGTCTGCCGGCCGGGAGGGGAGAGAGACGCCAAAACACCGGAGGTCCTTCTTCAGCGTCCTGTTGAGCCTAGTCATTAATCCATACTTAGCGAATTGCTCTCTGCTTCTGCTTTCTCTATTCTCTTGTTTCCATTGATAAAGATTTCCAAGTATTTTAAGCTAAGTATTCTAATTTTATACAACCTGTTGCAATTTTTTCATTTTTATTGCTTACTAAAACTATCCTCAATCTAAAGCGAGCTGATTTATTCATCATAAGCAGCGAAAGTTGGGAGTTGGTGAATCATGCCCAATGGCCTTTACGTAGAATCTCGGTCTTCCTGAGGCTTCCATGGTGTTCTGGACCTATTCCCATTCAAGCATTGATGATATTCTATTGTGATTCTGTTGCACTCTGTCTCTCTTCCCTTCTTCAATTCCTTTGGCCTAAACCTTGACCATCAAGGCCCATGGGCTCGGAGCCTGTCTTCTGTTGGCATTTTGCCCATCCCCCAGCATATACTGTCTGGTGTATAGTCAGTACTCAGGAAGTATTTTATTACTGAACATGTCGGCAAATAAGAAAACTTACTATTTACATTAATTTGGATCAAAAAAATGGCACAATATGAAAACTAAGCCCTACACCACTTACTAAAAGTGAGGACCAGCCCCTGGCAACTGTGTGGATTGCAGGAGTCCATCTTCGTTGTCCCCAGGGTCACCTCCCTCCAGATGGTGCGTTCACCTACCGGCTTTCATTCCTCTGCAAGGCGTTCTCTCCATTTTAATAGAGAGACTACACGTGCTGATACATGGTCCCCCCGGGGACAATGGCTCATTACACAGTCCCTAGTTTCTCAATAAAACCACCACCACAACAGCGTTAGGTGGGCATTCCCAGTGACCAGGCAGCCTTCCTGCTTGTGCTCACGCAGGATCCCGGTTCCTTCCTTCTGTGGCTCCTCTAGAGAACGGCAGGGAAGAGGAAGTGAAGACGGAGTGTCTGCTTCTAGAAAGCCCTGGTTCTACAACGCTGCACATTCCTTGTGTTCATTCAGCCTCTACTAGAGAATGAGTGACACGGCCGCACGTCACGAGGGGCTGGGAAGGGTAGACCCTCCCCGCGATGACCCCCACTCACAACATGAGCTGCGGTCCAGCTCACCGCTCCTGACCCCCTGGGCACGCTGGGCGCCGAGGAAGAACTAACCCGAGACACTCATTTCTATAGGTTCCTGAAGCTCCCTGCTCCCCCTACCTAGCGGTCATCCCTTCTTATCCAAAATTGGAACATAGAGCCCGAAAGGGAATTAGACTTTATTACTAAAGAGAAGGGGAGGTGATAGGAATGTTAGGAACCCTTCCAAAATCATGCGGGACAAACTGTTGACTTCCAGTTGTGCATCAAATCATCTGGGTTGAAATATGAGATTTCCAAAACTGTGTATCAAGCATTCAAAACATACCCCACGACAAGGTCGAGCATTAGAGACCAACATGTGGATAAACCTAACACCGTTCCCATCTAGACACCCCCCCCTTTGGCAGAATTGCTTTAATTTCCTACATGAACAACTGGTCTACCCCTGGGATGCTATTAAAGCTCAGAATATTAATGCAGACACTTCAGACACGACAGAAAATGACTCTTGCATTCCAGTTGGGGCCCGGTTCTCATGAGCATGCAGTTCTTTGAGACTGCAGCCTGGAAAGCCCCCGGCGGTCCCCAGGGAGCACTTGTCACCCAGCTCCAGGAACAAAGTCCCACTGCAGGCCATCAAAGCATCCTGGCCTACGTCACACAACAGGTGACAGGAGAATGGCCTCCTGGTGAAATACTCCACTTTCAGGCTAATAACAAACAGGGCGTGTTTCATTCGCTTGTGTGCCTTTTTCACTTACTCTCCCTTGTTGATGTGAAAACCCTCCTAGGTGATGATTTAATAGAAATGGAAAATTTTAAACCCTGGGTCTCCACAATATGAATTTAGTATCTTCATGTTATGAAACCTTGTGATTAAATGGCTGACAAAGTCAGGTGCGTCGTGAATTTGAATGGGTAGCAGAGTTTCCCTGAGTCTTGGATGAAGAGATACAAGTTCTGAAGACCGATATTTATTACCCAACGGAACCTCTCCAGTCTTTTCTTCTGGAGCCATTTTGGATGTTCTTAAATACTTGCAAAATATCCTTAACATCATAATTGAATGACTCTTTAAATACGTTCATAAACAAAGTGGAAGCTAATTGTGATGTTTTTGTACAAATATTCTGTGAGAAGAAACATTTTGTTGGTACACAGATAATATGGAAATGAATGCAGATACTGGAGGTTTCCTTGCCTTACATCAGGGATTAAAATACGTCCGTGTATCATAATTATATAGGGAATTTCTAAAACTAGAGAGCCTAGGTTCTATGTCCAGAGTTTCTCATTCAGTGTGGTGTTTGTGGAGCTTGATAATTTGCATTTCTTTTAAATTAACACACCAGGCAATTGTGATGTAGCTGGGTCACACGTTTTTTGAAAGATTTGATAAGGGTTTTGAAAGATTTAGAACAGCTGCTCAAACTTTCATGTGCGTGCAAATCACCTGCTTCAAAGGAATGTTGAAATCATCAAATAAGGACACCCGGGACTTTGTGAGTCTTAGCCAATATTAAATGTGATCGGTTTCATTAAAGGCTAATGAAGAGGTAGAAAAAAAGAAAAATGCCCAACTATTGGAACAAAATTGAAAGAACACTGCGTGTTAATGTACAGGGGAAAGGGGCACTGATTAAAAGTCAGGTGACGTTGTAGACCGAGGGCTTCACTCTCCTGGGGCTTGCCCACTGTAGTTACCAAAGATAAATAAATAACAAACAGCCTTCAAACGCAATCCTATCTGCAGCCTTACTCCTTTCCAGTGTATTCTCCACATTCGGGTCAGATACAGTTTTCTAGCAAGCTAGACTGAAGGTATCACTCCCCTTTTAAAGTCCCCCCTTGCTCTTAGGGTGAAAGTAAAATCCTCGCCAGCCTCCGTTGATGCCTTCTCTTTGCCTGGGATCCTCTTTCTCCCACAGCACAAACCATCCCCATTAATCACCTCCCCACCGTCGACACCCTGCCCTGTAGGATGCCTTTCTCCATCCCGTTTCCCTAATCTAAACATTTTCATACTTTACTGTGACTTCTTGCTTATTTTTCTGGATTCTCTAGTCTGGAGAAACAACAGAGGCAAACGTTTTCATTGTCTTGATCGCTGTGTAATTCCCAGCAGCCACACTGTGCCTGGTACACAGTTGATGTTTAATGAATATTCATTCCATCAGCGACGGATGGATACATGAGATGCAGTGTATGGGTGCAATGAGAGATCATTCAGCCACGAAAGGACTTTTTTTTATGTTTTTTTTTAATTTATTTTTGAGAAACAGAGAGAGACAGTGTGAGCAGGGGAGGATCAGAGAGAGAGGGAGACACAGAATCTGAAGACAGGCTCCAGGCTCTGAGCTAGCCGTCAGCACAGAGCCCGACGCGGGGCTTGAACCCAAAAACTGTGAGATCATGACCCGAACCAAAGCTGAATGCTTAACTGACTGAGCCGCCCAGGAGCCCCCGAAAGGACTTTAATCTTGCCATTTGTGACCACATGGCTGGACTTTAAGGACATTATACTAAATGAAATAAGTTAGACAGAGAAAGACAGATTCTGTAGGATTTCATTTTTATGTGCATCTAAAACAAACAAAAACCCAAGCTCATTTCTACAGAGCAGGTAACAGTGGGGAGTGTGTGCGAGAGGTGAGGCGGATTGGGGTGAGGGGTCAAAAAGTACAAACGTCCAGTTACAAAATAGGTAAGTCATGGTCATGTGAGGCAGAGCATGGTAACTATAAGTAATAATAGTGAATTGCTTGTTTGAAAGTTAAAAGAGTAAACCTTAAAAGTTCTCGTCACAAGAAAAAATATTCTGTAACTATTCATGGCCACAGATGCCAGCTAGATTTGTCATGGTCATTTTGCAGTTTAGACAAATATAGACTCATTATGTTGTACACCTGAAACTAATAACAATATTAATGTCATTATACTTTAATTTGTAAACAAACATATTTGTTGAGGAATATATATTTAACTTTCATTAATTCTTGTGAAAAAAAAGCTCTTAAAATTCTTCCCGTGACTCATACTAAAGCTGCTTCCTGGGCCACCTGGGGGCTCAGCGGGTTAAGCATTGACTTCAGCTCAGCTCATGATCTCCCAGTTCCTGAGCTCCAGCCCCCCACATCGGGCTCTGGGCTGACAGCTCGGAGCCTGGATCCTGCTTCGGATTCCGTGTCTCCCTCTCTCTCTGTTCCTTCCCTGCTCACACTCTGTCTCTGTCTCTCTCTCTCTCTCAAAAATAAATAAAGATTTTTTTTTTAATTTTAAACCACTTCCTTTGTGTATTTTCTACAAGCAATATGGCTTGATCAGTAGATGTATACTCTACTTTGTAGAATGTATATAAGCCGGACGGAGTTCAGGTCTTCCCCCTGCATTCCTGTCTACAGAAACGAGAACTGGCGATCTCAAGCATCGACGTGGGACCGGACAGAGAGAAGTCTCCTCCTCATCACTGCCGTGCGCATAGAGTAAAGGGCGCCTCAGTCCGGCCTGGGGAAAGTAAAGACAGGAGAGCACACCGGTGCCCAGGAACCACCACCTACCACACGGCCCGGTAGAAACAGAAGTTCAAGGGTAGCCCAGCTTCCCTGGGCCAAACCGCTCACGAGCGAACCACGGAAGTGGGCGAACTGCTCCTCTGCACCGAGGAGCTTCCCTCTCCAATGAAAACAAGCTAGACCGGAGACCCTGGGCTTCGGGGAGGCAAATTCTCCATTCTCCCTGCGGGGCCCAGTCTGCCAGCCACGGGCAGCCCTCCGATGTGCCAGCCTGTCCCCTACTACTGGCCTGTCCCCTTGCTCGAGCTTTCTGTATCCTTGTCATCCAGAGAGGCCATTCCTCCTGTGAGTCAGTCCCCCAATATTCACGGAGCTCTGTGACAGTCACCAAGCCAGCTGCTGGGACAGTTGTGGGGGGTAAGGAAGCCTGCATCCCATTCCCACCGCACCTGGAAGGCAGCGGGCAGAGCACTCGGTTCTCATCTGGGTGGACAGCTTTCCAGACGTGCTGTCGGGGTGGCCTCAGTTACTCCCTCTCTACTGTCCCTTTTCGCAGTTTTGATTGGCCCGGCACTGAGTGACCTCCCAGAGTGCCTCGGGAGCATCTCCCAGAGCTGAACACCAAGCAGACCCTGGGGATCACCCAACTCTCTCCTGCCTCCTTCAAAGTGACTTCACCGCCCCCAGGAAACTGCCTGCGGCCTTTCTATTCTTTTCGAAAGATTTAACTCTGGGGTCTCTCTGCTGTTTCCCACGGGTCTCATCTTTTCTCCTGGAGTACATCAAACACTCACCAAAACAAAAACAAAAAACAAAACAAACACAGACGCTCCCCACTAACATAGACAGCGCTATCTATGTATGAAGATGAAGCAGTTCTTCTGTGTGAGTTTTAAAAATGGCCACATGACCCCCACAGAAGAAAACTAACTCAAGGCAGGGCTTCTAACGACTCTCCACCCGGCGGTTCTGGCCTCACTCCAGGTCTGAAAGTGAGTAAGTAGAGACACTCAAAATTGCATCACTCTTGTTTCCCAAGGAAAAAACGCCCAACCACCATACCACTGAGCAAACAGGAATATTCATTCACGCCCCTTGAGAAAAGGTCAACACGACAAAGAACAGGTGTTCCTTACATCCACTGGTTCCCACGGAACGTACAAAGATCCAGTCAGACACAAAGTGGGGTCCAGGGGAAAGGCGATGGCTGATTCAGACAGGCGGATGAGCGCTGGGGAGATGGTTCTAGGTGGTCACAGAGTGTGACGGTGAGAGTCTGAGTCACTGAAGAGCCGGGGACCGTTTAGAGAAAGCACGAGTTAGCGATGGCATGAGGATCAGCGCGTTTCTGAAATGGAAAGTCTGTTAACAGGCAATGGGCGGATATACACACTTTTTAATGTCAGAGCCTCCGGACAGACTCCACTCCGGAAGCGATCCAGAATCCAGACGACAGGACGTGAAATCAAAGTACAGAGCCTGCCCTGGGAAAGAAAGGAAACAGAGGTCTTCAGTCCATGCACAAAGGTGGGAAAGATATGGGGAAGGACAAAGCAAAACAAAAAACTGATTCTCAAAAAAATCCTGACATGGAAGAGGAAGCGGCTGGCCCGACCGTGGAAGGGCAGGTGCGGCCGGTGAGCTACAACCTTCAACCTGGGAAACGAGTGTATCTCGGGCAGACTGCGCCTGCGCACACGCCGTGCAGTGCGGGGGGGGGGGGGGGGGGGGGGG
>NC_043703.1:4030697-4061861 GCF_006229205.1 Suricata suricatta | reverse complement strand
GGGTTGGTGTCGGGGAAATATCTACAAGAAAGAACACAGACAACATGAATGGTGGAAGAGACCACACTTTACTGTGAAACTTGATGTCTTATATACCATAGGTGATTACATCTTTCTTTTAATGATTACATTGTTTGCAACTTCTTAGGAATCACATGTTTCAGAATAGATCATTGTTTTCACGGAAGAGAGAACAGAAAGTTAAAGACAGAAATGGAGTACAATACAGAGGATCAAAAAACATAATTCACCACTAAAAATACATTAGCAGGAGTCTTATTTTGCGTACATAGTGTAATATTAACTGAAGCTTATGACAAGGCTATTTTTCTTTAAGGGTTCAAACAATAGTCTGTGAGTAAGGTGCCTCTAACCAGGGGAGAAGTTTCAATCAGAAAATCTGCCCATTTACTGAAACCACAATTACCAAGTGGCATGAATAATAGGAGAACTAACCCCAGTCTCTGATCCACTTAGGTCAAGCCGTCAAGCGCACACATTTTCAAGTAGGGGAAGCAGGGTCCCAAAGGCCATACAGCACTTCTGGCTGGATGGGCTCCAACAGTGCAGCTGGTGGGTGTTCTTTTAAACTGCAGACACCTTTTGTCCCAAGCCCAGGAGGAATACTACTGAATCGGGCTACAGTCAACACTTTCAGTCACTGACTACCATCCAGGCACATTTCTGAGCCCTTTGCTTGTATTCTCTTTCTTCTCCCCCAGCGGCTCTTTGAGGCTGATGTTCTGTGTTGTTGTTGTTGTTGTTGTTTAATGTTTTGAGAGAGTGCAAGCTAGGGATGGACAGGGCGGGGGGGGGGGGGGGGGGGGGGGAGACAGAGGATCCGAAGTGGGCTCTGCATTGACAGCAGTGAGCCCCAACACAGGGCTCGAACTCACAAACCAGGAGATCATGACTGGAGCGGAAATTGGATGCTTAATGGAGTGAGCCACCCATGCGCCCTGAGGCTGACACCCTAACGTCCCCATTCTAGGATGAGAAAGTTGAGACAGAGAAAACCAAGGCATTTTCCCCAAAATGACCAGTGGGACTTCCATCCCAGGTGCCCCTGGAGCCCCAAACTTGAACCATTTCTTTGTAACTTCTTTTTTAAAATTCTTAAGACCGGGTTCGGGGTCTCTCCCCATTTTCCCCTTTTCATCCTGAGTCACCCTTCTATGTCATCGCCTGGCCCTGACGTTTCACTGAGCCAAACTGTGAACTCGGAGGCCAGCACGTGTGCCCCTGCTGCCCCTTCCTGCCAACCTACACAAGGCTTTCCGTTACATTTGCCGAATTATGGACGGACAGACATAGAAACCAGTGAATATTAAAACAGCAAGACCAACAGAGGAAAACCCCTTCCTGACCAGCAGATGGCAGCAGCGGACTGATATCAAAGGAATGACCTCTGTGACCTGATCTGGTCCTCTCCTGGGGGTACGCAGCCAGCTGGGCTCCTGGTTTGGCCAGAGGAAGTCACCTTATTGTATTAATAAATTTAGTTTCTCTTCTCTGGACACCTGCCAGATTGGCTGCATCTTTTTCCAACACCGTAAAATCCGAACTGGGTTCATGATTCCATTTGTAATAGTATTTCTGTCGGATCTATGTCTTCACTAGCCTAGCCTGTAAAATACTTATTTTCAAAGAACTGATAAATGGGTGTATATACTTTATTCATATAACTTAAGCTATAGCTTAAAAACATAAGGGATACACGCCCCAATTTGAAAGTATAGTTTCCTATTCTTTTTTTTCCTAAATATTTATTTTTATTTGAAAGACAGGGAGAGAGAGAGAGAAAGAGCAAGCAGGGGAGAGGGGCAGAGGGAGAGAGAACCTTAAGCAGGCGCCACACTCATCACGGGACCCAGTGCAGGCCTGGACCCCACGACCCGGGGATCATGGCCGGAGCAGAAATCAGGAGTCCACCGCTCTGTCTACTGAGCCATCCAAGCCATCCCGACTCTCCTATTCGTGAGTATTTTCAGTGTAAAGAATTGTGCATGTGACAAGGATGTGATATTAGAGGAAAATCAAGTTATCCAAAACTAACAACCCCTGCTGCTGAATGAGGAAGAGGAGAGTGAATGGGAACAAGTTTCCCTTCAGATTTCACCTCGGTCCCCACATTCTAGAGGAAGGGGAACTCTGCACTTAAATGAGGACTGTCCTTCCCACACTCATCTGCATTCACTTCCACTTCTTCGAATAAAACTATTTAAGGAGCGCTTCTCGGTGTTCAGTTTCCAGATTTACATGGAAGGCACCCAGTTTCTTGGGAGCCTGTTATAATGCAGCTTCTGAGGCCGGGGTCTGGGGCGGGTCCAGAAACCCCCTGCCTATCTAACAAGCTCCCTGGTGAGGCTGGTGGCCCTGGACTTTGGCCGGGACTTTAAAGACCAGAGTGACCGTGCCTGTGCGCGTTGATAGGTTCAGATAGCGCCTGATAGAATCTTAAAGACATGAGTGTTTATTTTCAATCTTTTTAATGTTTATTTATTTTTTGAGAGACAGAGACAGAGAGAGACAGAGCATGGGTTGGGGAGGGCCAGAGAAAAAGGGAAACACAGAATCCAAAGCAGATTCTAGGCTCCGGGCTCTGAGGTGTAAGCACAGAGCCTGATGCGAGGCTCAAACTCATGAACTGTGAGATCATGACCTGACTGAGCCACCCAGGCACCCCAAGGCATGAGTATTTCTTAATCGTATTTCTGTCGGGGCCGCCAAGTTTTCTGTCTGCCTCAGGCAAGGATTATCACTCTCCGGAGAGTGAACCAGCAAACAAGATTTGCATCTAGAGGCTGGAGACTGCCATTTCCTGGTCAAAATAACTTTGGCGTCTGTCATGCTGGGCCAGACGTGAGTGGCCAAGGTGCACAAAAGATCAAAACCGTATTTTGGATTATTCAGTGCTAACTCCCCCCTTCCCAGCATTGCTGAGGCAAGTCTGGGCGTTTCTTTTGATATTCATTAGACTCTGTTTACCTGGTAACTGACCTTGGTCAGCTGCTTTGTTTTCCCGCCTTAAAACCTTTATAAAAGACAGTTTTCTGAATAAAGCTCTCTCTCTCTTTTGCCTGATCGAAAACCGTGAGTGCTGTCTTCACTCTCTGCGTCTCCCTCTCCTGCCCCCTTTTTCTCTCCCTCCCTCGGGAGAAGGACCCCCGACAGAGGCGAGCTCCAAGCTGGGGACGAGCCTAGACCTGGTGAGCTAGCGCACCACGGCACCGGCACCCGCAAGTGCCGCTCCAGCCTGGGATGGAAGCGGACGGGGCGGAGGAGCAGGCCCCGGCCGCCGGGCTAAGACGTATTTCCATGTATCTTAATATGCTTAGTTATTATATTGATTATTTTTTGTAAATATAGTCGTTTCCTGAAATTAATGTTATAGCTCTTCCTAAATTTAAATCAAAATGTCCTATTTTAGTTATCTCCGATTGTGTAACAAGCTCTCCCCAAACTCAGCGCCTGTAGATGGCCGTAATTTCACTCTATCCCACTGTTTTGTGAGCCAGGAATTCAGACAGGCACTGCCTGAGGTCACCAGGTGCCTTCACTCAGGTGTCCCTAAGGCTGAGCTCTGCTGGGTCCCTGTCCTGCTCCTCGGTTTCAGGTCCCTCTAGATGATGGCTTCCGGGGGGCGGGGGGGCAAACCCACACTTTACATGCTGGCTCAGGATTCCGGGTCAAGGTAGAAGTTGACAGCCTTCTTTTAAAAGAGAGGCATGGAACTGGCAAGGCATCACTTCCGGCATATTCTATTGGTCCAGACTACTGTGGGCCAGCCAAGAGTGCAAGGAGGGAGGAACGGCCCCTCCTCCCCCCAGGGAGGGCATCCGGCAGTTCAGAGCCATCTTGAATCTCCCAGTTAGTATCAACAAGCAAACCACCGATGTGGAATCAGGCACGTCTGTGTCTTGTGGACGGTAGGAAGGACCCGAATCCTTACTCCATAAAATCGGTCGTATTTTCAGCTTGACTTTCTTTGCATCTCCCTCCACTTCACTCTGAAATCCATCTTTGAAAGATGGATGGAAATTAAAATGGACCCACGAATGCCTCAGCAATGCTTGACTTTGAACAAGTTTTTCTCTTCCTCATTCTTGAGGCCTCCCGCTCCCCGTCACTTGTATTGCTGTAGAATCCCCTGTTTCAGGGGTGCCTAAGTGGCTCCTCCAGTTAACGGTCAGACTCTTGGTTTTGGTCAGGTCATGATCTCCTAGTTCGTGAGATCAAGCCCTACATTGGGCTGAGAGCCTGCTTGGGATTCTCTCTCTCCCTCTTCCTGCCTTTCCCTGGCTTGCTCGCTCTTTCTTTAAAAATAAAAATAAATAAACTTAAGAAAAAAAAAGAATCTTTTGTTCTAGGAATTTGGTATCCATACTTAGCAACAAGACTCTGATGGCCATGGCCGGTGATAGACAGAAGACCACCTTGAAGTTGTGATGAATGTGGCTGGCAGTGTGCACGGGATTCCTACCCAAACCACCCAGATCCTGTACTTTCCAGCCCTTACCTCGATGGGTCTGCAGTTTCAAAGGCATTAGCCTGCTGCACCCTCCTTTGCCTAAATAAGTCATAACACTGTTCTTCTTTATCTCCAAACTGTCTTCATGCTGTATTTTGGCTCCAGAGCACAGAGATCGGTTTTCAACAACAACTGGACTATTGGATTCTTAACACAGAACGCATTTAGGTTTGTGAATATGGTTGTTGGAACTGAGGAATCTATACAGTCTCTCTAGGTCTCCATTTTCCCATTATTAAATTAAGAGTAAGAGGTTATATGATTGTAAGCCTCTGAGAACACTGTGATGCTAACATATCGATCTATTTTGTCACCCATGTATAACATACTTGTAGTATTAAAATATTTAATATATTTGATGTTTCTGAAATATGCCATCCCAAACCAAAAGAGTACATATATATAATCATACGTATATATACTCACCTATTTACACCCTAAGTCTCTGCCTCATCTTTATTTCCAGTAAGTGCTTCAAGGACTTGTCCATAACTTAAGTACTGCTTATTTAAAGATTTACTAGTTTAATTATAGACATCCTCTCTCTTTGAAAATTCTTTAGATGTTTAGGGAAATCCTACAGCTCATTCAAACCCATATAATTTATTTATACAACGTAATTTAAAAGCTTAATCAAAACATTCCTCAGTTCAAATTATTACTGGCATTTTGCTTCTCTTGAACCTTTTATATTTCCTATAAAACATTCTCATGCAGTTATAATTTCAAAGGTTTTAGAGCATTAAAAAAATCCACCCATCTATTACTTCCAGGCAGCTCTGAAGAGGAAAGACTATGAATCTTGGGATGGACATTCAGACATAGAAGGGGGAAGGAAAAGGTTTACATGATCATGAAAATATGGAACTTTCTAGACATTTCTTTAAAATGCTGTTACATGTTGATTTTTTCCAGGGATTAAAAAAAAATGAATAAATTAAAATTTGGAAGTCAGGGCCCCAGAAAAAGAGGTCTTAGTCAGGGGGAACAAACGTCTTCAGGTACATGAGGTTTATGGAAGGACACCATGTGGAAGGGAGAAAATACGGGGTCTGTAAATTTGGGGCCAACACTCATGAAAAGTAGGGTTGGCAGCTCCGACCCAGATTTTCACACAAGAGTAAATGTCTTCAATGTAAACTGGAAACATATTAAGAGAGCTTTTAAATATACTTGACTGTATCTCAGTCGGTTAAGCATCTGACTTTGGCTCAGGTCATGATCTCAGGGTTGGTGAGTTCAAGCCCCACATCAGGCTCTGGGCTGACAGCTCGGAGCCTGGAGCTGCTTCACATTCTGTATCTCCCTCTCTCTCTGACCCTCCCCTGCTCACACTGTCTCTCTGTCTCACAAAAATAAAAAATGTTAAAAAAGAAAAACTAAATATACATGATTTTATCCCCCCAAATGTGGGGCACCAGGGCAGCTCAGTTAGTTAAGCATCCAACTCTTGGTTTTGGCTCAGGTCATGACCTTGCAGTTCATGGGATTGAGCCCCAAGCCAGGCTCTGTGCTCACAGCTTTCTTGGAATGTTCTCCCTCTCTCTCTCTGCTCCTTCCCCACTCTCTCACACGCTCTCTCTCTCTCTCAAAAATGAATGAATGAATGAATATCCCCTCGAATGAAAAGTACTTATATGGACTGAATTGCACCTCCCTCAAATCCCTATTTTAAAGCCCTCACGTCCAGTCCCTTGGGATGTGACTCTATTTGAGACAGGACCTTTAGAAAAGGGACTTAGTTAAAATGAGGCTGTTTGACTGAGCCCCATCCAGTCTGACTGATGTCCTTCTAGGAGAGACACTTTGGACACAGAGGATGCCGGGTGTATATAGGGCTTTGAGCCAAGGAGAGAGGACCCAGAGGAAACCAAACCTCTGATACCGGATTCCTAGCTTCTGGAACTGTGAGAGAACACATATCTGTTGTATAAGCCACCAAATCTGTGCTATTTTGTGATGGCGGCCTTAGGAAGACAATAGAGTGTGTACAACACAAAGATCAGGATCTCCCTCTTGCCGTATAGTAACAATGTTCTCTAAAGCACTTTTGTTTTTATGTTTGTTTTGAGAGAGAGAGCGTGTGTTCAAACGGGAGAGGGAAAGAGGGAGAGAGGGCATCTTAAGCACGGAGAAGCTCCATCTCACAACGAGAGATCAGGACCTGAGCCAAAATCCAGAGTTGGACCCTCAACAGACTGAGCCACCCAGGCGCGCCTCTACGGCATTGTTTTTTTAAATTATTTTATAGTTTTTATTTATTTTTGAGACAGAGTGTTGGGAGCCGCCGAGCTTGGCTGCCTCAGGCAAGGATATATCGCTCTCCAGGGAGCAACCAAAAAAACCAGATTTACATCTGGAGGCTAGGAGAGTGCCATTTCCTGGTCCAAGATTTTGGCGACGGTCATGCTGGGCCAGACGTAGAATGGCCAAGGTGCACAAAAGATCAGTCCGCAGGCGGGAATGCAGCCTTACGCTTCCCCTGCCCAGCAGCTGCAGACGCTGGTCTGCGCGCTTCCCTTTGATGCTGTGTCCGGAATTTGGGGTTTCGTTTTCGGTTTTTACCACTTTTCTCTAATATCCATTTGACTCTGTTACCTGGTAACCAACCCGGGTCAGTTCCCCGCCCCAAACCATATATAAGATACAGATTTTCTGGAAAGTGAGAGGAGGAGAGGAAGAAGAATAAAAGAGAGGCTTGATCGGATTCTGTGTGCTGTGTTCATTCTCTGCGCCCCCCTTCCTGCCCTTTCTCTCCCTCAGGAAAAGAACCCACGAGGACTCTCCGCCCTGCCGGTCGGGGCAGACGAGACAGGTTCCGCCGAACGAGCCCCGGGCCCTGGCTTCGGCTAAGACGATTGGCGCCTCAACTCGGCCCTTTGGCTAAGACAACAGAGACAGAGCATGAGCAGGGGAGGGGCAGAGACAGAGAGAGGGACACACACAGAATCGGAAGCCGGCACCAGGCGCTGAGCTGTCAGCACAGAGCCCGACACAGGGCTCAAACCCAAGAACCATGAGATCATGACCTGAGCCAAAGCCGGACGCTCAACCGACTGAGCCCCCAGGTGCCCCTTTATGGCATGGTTTTAAATAAACATTTTTATTTTAGGGCAGTTTTAGATTTACAGGAAAAGTGCAAAGATAATACAGAGGGTTCCTACAAACCCCACACCCAGTTTCCCAAACTGTTAACATTTTATATGAGCATAGCACATTTGTCACAATTAATCAACACATGCATTATTATTCAAGTTCATACTTTATTTTAATTTCCTTAGTTTTTACTGAATACACTTTTATGCTCCAGGGTCCCATCCGGGATACGTCACGTTCAGTTTTCATGTCTCTTTGAGCTTCTCTGACCATGACGGTTTCTCAGACTGTCCTTGTTCTTCTTCTCTTTTTTTTGGTTTTGAGAGAGAGAGAGAGAGAGAGAGAGAGAGAGAGAGAGAGAGAGAGAGAGAGATCATGACTTGAACTGAAATCAAGAACGGGACACTTAACCGGCTGAGCCGCCAGGTCCCCCATGAGTCTTCCCTTGTTTTTGATGACCTTGACAGCTCTGAGGACTACAGGTCAGGTATTTTATAGAACATCCCTCTACTGAGATGTGTCTTATGTTTTTCTTGGGTGAGATTTGGATCGTGGACTTTGGGAAGAAGGACCATAGAAGTAAAGTGCCATTCTCACGGCACTGGACCAAGGGTCCCTGCTACCACACCACTTAGCACCGACGACACTGACCTTCCTCGCCGGGCTGCGGCTTCTCCGCCATGACAGTGCTCTTTTCCCTCTTCCATTAGAAGAGAAAAATAAGATTTTTGATTTCGGTGTTCAATTTCAGTGGTCGGCGTCTCGTTTTTAAGTTCAGACTAATTTCATTTTCCTGGAGCTTTTCCCCTTAGGACCAAAGTACTGAAAAACTCAGAAAAATACAGAGGGGGAAAAAGGCAGTTGTAACTACTGAACTTAAAAATAATTGATGTTCCTATTTTGATAGAAGATCAATGAGGTTGTATTTTTTTCTACGCATTTAAACTATGATTTTTAAAATTTGCATACTGTATATACATTACATACATTGCATGCCATCATTAAATCTCCTTCAATAATTTAATGGCTGCCTCTCATTATTATCGAAGTACTCTATTTACATAACCACTTCGATTTTTCCCCATTTTTTTCTATTGCAAATGATATTGTGATGAGCATCTTTGCACATCCATCTATTCATCCATATACGTGGGATTTCATTAAAGAATGATGCTAACCAGGGACTTGAGGGAGCATTCTCACGACGTTCAAATAAATGAATATGATTAAAATGATGCATATCATCTCTACCTCTCCCATCAGGTATTCGATGGTAACTGATAATTAGGAACTGCGCCTACAGTGATCTCATTTACACTCATTAACAAAATCAAATACGGTTGAAATTTATTGTCCTGTTCGGTGACTCATGAGTCTGGCAGCTGCTACTATGGAGGCAAGCATTTACGCCTGGCTGAGAACAGATTGTCTGAAGAAGTATTTTACTGATTATCTTTTCATGATCTTATTCTTAGGAGATAATATAGAAGGAACACAGGACCAAATTTCTCTAGTGAGAAGAGTTTAAGCTGATGTGACATTGGGATTTCCTTAACGAAACGGGAAACTCCTTCAAATAATAAATTGATATTACAGACCAGGACGGGCTACAGAACAGCCACTTTGAGAGACACCGTGGAGGCGGGAAGTGTGTCTCCTCCAAATGTGTCCTCAGGTTTTGCGGGGTGGAGGAAGGCAGTCATTGTGGAGTGGAGGCTAATCCATGTAGCGATTACTGTACGCTATAATTTTCCATCTAGAGTATCCATTTTAGATGAGCCAGATCTTATCTTATCTGTATTCACCATAAAAGAACCACTATTCAAGTGTTGTCATTGTCAGTGCAGTAATAGGAGAGGAGAGAAAGTGGAGAGTCTCGGTCGTGGTTAGACAAGGATTTTTTTTCAAGTTTTAATTAAACTCTAGTTTGTGAACATAACAACATTGTTTCGGGTGTACAGTATAGTGAGTGATTCGACACTTACACACATCATCCAGGGTTCATCATGAGGAGCGCACCCTCCTTAACCCCCGCCCCCCCACCTCCCCTCTGGTTACCATCAGTTTGTTCCCTATACTGGACAGTCTGTTTATTGGTTTCCTCTTTCTATTTTTTTGTCTCCCTTTCTTATTTGTTTTGTTTCTTAAATTCCACATATGAGTAAAATCATGTGTCCTTTCTCTGACTTATTTCACTTAGCATAATACTCTCTAGCTCCATCCGTGTCATTGCAAATGGCGAAAATTTTTTTTAATGTTTATTTATTTTTGAGAGAGAGAGATACAGAGACAGAATGTGAGCAGGGAAGGGACAGAGAGGGAGGGAGACACAGAATCTGGAGCAGGCTCCAAGCTTAGTGCTGTCAGCACAAAGCCCGACGTGGTGCTCAAACTCATGAACCATGAGATCATGACCTGAGCCAAAGTCAGATGTTTAACTGATTGAGCCACCCAGGTGCCCCATAAATGGCAAGATTTCATTCTTCTTTTTCTTTTTTTTAATGTTTTTATTTATTTTTGAGAGAGAGCGCTAGCAAGTGAGCATGAGCAGGGGAGGGCAGATAGAGAGGGAGACACAGATTATGACGACAGGCTCCAGGCTCTGGCTAGCTGTCAGCACAGAGCCCAATGTGGGGCTCGAACCCACGAACCGTGAGATCATGACCTGAGCCGAAGTTGGACCCTTAACCACTGAACCACTCAGACGCCCCAAAATTTCATTCTTCTTATGAAGAATGAGTAATATTCCCTGTGTGCAACATTAATATACATATCGATCACATCTTCTTTATCCATTCATCAGTCAATGGACACTTGGGCTGCTCCCATAATTTGTAAATAATGTTGCATTTAAATACAAAAGATGTATGTAACCCTTTGAATTCATATTTCCGTATTCTTTGGGCAAATACCCAATAGTGCAATTGTTGGATGATAAGATAGTTCTATTTTTAACTTTTTGAGAGAACTACAGGCCAATATCTCTGATGAGCATGGATGCAAAAATTCTCAATAAAATACCAGCAAACTGAATCCAACTGCACATTAAAAAACTCATTCACTATGATCAAGTGGGATTTATTCCTGAGATGCAAGGTTGTTCAATATTCACAAATCAAGCAATGTGACACACCAGGTTAATAAAGAAAGGATAAGAACCATATGATCATTTCAATAGATGCAGACAAAGTACAACAGACATTCTGATAATGAAAACTCTTAGCAAAGTAAGTTTAGAGGGGACATACCTCAACATAGTCGAGGCCATATATGAAAACCCACAGCGAATAACATCCTCAATGGGAAAAAGCTCTCAGCTAATGTCAGTAATGACACGAGGATGTCCACTCTCACCACCGCCACTTAACATAGTTCTGGAAGTCCCAGCCACAGTTACCAGTCAACAAAAAGAAATAAAAGGCACCCACATAGGTAAGAAAGAAGTAAAACGTTCACTATTTGCCAATAACATGATACTCTATACAGAACGCTTGAAAGACTCCACCAAAAAACTGCTAGAACTGATCAATGAATTCAGTAAAGTCAGAGGCTACAAAATCACTGTACAGAAATGTGTTGCATTTCTATACACCAATAAGGAAGCAACAGAAAGAGAAATTAAGTGATCAGACAGAGTTTTTAGAATAAGCACTTATTTTCAGAAAGACAAACACAAAGCATAGTTTGAATTCATTTATTTCTATGTACTGAATAACCAATTATGATAGTTTCTCAATACCAAATTAAGTATAAAAGTAGTGTTTGTTTTCCTGCCAGAAAGGTGGTTACGCCACAGTCACTTGAATGAGGCAATAATATTTCCTACATCTGAGAGCCGTGAGATGGCATCAGAACTGGAAAACACTACGGGCTGTGGTGGTTATTACATTTATTATTGTGAACAGGTATTTCAGTTGGTGGTCCTTCTTTTCAATAGATAACACATAGCTTTTAATAGATAATACGTAAAGGCAGTCAAAATCTAGAAGACACAAATGAGTGTAGAGAAAAGCGGAAGCTGTCTTTCTCACTCCTGCCTATTAGACTCCCCGCTTCCTTCTCTACAGGAGCTACTTCCTGCGTGATCTTGAAGAGACGGGATAGCACGTGCCTTATCTCCAATGTTTTGCAGGTTTGCCTTATGCCTCTTTGCTTCGATGAGAGCTGTGTTTTGCTAACCCCAAGAAACCCGAAGAGGGTTCTCACTTGAACGGAAAACAACGCAAAGAGCAGTGAGCGAGCTCCTGTGGGGTCACGTGAGCCTTGAGCATGCGCACAACCGCCCCAGCGCCTCACCAGGAGCCGCACTCAGTGTCCCCCACCAGGCCCACCGGAGGTCTGACTGGATCTGTGGGCATCCGGGCTTTTCCTCGATTTATTCTGTGTTCCTGTTACTAAGATGTGTCCCAAGGTCTCAGAAATCCTAAAAGAGACGTGACTTTCTGGGTCTGGGAATGCTCGAAAATATTTCTGTATAAATTAATGGTAATTGTTTCTTCACTTTATGTGAAGCTTAGGAAAGCTTTCATAGGAATGTTCTCCTTTTTGGATTATCGGGGGGAACCTGTATGAGCATCCTAGTAGATAGTTCCCTTAAAAACATACAATGGTTAAAGAATCTTCCAGTGGCCTAAAGCTTCCTGAGATACATTAAGTAGAAAACAAAGGAAACTTCTAGAAAAGAAAAGACATTTCTATGTACACCAGGAGTTCATGTTCTCATGGGCTGATATACCATCATTCATTTAATTAAACTTCTGTTAACTGAAGACCCACACCCACCCATTGCCCTAGCAGCACCACCCCTAGCCCAGGCCAATCATAAGATGCTGATGTTCCCGCTGTTTAGTGGGCGTGCTCAGTTTTAAATTAGCCAACTGCCCCTCGCTGCACCGACCTCTACCTCTACCGACGCACCATCCTATCATATTGTAACCCCTGCCTTTCACTCCACCCTTCACCCCATCCCTCACTTCTGCTGTAATAAAAATCCTGCTTGACTGACGATCAGGGCTCTCCGCACGGATCCACTGCGTTGGGGAGGTCTGAGAGACCGAGCTTGAGCCTGAATAAACGCCCT
The DNA here is from genome assembly GCF_006229205.1 of Suricata suricatta. NCBI lineage: Eukaryota > Metazoa > Chordata > Mammalia > Carnivora > Herpestidae > Suricata > Suricata suricatta. Next base: position 4,049,154 of record NC_043703.1, on the reverse strand, counting down.
TTGCTTTTGCCTACGTGACTTGGACTCCTGGTGGTCTTGGTTTTTGGGGACGCCATAATCTGGGCATAACAGAAACATGTAAGTCTTCTCTTTCATTCATGATGTGATTTTACAGTAACCATCTGTAAACATGTCTTTTGTACATATGTAACTACATCTGTAAGATAAAGCCCTGGAAACTGAATAGCGTGGCCAAAATATAAATGCATTTTAAATTTTGATAGCTATTGCCACTTGCCCCCATAGGGAATCAATAATATCAATAATATGACATACTATACATACTAATAATATGATATAAATGTAAATATTTGCATTAAAAAGTATGAGAATATCTGTTTTATCACATTCTTATTGAAATAAAATATGATAAAAGTTTTGCTTTGTAACTTTTATTTTATTTTCAATTTTTTAAACGTTTACTTATTTTTGAGAGAGAGAGAGACAGAGTGCAAGTCGGGGAAGGGCAGAGAGAGAGAGAGACACACAGAATCTGAAGCAGGTTCCAGGCTCTGAACTGTCAGCATAGAGCCCAATGCGGGGCTTGAACTCATGAACTGTAAAATCATGACCTGAGCCGAAGTCAGACAATCAACCGACTGAGCCACCCAGGCGCCCCTACTTTATAAATTTTATAACAAAAATAAAAAATACTTTAGTATGTCTTTGTTATGGATGAATAGTCTACCTGTTTGTACGTTTAATAGCTGCTTTTTTTTAACTTATGTTTTTGTGGTTTTGAGCATTTTTTATATAAAGTTGTACTTGTTATTTATTATATAGTCAATAGACTTTCTTTAAGAAGCTCTTCACATCACAAAGAAACAAATCATTTTTCTACTATTTCATTACAAATATTTTCTCTACTGTGTCACTGCCTTTGACTTACTGTCAGTATTTACTGCAGTGTATGTTTATAAATTTTGTAAATTAAATTTAGCAATCTTTCTTCTCTGGCTTCTATTTTGTTTCTGTTTTGAACACTTAAAACATTATCATCCTAAATTTGTATTATTTGTATGGCTTTGCTTTCTTGCTTTTAAATATCTGGTTTATATGAAATGTATCTCATTTAAGCAATGAGGGTTCCAAATTGTCTATTATTTTTCTAGATGACTGCATAGTTGTCTCCAAAATATTTATTAAATAAGCCATGTTTTCCCCTTTGACATGCAACATCCACTTCCTTCAAGCCCGAAGCTAGCAAACGTAACCCATCAGAATTTGACTGCTAAATCCCACAGCTGGGTTTACGCCTTAACAAGGCGAGCCAACCCACATAGACTCCAGTACGTCACCAATAAATCTTTTACCCAGATTTATGCTGAGTTAAAGATAACATTATTATGTAAATCTACAGGTTAGATTTACATGCCCTAACGGAAATATCACATTACGTGAAATTAAGAACTATATTGAAATTTAAAAAACATTTATACAATGAAAGCCTAAAACTGTATTTATGACATAATTTACACTTCATACCTCGAGAAAAAAAGCATATTGTATTATACCCAATGCCCTGGTTTCTTAAGGTTTTTTGCAAACCATTTTATTGTCTTCATTTTCCTGGACAGTCTAAATTACATAGTGACTCATGGGCCAGAAAAGATCCGTTTATAAATATGAATAATATAATTTTTCCTATGGATTATTTTCTTTCTTCATAATCATTAAACTTGTATCAGGGATCCTGGCTACCATCCTCCTTTGCTATACACAGTGTTGCGAAGCTGGAAGAAATTTACTCAAATTTAACAAATAACCCCCAAAGCAAAACCTATAGTTGTCTTGATTTTAATGAGGTAATTTATATACAGTCACATCCCAGCCATCTGAAATTGGCTTGAGTCCCTGATGCCTCTCTTTCTCATTATAAAAGTTCCAACTTATCAAAAATCATTCAGCATGGCTCAGGCCTTCGGGGTTTGGCTGTGCTGGTGAATGAGCTAGGTCACAGCCCAGGCCTGCTGGAATGGTAATTAATAAGAAATAGCACTTACATAGGACTTTACATTCTTCAAAGGACTTTGAAAATACTAATTAACCCACATACTAACCCCTTTAAAAGAACTGGGCAGGAAAGAGCATTTGTTTTATGAATGGCAAACTGACTCTCAATAAACTGTAAGGTTGCCTGATCTGAAGGCGTTACTCACAAGCACGTGATGTCTTCTCCCACTGCATTTCACGTGATTCTAGAAGAACTTTCTCCACGTCAACACCAGTGACCTTTTGGTCTAGTTATTAGTTGTGGGGGAATTTTTTGTGGGATATATCACAGCATCTTTGGCCCCAGCCCACTAGATGCCAGTCCCACATGCTCAGTCTTGACCTCTGGAGGGGTGCCTGTGTGGCTCAGTCAACTGAGTGTGTGACTTTTGATTTTGGTTCAGATCATGATCCCAGAGTTGTGGGATCGAGCCCTGTGCCCCTACACTGAGTTGGAGCCTGATTGGGATTCTCTCTCTCTCTCCCTCTTTTTCTTCCCTCTGCCCATCTGCCCTACTTTCCCTCTCTTTTTTCTCTCTCTATAATAAAATAAAATAAATAAAATAAAATAAAAGTGAAAAACTCTCTAGATGCTGCCAAACCCGAGGGGGTGGGGCGCGCAAACCCAGCCCACATTGTGAACCGCCAGGTAGAAGAAAGGGCAGACAAGGGCTGATCCTGCCTATTCGAGGTTTCCTTTGCAGACGCAGTTCTTTCCTCCAAGTCTCACATTGTGATTACTGTGGGTGGGTCACAGAACCCTGCACCTGTCACTGTCCTTCTGCATTACGTACAAAAATAACAACTTATATGACATAGAGTTCCAAGTATTGTTCTAAAACATACACAGATGCAGGTGTGCGCATGTATGCAGGTGCACACACACACACACACAGTCCCCAAAACAACTTGATAAACTAGGTGCCATTATTACCCTATTTTATATAAGAGGAAACTAAGGCACAAGAACGTTGCATAACTTTCCCAAGTACAGAAGTCTGGATGCAAACTCAGGCACCTTGCTTCCAGGGTCTGTGTCCTCAACTACGGAGTTATACCTGTATGTGTCTTTTCTTCAGCAGAGTTTTTTTTAAATGGTTATTTACTTTTGAGAGAGAAAGAGAGAGAGAGAGAGAGTGAGTGAGAGAGAGAGCAGAGGACTGGCAGAGAGAGATGGAGACATAGAATCCAAAAGCAGGATCCAGGTTCTGAGCTGTCAGCACAAAGCCTGACGCAGGGCTCAAACTCATGAACCGTGAGATCATGACCTGAGCTGAAGTCAGACACTTAACCAACTGAGCCACCTAGGTGTCCTTCCAGCAAAGAGTTTTTAAGCAGTGAACACCACTAATGTCATAAACGTCACTATAAAATCTTTTGAAAGCAACAGTGGCCCTACAGATAAGAAAAGAAGAAACGGTCAGAAAAGAGAGGAGTGAAACAACCCTGTGTTGTACTCCAAATATATTTATGACATGAACAAACACAAGACACAGTGATGCCTAAGAGGGTCATACCTCAAAAACCTCGCTCAACAGATAACATCAGGTGGATAGATTTTGAGGCAGAAAATGGTAAGGAGCACCAAACTGATGAATTCCTGGACGGTGGGGAGGAGATGCGTCATGACCTGGTTGCGAAGGCAGATCACGTGATGAAAATGGCATCTCGCTCTTCAAAGACGAATAGGATCCGAAATTTGGGAATGGTCACAGCAGGTGCCCCCAGAGGGCGTTTCAGAAGAGGAAACAGGACATTTGTGGAGGCAGAAAGGGGTGGTGGGAGTGGATCAGTTTGGCCGGAAGTGACGACGCAGAAAAAGACAAGATTGAAACGTTAGCTTGCAGTCAGGTTTTAAACGCGTTACCGTCCACTTGGATTTTTTTCCAATAGGCCTTACAGGGCAAATGGAGAAGGCGGAGGAGGAAATATTTTACTGCTTCTATGCACTACGCACTGCTGGCGCTTTGATTTACATTCCTTATTTACTAGGGTGCTGTGGGCTGAACGTGTTCCCTCAAAAACCCTAACCCTTGGAAGTGGGGTGTTTGTGTTGGGGGGTGTCTTTAGGACGGAATTGGGCTGGGATGAGTGAATGGGGGTGCAGTTCCCTGTTACAAGTTCTAACTTCCTCCTTACAGGATGGAGGACCCGGGGCTAGATCTCTCCCCAGCACATGAAAATACAGCAGGAGGGTGGCTCTCTGTAAGCCAGGAGGAAGGTCCTCCAGAGCCTGGCTTTGCTGGCACGTGGCCCGCAGACTTCCAGCCTCCAGAAACGTGAGACAGAACTGTTTGTTTGAGCCACTGGGTTGATGGTATTTTTGCTACATGAGCTTGAACTAAGGAGGGAGAGTCAACAAATCAGCCTTAGACAAAAGCCTGGAATACCTTGCTTGAAATTCTTCAATGCATCTTTCTTGAGCATCCGATACAACTCATATTCTGCAGTGTGGCATTCGACATTATTCAAAATTTATCCTAATTTACCTCTCTCTCCCTCCCTCCCACCTAAATCTGAGTGTTTTACAAATACTCTCCTGCAAAGTTTTGTACTCTCCTTGCTTGTATGTATAGTCATCCCACTGCAAGGAAACACTCTCCATGCCAATATGCCTGATGGATACACTCTCTTATTAAACCCCAGTGGATTAATGAACCTCCACTGGGAAGGTCCAGATAAAAGCAGCAGATGAAAGCTAGAGAGTCCTTTAGTATGCTGGGTGCTATCATTCTGTTCTCAAACAGGCTTGTTAAAAATTATTTCAAGTTTGTGTATTTATTTATTTAGAGAGAAAGTGAGTGACCGAAGGGCAGGGAGAGAGGGAGGGAGAGAGAGAATCCCTACCAGGCTCTGCACTGTCGGCACGGAGTCCCATGTGAGGCTCAAACTCATGAACCAGGTGATCACAACCTGAGCCAAAATTGAGTCAGATGCTCAACCGACTGAGCCACCCATGTGCCCCTGTTTTCATATATTCTGGGTGAGGTAGATGCTGTTTCCATCTGAAGGTTTAGAAGGTAAGGTTTAAGGAGGTTGTGATTTGCTTAGATAACACAGACAATTGGTGACAGAACTGGAGCTGAGCCCAGGATAACTAGATTCTAAAACTTGTATTCACTTCACTACAGCATATGGCTTTCCAGGGAATCCATCATTATTTTAGTAGGAAAGAACTTACCTTTTGTGTTCCAATTGTCTTCATCTTTCAGTACTCTGTGAGTTCCTTGAAATCAGAGACTGTCTTATTCATTTTTTTACTCAAATCACTATCAAGGAGAGCAAGAACTTAATATATGTTGGCTTAAATCAAACGGAACAGTTTATAGTATAGCTCTAGTGCTCAAAGAATTTCATATTAGATGTTTTAAAGCCATATCCAACCTACTTCCCCCAAAACGAGAGCTCTAAGGTTCCAAGCCAGCCCTGTTCCCTCCAGTGCCAGGTAGAGTGCATGATAATGAAGCAGCTAGGGTAGCCACTTGATCTTCAAAGAAGGTGCCATCAGCTTAAAACAAAAACAAAAACAAAAACAAACACTCTCAGGAGGGTGGTAGGTCATCAGGGAGGCAGAAAAAGGTGGAGTTCCTGAACAGTGTCTTCTCCTGCTTTCTGGCAAGAGCCCATAGCCTTGGAGAAGAGCAAAGCAGGCTTTCCAGTCTGATTCAGAGAATTTATTCCATTAATATTTATTGAGTGACTTATTACAACAGGGAATGAAACATACCAAGTGAGTCCATTCATGGACTTTGTATTCTACTGGTAGGAAATAAAGAGACAGTCCCTTGGGAAAAAATAAAGCATAGTGAAGGGATAGTGTTGGGGATGTGAGTGGGGGAAAATATGTGAGCCCTGAAGTTCAAAGGAAGAGCACACAGACCAACAAGACTACTGTGTGGTGAACAGGGGGTAAGTGGTAGGAAATGCAGTCAGAGAGCTAACAGAAGATAGGTCATCGGGGATACCTCCAATAGGCTGTTTATGACTTTGGAAGTTACGAGTGATGGGAACTCAGTAGTTCTGACCAGGGGAGGAGCATGAACTGACTCCATCTTTAAAAGTAAAAGTGAGTGTCCCCGAGAGCTGATGGTAGTAGGGTAAGAGTACAAACAGGAGGGCCAGTCAGAAGGTGATTGTGGCCCAGTGAATAACGGTGGCAGACCATGGTTACTGGGACAAGTGGCGAGAGGTCACATTCTGAATTATCTGGAAGCACTAGCCAACAGGATTTGCTGTGCATTGGCAACATGAGAACAGAGAGAGCCAAGGATGACAGCATGGTTTTAGCTTGAGCAGCTGGGTGGATAGACGCGCCATTTAGTGAGGAGGGGACACCAGGGAAGATCCTAAGTGTGTTCGAGAAATCCAGAGTTCTGTACAGAATACTTGTGAGTTAAGCTAGGCCATCTAAATGACTGCAAGGTCACCCTCAGGTCTGTAAATAGGACATTGTTCCGACTGAGTGATGTGCACATGCGGCTCGTTATACCATTCTCCTTTGCATTAAAATTTTTTCTATGATGAATGTTTTATAGTTCCAGTTACACACGTTATGTATGAAAGGCTCATCAGACTTCATGTGGAGATGTTATGCAGATACATACATGAACTAGAGTTCAGCAAAGAAATCAGGGCTAAAAATATGTGATAGCTATCAGCATATTAAAGTCAAGGGATGAATGAGAATACATAGTAAGTAAAGATAGAGAACAAGTTCCATACTGAGAAAATGAACTCCCTAATATTTACAGACGGGAAAGAGGAGAAGAATCGAGAAAGCCATTTTGCCAAGTTTTGGAATGTGTATCAATTTACTAAAAAGTACGTAACTTTGAATCAGCAATTCCATTCTAAGATTGTATAAGAAACAAACAGAGGTAGGGGTGCCTGGGTGGCTAAGCTGGTTAAGCTCAGGTCATGATCTCACAGTCTGCGAGTTCAAGCCCTGCACGTGGCTCTGTGCTGACAGCTCGGAGCCTGCAGCGTGCTTTGGATTCCGGGTCTCCCTCTCTCTGCCCCGCCCCTGCTGACATTCTCTCTCTCACACACAAACATTAAACAAATAAAAAAATTATAAAAAAGAAACAAATAGCACTAGAATACACAGTCTACAAGACAGATTTATTACAATGTTTGCTAGGAAAACAGAAAGGTGACCAGGTCACATAACCTAGAAAGTGAATAATAACGGACCAGCTGAATCTATTATTCTATATCCAGTGGAATAGTGTACAGCAATTTAAAGTGACGCAGGCATTGTAGTGACCTGACTATAAATTCTCCCACTGAGAAAAGCTGATGAAATAAAGCATTATAGTTTTATACTTTTTTGTTACACTGTAAATATGTTTTACGCTTCCCTTACCATCAAAAACCTGAAATAGTGAATGTTAATAGCTTTGGTGGTAAAATTATGTACTTTTTTCTCCACTGCACTTACCAGTATCTATGTTGTAGTTTTTCTCAATAGCTATTATAAAAATAGGTAAGTTTAAATTTCTTAAAAAACATTTTTTAATTTTTAATTTTTTTTTTTTGAGAGTGAGCAAGCGGGAGTATGGAGGGCCAGAGAGGAAACACAGAATCTGAAACAGCTCCAGTCCTGACATGGGGCTTAAACCCGCAAACCATGAGATCATGACCTGAGCCAAAGTTGGATGCTCAACTGACTGAGCCACCTAAATGCCCCAAGTTTAAATTTTTAATAAAGGTCATTCAATAATACACAGGAACCTGATTTGAATCAGTCAAAAATTATAGATACCATAATATCTAATCTGATTGAAATAACTACTACAAATTGTCTTAAAATAAATACATCACCCACTGCCTGGGTGGCTCTGTAGGTTAAGCATCTGAGTCTTGATTTTGCCTCAGGGAATCTGACCTCACAGTTCCTGAGCTGGAGCCCTGTGTCGCGCTCTTTGCTGACAACACAGAGCCTGCTTGGAACTCTTCCTCTCCCCCTCTCTGGCTCAAGCTCACACTCTCTCAAAATAAATAAATTACTTAATAACAAATCAGTACATCATAAAATTCAATAGCACATTAAATATTTTATTTAAATTAAGAAATAAAATTACACTTGTTCTGCTATTTCAGTAAAATTTCAATCTACTTACAAATAACCTATACACAGTTCCTTGGGTTCTATATTTTAAACATTTCAAAGGTGTCATAAAACTATTTTCCAAAATGAATATACTGTGTTCCAAACTTTGGTATAGAATTCAGACACAGTATATATTATACATACTGAATTTAAATAACCTAGGGATAAAAATAGTTTTAAACTGTCAAAGCACTTTACCTCCCTGTAAAAAGAAAGTCCCAACACATATGCTATTTTGACATGTACTCAGTGGATTACATCCAGGAAAATCACTCTTTGTGACTACAATTTTCCTGGAGTAAAGTTCACATGAAAACATGATCTTTGAACATGCCCTATTGTAGAGAAACAATCAATGTGGGCCAAGTACTTTAAAAATGGCAAGTTCCTTTTAAATCAAATTGATCTAATTTTAAGTTTTGAGACCATGGAGTCTCATTCAATTTCCCCTAATTTACCTAATGACATAACAGGTTTTATTCATGAGCTTGCCCTTAACCTTAAAAAAAAACAAATGTTTACATTTCACACTTAAAAGAATTTTAGCCTTCAATTTAAAAGACATAATTTTACAAGTCTGACTATAACAATTCTTTCCTCTTGCAATGCTTTATTACATAAAAACGATTAAAATTTTACTTTGACTCCAGAAAATCCAATTAGATCAATGCTTCTAATGACTCTCAAAGCTTCAGAATGTCTTTTATTACCATTGGAGTAAAAATTCTAGATTTCTATCAGGATTATATACCAACATGTCTTCTTTAAACAGTTTATTTCATCTTGGTTTTAAAAGTCATCACACATTACAATGCTAAAAGAATGTTTTCTTTCTGGCTTTGGGCTATTCAGGGTCTTACCTATCTAAAAGTTAAAATTATTGGTTTTCTATTCTAATAATATCATTTGAACATAAATTTTAACGGGTAAAAACAAGACGTAGTTTAACATTCTATCTTTACCATCTGTTATGATGAGTACACAGATCACAGGCTTTCCTCACTAGAAAAGGCAGCTTTAAACCAAATATTGATTTTCCTCTTGCAACTCACACTTGTCTATGGAATCAGTGACCCAATCTTGTTGCAAGATTTTAAACTTTCTCTTAAGAGTTCTTCGGAAAGCTTTCAAGTCTGCAAGACGGCTTCGATCCTCCCCAACGATCACATGGGACACTCCCTGAGCTAAACAAGAAACTACTTTTGCTCCGTGAAACCGAAGTTCCAAAGCTGTAAAGGCTAACCTTGTCCCCTCGATTTTGGTACTCAAGTCGTTAATAACAGCATACAAGTCCAAGTAAATAACATGGTGTCGAAACATACTGAGCGGGGAGCGGTCCCAGGAGTATCGACATTCTAAATTAGTAATCGCGGAAGCCATTTCTCTGGGACTTTGTTCGCCAGGATTTTTCATTGCTGAGAACACTTCTTTCAGTTGGTTCAAATCTGTGTCGGTGAAGTAACTGTCACCATAACAATCGTATTCACGAGCAAAATGCTGCCGTGTCGAGGGGCACATGTGAATCATAAAGCGAGGCTGCCAGGGCACACAGCGTTTGGTCTTAAAGCACTCTAACAGCCACTCAGGCCTCACAACGTCATGTTTATCCGAAGAAATGATGTTTTTCACTCTGATGTTCTCAGACCCTGCAATCACGCAGTAGGTGTCCGGGCCTGGGTTTTGCACTATGTAACCACCGAACTCCGCAAGTCTGCTCTCCAGGTCGGGCTTTGGGTGGCTCTCTGTTCCACTCATGACACAAAACTCCACGTCTTCAAATATATTAGAAACTTTGTTTACATTAGAAAGGTTAGGTGCTTTCAAGTGCTCGATAATCCCAATAACTTTCTTCACCTTTGGGGCAGCTTTCCGCCTCTTCTCCTGTGGCTCATCGTCCCCGACAAAAAGGTGTTTGGATGCGAGCTTTCCAGATGCCTTCCCCCGAAGCCGCTCCAAGTCATCCAAGGAGGTGCATTCGTACCACTCCTTGTCTTCCCGGATCTTCTCGATTCGGGGGAAGCGCAACGTGCAGCCAGTTTTATACATATCGCTGGAGACGATCTCGGTCGCTTTAATCTGAACAATGACGGAATTGCACGGCTCAATGTACACTTCGGGCTTCTCTGTTCCACATAAAATGCTACCTGGGGGAGCTTTTCTATGAAAAGGCTTCCAATGCTTGGCCAATTTCAAACCCAGATCATACAGTTCTTTCATGGTGTAACCTGAACCGACACGACAGAGAGTGTGAAACACGGAGGGTTTCTCACCAGGAGGCGGCTTCTCCGCTATGGCACACAGAAAATGAGACATCATTCCACCTCGCGAACCTGTGCCCCAGTAGCCCCCGACAATTAAGACGTCCAGTTCATCCATCAGGCCGTCGACATACTCTGGCTTAATTTTTAACCATCCTTCACCTCTTTTGTCTGGCTTGTAAATGGAGAGAGGATGTTTGATCATGATTCCCTCTTCTCTTTTGTCTATTGCTTCGTTCAGAGCATCAATTACTTCCTTCTTAGTATGAGCCAGGGTTTTTTGCACTATGTCTATCCTCCCCGGTATTGGTGTAAAAACACTGGTGAGAATTTCATGCCTCTTTTTCAGGGTCTCACGCCCTAGCTTTTTATTATTGACCATCAGTACGTCAAAAACACAGTAACAAGTCTGCAGTTCAGAATCTTCCACCATTCTTTTGATATCGAACTTATTCCCCTTCTGCATAAAAGTCTGCGTATTAGGGTTGAAGGCCATCATCTCCCCATCCAGGATACAGGTCTGCACGTCTGTCTTGAAGGCACCATGAATGAAGGGTGTCAGAGAGCCTTTCTGTGGAGAATCTCCAAACTGATCCGTGAACTTATACCCGTTCCGGGAGAAGTACTCATACTCATTGCCATCCTTGTGCATTTGCATGCGCTCACCATCCAGCTTGGTTTCAATGTAGAAACTCTGGTGTTTCATGTCCTTCTCTATTCGATCAATATCTGCTATGGCAGCCAGCATGGGCTTAAAGGCAGAGAATAAAGTGATAGAGATATCACTGAGTCCAACGGAAGGGTCGTGCAGCTGCATGCAGACTTTTTCAAGATCTGTGGTGACATTATGCAACTCGGCCGCATCATTGTGGAAAACGGAAAACACAGACTGCTCACTAAAACCAAGTTTCAAGTCCTTCACTATCATCCGGATAAGCCACTTTTGTTCCAGGGCTGAACTCTGCGTGATCAGCTGAAGAAGACTCTTTTTCATCAGGTCCTTTCTTCTGGCAGAATTATTGCTGGCAATGGAGTCTAAAAGGTCATTCACTTGCTGTATGGTTAAACTTCCTTTCTGCAAACATCTTGGTTTCAACACGAAATAGGCAATCATTGCAAAGTCCCCAGCATCCCCACGAGTTCCAGTGGGTGTCCTGTAATTTAAAAGCTTAAGGGCGTCTTTTCCTTCTTTGGGTAAATTAAGCAATTCAATATAAAGTTTAGCAAGCATGGTTTCTTTGATTCCATAGGCCATTCTCTGTCGTTCGAGCTGAGGGAGAATAAGTCGCATTGCTGGGTAAAAAGAGTCCTTGACATCTTTTTGGTTCTTATGAAGGGCGTCGTGAAATCTTCTCCAAGAATCTAAAAATTCCCTGAAGTGTCTGATTTTTTCTGCACGTCCTTTACTTCTCTGTATTCGTTCTAAAGTGGAACACAAATCTGCAAAAGGAACGTGAGCAGCGACCATTTCTGGCGTCTGTGAGGTAGCCATAGAAGTGACGGTGACTCCGCTGGTTTAACTAGTAAGGCAAAAAGAGAAGAGCTTTAAGTCAAAGATAAACTTCAACTAAGTATTTGATGTAAAGACTTTGCAGACAGGGCTTCGTTCATGATAAAGGTTTTCAGCGTTTGCAAAATGAGAGTGAAGCAGTGCCGTAGTTATGTCTCTTCCATCTCTACGTTTAACGAACATCAATTATTTTACTTCAATTCTATTCCGTATTTATGACCAAAAGTGTCAGCGGCCCCGCAACCTACATTAACAATATCGAAATTGACTACTTTGCCTTTCTCTCTGATTTCCAACTTCTATGGGGTGCATTATTCTGTTCCTTATTCAGCACAGGAGGAACATAAAAGAAGGCTCAACGCATTTCATTTCTGGCCTTCTGAGGTAAGGCCCTTCTTTTTACTTCTCCTGTTTTTCTGTCAGATTATCACACAGCATTAGAAATGGATGTTTCTAACAAATCACTCACTCATGCAATTAAACTTGGCTTTGCAGGAAGTTTGGACTCCAACACGGGTAGCAGTTCACCACAACAAAAACAAAAACAAAACAACAGCCACCTTCTTCTTCCAACCAAACAAAGCCCATGTCTGTGTTTACTTCATATCACCACTAGCTTTGCCCAATCACTCCAATAAAACCCCCATGAAACCCTTACTGGACCTACCTCTTCTAACTCTATTTTATCCTCGTTACTTATAGCCCCGTAAATTTAAATCCAGTAGTACATTTTTTTGTTAGTATTCTCATGCCTATTACTCCCAACAATTCACTGACCACATAACCCGCAGGCATCATGCTATGTTTCTGCCTTCAGAGAGCAGACATTCTGTAAAGAAAAAGGGGGCATAATGGGAATGAATTATAAAATGCTAAGTGCTTTAACACAGGTGAATTGTCATGAGCCAGAGTTTTCCACTGAAGTATCTTCTAAAGTTGAAGATAAAATAGTGAGGACCTTGCTGGGGGAGGGTCTAGACTATTACCTGAAGTGCTTACCACAAGTGTGAACTTTAAGTTTTAAATATTGATGCAAGTCCTATTAGAATCTGTGATATAAACCATAGAACACTAAAATCAACTAACTTTCCCAAAAAAGGTTTCAAGGAGGGGCCCCTGGAGGGCTCAGTCGTTTGAGCGATCAACTCTTGATTTCAGCTCAGGTCATGATCCCAGGTCGTAGAATCCAGTCCTGAGTCAGGCGCCACACTGAGTGTGGAGTGTGTTTAAGACCCTCTCTCCTTCTGCCCCTCTTGGGTGGGTGTGCTCTCCCACCAAAAAAAAAAAAAAAAAAAAAGACTTCAAACAAAACATGTGATCCCAGAATAGAAACCTTGTTTTAGTTGGTGGTTTCATACACCTCCTGGTGCGTCCCTCCCAGAGCCTCCAGAGCAGGGAGCCAGAGCAGCCCCACAGGGAGGAGGCAGCTCCCCTGAGGTCTCGGAGGTCCTGAGATTCCCTGACAGCAGCCAAGGAGACACACGCGCCGTCGGTACGAGGCTACACAGCCTCACGTCCGGCATCAGAAGTCCTGTGGCTGGCCATGGTCCCACATCACCACGCTGCCAGTCTCCGAGGTCAGGAGTTGCAGTTTGTGCGAGCAGTGCCTGGCACATAGTAGGTTCATTTGCTGAATGCATTTCTGAGCACCTAGAGTGGACTTCCTGGAAAAGCACTCGAGAAAAGGCCAGGGGCTGATTATATTCACTCCCCACCACGCCTGGTGGGATTCAGTCTGGTCACAACCATTTAGCAGCTATGACCCCACGGGGCAGGTTTCACAACAGCCATTTGGTGGCCCTTAGGGAAAAAGGCTCTACTTCTCAGTCGAATTCCTGACAAAGGAAACTCAATTTCTACTGGGTCAGTTAAGACACCAAGAAATAAACGAACCCCAAGGGTTGAAGGGGGAGGGGGAGGGGGTACAGAGGTGGTGGTGATGGAGGAGGACACTTGTGGGGAAGAGCAATGGGTATTGTATGGAAACCAATTTGACAATAAACTATTTTTTAAAAAAAGACACCAAGAAATAAAGCCATGAGAGGCAACTTTCCTGAGGCTTTTATCTTGGAACACAGTCCAGCTGCCTCCTCTCAGACTGTCTCATGGGCATAACTGACTGAACCACCTGCTTGTGTTTACGGTCCTGCTTCGCAAAACATGCCCCCTGAGGCCAGGCCGTTAAGGTAATAATGCTCTATTTCCAATCCGGGTAAGATGTATAAAAAATGAAGGATCTGGAGAAATACTTCTTTGAAATACAAGACGGGAGTACAGTTTCTCATCTGTCTGAATATTCTCCTTGGTCCCAGTTTCTCTCAACAAGTTCCAGGCAAAGACTCAAAGGATAACAACTGAAATCTAGGTAATGGTGTGGGTGCACATGTATGCCAAAACTGCTTGAAACATGACACGGACTCCAAAATTAGTATCCAATGAACAAGCTGAAATATTTTTCCACATGAAAATTGTACCCCTGCTTTTACATGTTCTCTCATTTTACCTTCTGGATCCTGGTGCTGTTAGCTGGTGTCTTTGACTTGTGGTTTGTGGTTAGGGCTCAGCCCCCAGAGGCAGTTAGTTTCCTTCTAGACCAAAACTCAACAGCTGTGTGTCACTGGGCAACCATTAAATTTCTCGGAGAGTCAGCGTCCTTAAGTGGAAAACGGGGTGAATAACGTAGAAGGTAACCTAAGGATGAAATCAGAGAATTTACAGAAGGTGCTAAACACAGGCATTGGCTGGTAAATCCTTGATCAGTGTTAGTACTATACTACTTCTTGATGCAACTAACAGTAAAAATACAAATATAATAAAATATTAAGGAAATAAGGGAGGGAGGGGTATGCTTCACTTTTTGCGGGGGAAGGGGAAGAGTTAGGGAGAGGGAGGGAGGCAAATCATGAGAGACTCTAGAATACTGAAAACAAATTGAGGGCTGAAGGGGGAGGGTGAAGGAGGTGATGGTCATGGAGTGGGGCACTTGTGGGGAAGAGCACTGGGTGATATAAGGAAACTAACTTGGTAATAAACTATTTTTAAAAAAAAGCAACTTTCCCGAGAATGAATACAGGAGAATGAATACAGACAGTATTATGATAATGACTCGTCGTCCATTCCACAGCTGCCTACGTTATCCTAAAGGGACATAAGGAAACATACCAGCAAGGCTGCATTCAGGGGATAGGACGATCCAGCGCTACTTGGTTGCAGACACATTGACTGGTACCATTTACGCTTCCTTCCTGCGGCCCCGACAAGAAGACGCGCTTCCCAACAACACAGCGTTTCCAGCAGGCTTCCCAGCACTTGGGATATCTGGCGGGACTCTGAGCAGAAAGACATTTGAGATGGAAAAAAGCCAGAAGGCTGCGGGAGCCAACAGGTTGACAGCAGACATGTAAGAAATCAGGCGGTTCCCTCCGAGGATGCCGTCTCTCTCTCCAGCTGCACCGGCACCCGCCAGCAGAATCTCTGGACGGGTCCACACCGCTCCCCCAGCCCCGCAAATAAAACCTGCAACGGATCCGGGTGAACCCGCCCCGGCTTGGGGGGCGGGGGCCCCCAGAATCAGGCAGTCGGGAAGCACAGCAGCCAGCCGGGTTCCCGGAGGCAGGTCCCTCGCCCCCCGCGTCCCAGACCCCGAACCCCGAACCAAAGACCCGGCTTCCAGCGTACGCCGTCGCCAGGGCGGCCCGCAACCCTCACCTGTGACTCCGGGCGGGGGCGGAGGGACCGAAAGACTTTCTGTCCCGAAACAAGAAAAGAAAAAACTTTAACGACCACAAGCAATCGGTGGACCGACAAGACGCGGGACGGTCCCCTCCGGCTTGGGTCACCCTGGCCCAGCCTCCGTCTGCTAAACGTCCCCCACCCCGGCTCGCTCCGGGGAATCCAAGCCCCCCGCCCCCCCTCCGCCCCCGCGCCCCCAGGGCCGCGCAGCCGCACTAACCTCCCACCCGCCGCGAAGCCCCAGGTGCGTTCTCCAAACCGGAAGCCGCGGCCCCGGGAGCCCGTTCCACCAGCTGTTGCTGGCGCAGCCGCAGTCGCCACTTAAGGCCCCGGGAGACCCTGACATCATCAAGATATTGTGCGCCGGCGCAGTCGCATCCGCAGGCCGGGAGGCCACAGGGAGGATGTGCGCACGCGCAGTGACGCTCGCGTTGGGCACCAGTCCACCTTGCAGGGATGAGGGGGACTCCAGGGAGCCTGGTGACAGCAACCGCCAATACAACTCCTGTTAGCCTCCCAAAGCAGCAGGTGCTCTGTGCAAGCGCTTCACCCATGAGAGTGGATTTCGTCTCTGAGCGAGACCCAGGAGCACTTTGTGTATATTGGCTCCTTAATTTGAACTTGAACCCTGAGTCATCCCTGTCCTTGGCCTGCTCACTAGCAAGTGACAGCCTCGAAGACTTCTGTCCCCTGTATGTAAACAGTGGTACCAATACTCATCGCATTGGTTGCTTGTGAAAGTGCCCATAATTGAAAAGGGCATCTTGCCTCCCCAAATTTCTGACGTTTCATTTAAATGGAAAAATAGGCTTTTGCAAAATTGCTGAAGGATGTCCTTCCCCATTTGTTTCTCATGATGGTACAACTCTGATGTGAGTTCTTGTCTCTTAATACAGAAATAATACATCATTCATGAAAATACATAACCTGTTATTCACAATACAGACATGAAGAGTTGCATACCTAGGAATCAACTATGGATTCTTCTAGTGTGTGTCTGAGGATTCAAAATAAAATTATTTGGGAAACGTTTACTGAGCACCAACTGTGATACAATAATCGTGCGAGGCATTCAAGATTGAGATGAACACAAACTCCGTCCTTATGTTCCAGAAACTGTTAATTTCTACTAATTTTGTTTTGGTTTGTCTTCTTATGTTGAGAATTGAGAAATTATCCATGATGATAGGGGAAACAATTTGAGAGTTATTTTCCTCTTGCCATAAAATACTGTTGCTTTAAGATGTGATATTTTAAGAAAGTGATATTTTGCAGCAACGGACTCTGAGAACATATTATAGTCGTTAAGTGCCCTTAGGGGTTGTCTAATGTTCAAACATCTCATTTTACAAAACCAACACTTATTTAATTCACAGTATTAGTTTGTAGCAGAGCTGAGCTTAGCCCAACAACATTCAGTTAATTTCCTTGCATGTATAATGCACCTAAGTTATCCAAATATTTCTCTGAAATCAGCTATGAAGTTTACAAGTCACATGATACTCTTGATGGTAATTTCTCTACCTACTATTCAACTGAATTGTCACTTTATTTTGGAGTAGCACCCAACAGTGTTGGTAACGGACCCCCCACACAAGTGTCCATCTTATGAGAGGCATTTGTGCACATTTGTACCTTGTTCAGCATGTACTGAGCTCCTACAACGGCAGAGATTGCATTTTGTATTACTGGTTAAGAGAGGAACCATGAACTGTGAAACCAAACTCCAAATTGATTCAAATCCTAGTCCATGATATTTTGGCCTTCCTAATACTTGATTCAAAGATCATCAAGGGTTTTTCATTAAGTATCTTCTAGAGTTCTGGGATGATGAGTTTATTCATGGAAGTAGTCTACCTTAGTGCCTGCCATTTGTTAGGTGACAAACAACGATCATCTATTATCAGAGCCTGCCTTTGCTCTGGACCTCTCCATCTGATGGCAGGATACAGGTCTTTCTGTGTGTTTGTTTTGTTTTGTCTTTTTTTTTAATAAAATATTCTTTGTATATATAAAATAGGGAACAGAGAATAGGGAATGACCAAGGGAGGGAGGTCAGACATCTGTAGATAAACAATTTAGTACAACTTGGTGCCCAGGGGAAGGTAACTTAATAAAGCACCAGCTTCAAGGGCCCCTTTGCGTGGCCAAGTCCCAGGCCCTGGGCTCTAGCCATGTTCCCCTGGTCTTGTGCTTTTGGACAATTTGCGAAAGTAAGATAACTCTGCATTCTGTTTCTTTAAAAGGCCCTCTAACTCTCCCCAGGTTCAGGCCTCACATCTGCCCGTGCAGCTCCACTCAGATAGACTTAGGAGAGAGAGGGCTGGGCTGGGAGCAACCAAACAAAAAGAGTTACGGATGCGGTTTAACGAAGTCCGGAAACACGCTGAAAGCCCCTCCTAACCCTCCCGGCCGACGAGCTTTCTTATGTAATGAATAGTTATGTGTGTACACGCTTAGAACTGCGTCCCCAAGGGAAAGGTGGTGCGTTACGACACTCACCCTGGGGGCTCGGATGAGGGGCCGGAGGCCTCCAGGTGCCCCCGGCTCAGCAGCCGCGGGCAGGGTCGCCCGTCTGAGTGCCAGCGCGCCCGCGGCCGGGCTCCCACGTATCTTGGCCGTGCGGGCCACCGTCGCCCGGGACTCCCCCGCCCGCGGCTGGTGCGCATGCCCGGGAGGGCGGGCCGCGTTCCCACTAGGAGGAGGACGGCGAGAGGAGGGCAGGTGATGTGGGAGTCGGCGGGGACATTTGCCGGCGACACCGAGCGTGGGCCGGAAGTGGAGGAGCCGAGAGCGGCGCCGCGAGAGCTCAGGGCTAGACCGTGGCGACGGCGGCGGCCCCTCGGCTGGAGG
>NC_043703.1:3980250-4030597 GCF_006229205.1 Suricata suricatta | reverse complement strand
GCGGAGCGCGCCTCCGACCCGTGTCGGCGGTCTGCCCGGGAGCGCGCCCCGACCGCTACTTAGAGCTCGCCCCTCGCGGCCCCGCGCGCCCCACGCGCGGCAGAAGTGACCCCGAGCTCCCCCAGCCGCGAGGGCAGAGGGCCCGGGAGTCCCGGCCGCCGCCCGCCGCCGACAGGTGTAGACCTGCGGATTGCACGGCGGCAAGTTTGGGGTGTCTCAGAGATGGCGCGGCGCACCCCACGCAATTGAAGTCGACTTTGCTGTCGATTTTTTTTTTAGGGGGGGAGGTCAGCGTTTGCTTTCTGCAAAATGCATACCTCGTGCTGCTTTCCGGGGCATCAGAACCAAAAACAAATCTTTTAAATCCAGCTGTTTGACAGAGGCTTACTGGGTCACACCGTAACTGAGCATCAAGGCGCAAGCGGCTTCAAGTTCTGATGTTTGATTTCCGTGGATCGTGTCCTGATTTCCTCGGCACGGGCTAATACTTGTGTCCGTGCTTAGATTAGTCACATGTCTTTCACTAAGAAGTTGCGTTTTATTTGAGTACGCGATGATTTGCTGTCCTGCATGCAATGTTATCTCATAATTGTTCTAATTAAAACATTTAGAATGCTCAAGTCAGTAGTTGTTAATAGACTTATTACTGTGTGCCAGGCACTGCTGAAAATACAGAATGGACAAGGTAGAAGACACGATCAGGGATGAGCTCCCAGTCTGTGTAAAAGAGATGAATTAATTATTCTGCCGGAATAAGTGTCACCGCATACGTTTGTACAAACCACAGGGAACGGAAGGGTCGGTAGTAGGGAGTAGAGGTCCAGGGAAGGCGTTCCGAAGGTGCTGCTGCCTGAACTTGGTTTTGACAGAAAAATAACGCATTGCCCTAAATTCTTTCCTGTGTGCACATCCTCAGCTGTGCTCCAGCGAGTCTCATTCATTATTTAATCCAAGGCTAGCAGAACTTCCAGTTGTGCTTTCACTTACCCTGCTCTGGTGGGTGTTAAAACACTTTAAATGTTGTCTTCTACAAGTGGCCGCATGAACACACTCGTATTGCATTTGCTCCCAGCAGTTTTCCCATTACACGTTTCATCTTCCTCGTTCATACGAGGAAATAGACATTCAGAGAGCTAAGTGAGTTGGCAAAGGTCACCTAGCTATTATCAGACCAAGCCCGAGAAACAGGTCTCTTTTTACTGCACCACACTGCCTCCCACTGGTAGCTGGGTGGAAATGACGACTATGAGCCGGCTCTGGACTTGTGTGTGTCCAGACCCAGGCACCTGCACCCCACGCCTCCTGCAGCGGGCCTCTGGCCCCTTGGCTCTGAGGCACAGAGTCCAGGAACCAGATTGTCCTGGGTTAACAGTATCACTCAGTGACCGGCTCAGGAAGCCGTCCAGCCTAACGCTTTTCCAGAATCTCCCCTCTTGTTACTCATCTCCTGGGACTCTTTCTGTTTCTCTGTTTCTCACTGATTTAGAGCTCAATTATTACTCAGATTCTAAAATCTTTCTGAATCTTGTTTCACCACCTGAAATGCCTAGGCTTCTTAGATTGTGACCAAAAGTCTTAGTTTTTCTAATTCTTCTAAGTAAGACTTTTTCCCGGGCGCCTGGGTGGCTCAGTTGGTTGAGTGTCCGACTTTGGCCCAGGTCATGATCTCACGGTTTGTGGGTTCATAGACTCTGTGCCGGCTCATAGTCACCTTTAAAAAGTAACTTTTTTAAGTTCCATCCATCTAGTTTATAAAGTGTCTAGAACAGTTTGAAACATACTGAATTTCATTATCTGGTGTTTTTTTTTTTTAGTGTTTATTTTTGAGAGAGAAAGAGTGAGACACACAGAGTGTGAGCAGGGGAGGGTAAGAGAGAGAGGGAGACACCAAATCCGAAGCAGGCTCCAGGCTCCGACCTGTCAGAGCAGAACTTGATGCGGGGCTCAAACTCACAAGCAGTGAGATCATGACCGGAACTGACTGAGCCACCCGGGCGCCCCTCATTATCAGTCTTAATTCTAACATCATTATTTGCATTTTCAACCTTTGTACATTTTTTTATGACCATATTCTGACAGATATTTCAGATAACCTCAGATCATCTTAAATATTTTACAGGTAATCTCAGAACAGACTGGGATTGCCTCCCACAGTGACAGTGATCTGGCACCTCTGTTCCATTGGTTGACTCTCTGCCAGCCCTTCCCTGCTTCTGGTAAAGGGGAGAGCACCAAAACGCTGTGTGTCACCACCTGGTGTGTTTGAGATCGGTCTGCCTGAGCAGATTTCAGTCCCTGGAGCTGGTCTGCCGTCCCAGTCCCCCATTTCCGTAGGCAGTTGACGCTTCATTTGTCCCCTGGGGCTGTTAAGACAGGAGTCTCCATTATTGATGACCTGTGGGTAACCGTTAGGGAAGTGGAGAATTCATTCTGTGGTGTCTCCCACACTCTGAGAGCTATTTGTGTTTCTGTTTCCGCTGTCAGCTGGCACCACTGCGAACTTTTCCAGCGGTAGGTGGGGAGGGGCCCCTCGGTGTGGGAAGGCCTGACTTCTTGGCGGGGAGGGGCTCGTTGGTGCGGGAAGGTCTGACTCTCTAGCACTTGGTGGGGCTGACACTCCCCAGGGAAGAGGGGAAGGGTGGGAAGAGGGGAAGGGGGCTGTAGGTGCAGGAAGGCCGGACTTCTTGGCGGGGATGGGGCCGTCGGTGCGGGAAGGCTGAGTCTGCGTCCATAGTCCATCATACTTGGAATGTGACTGGCCCTGTGAGCCCCTACTAGGAGCCGGGACTTGTTCTGCCCCCCGTGGACACCTATTAGCCAGCTTGTGAACGCCCTTGCACTTTTTGCGGTCTTCGTGGGAACCCACGTGCGGTTCTGTCTCTTGTACTAGGTTTTTTCACTTATGATCAGTTTTAACTTTTAAAGCTATTCCTAAAATTACCATTTGGAGATGGACCCAAAGGGCCTTTAAAAACAATAGTACATTTGTGACTTAGGACCTTTTTGATTGCATTTGTAGTTGGTTAGCCTCTCGTCAGATTGTTTGGGGAGAATTCGTGTTTCCCATAAGGGTGAACATCTTTTGTAGTTTTTAAAAGACTTCTTTCTGTCAGCAGAATCCGTAAATCAGTAATATGATGTAAACTTCTGCTATTAAAAATAATGAGAATAATGGACATTTTGTTTTTTGTGTGAGAATTCTAGGCTTTATTAAAACATAATTTTAAGTGAGATTAAAAGAATAACTTATCTATTCTGCTAGTTAGGCAATAATCAAAAAATGTATTTGTTCAATTAGAGAAAGACAAATACCATATGACTTCACTCATGTGGAATTTAAGATACAAAACAGATGAACATAAGGGAAGGGAAGCAAAGTTAATATAAAGACAGGAAGGGGGACAAACCATAAGAGACTCTTAAATAGGAGAACAAGCTGAGGGTCGCCGGTGGGGGATGGGCTGGTGGGCGGGGCCGCAGGGCAGCACTTGCTGGGAGGAGCCCCGGCTGTTGCACTCAGGGGCCCAATCACCGGGCTCTCCTCCTGAAATCATTGTGGCATGATTTGCTAACTAACTTGGATGTAAATTAGAAAATAAATTAACTTAAAACAAAAGGCAGCCACTCCTGAGAAGCATCAGGCAAAAGGGAGGGGCTCACATCGGGAGGGGCTCACCTCGGCGCCCCCTTCCCTGCAGAGTCCAGACATGGCCTAGCGTAGGAAGACGGCCAGGTCCAGGCCCCTGGCGCCGGAGGGGGTGGGTCAAGGAGCCCTCCCTGCTCCAGCCCTCCCCAGGGCTCAGGCCCAGGGAGGGGTGAGGTGGGCCTGCGTGCCTGCACCTCTGTCTCAGGTTTCTGCCTGTCTCCCCGCCAGCTCCCCATTGTTTGTCAAGGTTAGCTGCGTCTGATCCATCACTTTCCACCAAGGCCTGCACCCACAGGGTCCTGGCAGCCTCGTACCCTTTCCTTCCACTGCCCCGCCCTCTGCCCCCCCCCCAAACTGAGTTTGCTGTGACCAGGCCCCTCAGTACTGCTCTCCGGACCCACGCTGACCCCCTGGCAGGCCCCGGGATGCAGGCTCGGGCCCCGCACCCCCAGTCCAGGCCGGCGAGCGTGCTGGACGAGACAGAGCCCAGTCCCCATGCCTGACCACAGGAGAGGGGAGCCGTGGTGGCTGTGGCTCCTCCAAGCAGCGCCGGTCTGCGTTCGCAGCCGGACGGCCCAGGGGCCAGCTCCATGCCCCCCAGCCCCAGCAGCAGGACCCTGGGCGCGTCTGCCTGCGGGGGGGGGGGGGGGTAGCTAGTATCTGTCTGGAAGCCTTCAAGGGGTTACAGGAGGAAATGCCAGGGTGACCCTGTGGCCGGCTGTGCCCAGGACAGTCCCAGTTTGTGTCTGCTGCCCGGTCTCACTTCACTGTGCCTCCTCTGGCTCTCGAGGTGCGAGGATGCAGATCCTAACTCGTGTCTCAGCCCGTGGAGAGAGGTGGGGAGCTCCTGCCTGGCAGGCGTTCAGCTCTTCCGTTAGAACGACAGCACTAGCTTTCTCTCTCTCTCTTTTAAGATTTATTTATTCATTTGTGTAATCTCTACACCCAGCCCTGGGGCTCGAATCCATGACCCCAAGGTCAAGAGGCGCAGGCTCCAGTGACTGGCCAGCCAGGTGCCCTGCGAGGTCCATTCCTGATGGCTGAGGCGATGACTGACTCTGGATGTAACAGAATGGCCTAGAACCCTAGGTGCGCAGAGTGCGGGCATCATGTTCCCCGTGTGGGTGTTGTTCCCCGCGATGGGAAATGTAGCCGCGGGGGAACTGGGCGACGTGTGCACGTGACCTCTCTTTACTGTCCTCGCATTTGCATATTAAATCCATACTTACTTCAAAATGAGGAGTTTAGAAAAATGTATTCGCTCCTGTAGTTTGAGTTTTAGTTCTTGATATATTTAAGTTGTTCTTCTCTTTAATTTAAGTGCCCTTGGATAAAGGGTTGGTCACAGGTTACCAGTTTCCGGGGGCAGTAGTACTTTTTGGCAGGGAGGAAGTTCGAGGTGGTTGTCACTCTGGACTGGAAATCAATCTTTAGTGTTTGCCGTTGTGTACGTGGCTTTCATTGGAGAGATCACCGAGTTCCGTTCACAAAGCAAAAGCAAAGCGTTGTTGGGCTCATAGAAACCTGTGATAGTTCTTTAGAGTCCTGGCTGTTCCTTCTCTCCCAGCTGTACCCCTAAAACATGCCGTGTCTGTTGTTCTATGTGAAGGTTGCGTAGCCAGACTTATTTCCTACAACTTTAAGTGCGTGCTCTTGAAAAAATAGGTTTCTTTGATAGTAATGGTCTGGGAAGGAGACTGAAAATGTATGATGAATAAAATATCTTACAAACTTGAGCTGAAATGTGAAATCACTAGATCTCTGCACATCTGAGTTTTCTAAAGACTCATTTAAAAAAAATTTTTTAAAATGTCTATTTATTTTTGAGAGAGTGAGTGAACACAAGCAGGGGAGGGGCAGAGAGAGGGGGAGACACATGCAAAGCAGGCTCCAGGCTCCGAGCTGTCAGCACAGAGCCCGATGCAGGGCTTGAACTCACAGGCCATGAGATCATGACCTGAGCTGAAGTCTGACACTTAACTGACTGAGCCCCCCTGACCCGAGACTCATTTTTAATCTTGGTGCATACTTACCTCTCACTTTTCAGTTGCTCCTTAAACTCTTATAACCAGGCTCTCCAACCTCTGCTAGTTCGTAAAGATGGTGTTTTTTATAATCTAATGCTTATTTTCCAGTCCTATCTTTACGTTTTCTCTGTCACCAATAAAATGAATGAGACCCTAGGGATTATTCAGTTTAACAGCTTGTTTCTACAACTATGGAAGCTGAGACCCAAGGTAGAAAGACATAGACAGGAGGGCCCATTCAGAATGGGTCCCCATATTTAAATGTGGACTCACCTGGTGGCCCGAGACCCTGTGAGGCAGCACCCCCTGGGTGAGGCCTCCCCAGGTGCCTCAGGACTTCTGCCAGAGCAGGAAGTTCTCTCTCCAGAGCTTGTCCTCTGTCTTCTGTTTGTGATCCTTGGGACCCTGAAGAATGCGAGGTGTTTTTATTAAAGATACGTATCTTCCAGAACCCAGCAAGCTTTAGCAATGTATTACAGCGACACAATATTACAGTTAAAGGAGGCCATCATTCTTTTGGGGCAGGGGGTTCTGTTTTTATTTTTTATTTTGGTTTCAGCATAGTGACATGCCTGCTGCATTAGTTTCAGGGATGCATTCTGGGGTTGCAAAAACATGATACACCATGTTCACAAGTCATAGGACAAAATCGTATGATCATTTTGACATTCGGGAAAACCATTTGAGGGGCGCCTGGGTGGCTCAATCGTCCGACTTCGGCTCCGGTCATGATCTCACAGTTTGTGGGTTCGAGCCCTGCATCGCGTTCTTTGCTGACAGCTCAGACAGAGCCTGGAGCCTGCTTCCGATTCTGTGTCTCCTTCTCTCTCTGGCCCTCCCCTGCTTGCGCTTTGCCTGCCTGCCTGCCTCTCTCTCTCTCTCTCTCTCTCTCTCTCTCTCCCTCCCCCCCCCCCCCCCCCCTCTCTCTCCCTCCCTCCCTCCCTCCCTCCCTCTCTCTCTCTCTCTCTCTCTCAAAAGTAAATAAACATTTAAAAATATATTTAAAAACGATTTGAAATAATTGAACATCGTTTCATGATAAAAGCTCGCAACAGAATGGGTGCAGAGGGAATATACTTCAGAGTAATGAAGGCCATGTTGATAATGCTCCCGCACGGAGCTTTGTTCTCGGCGCTGGGAAACGGAGTGCGTTTCCCCTGGGATCCGGAACAAGACCCGAAGGCCACCCGGCCCGCGGGGAGCAGCACCGCGCTGGAGTCCCAGCCCGCGGACTCGCCTCTGCTCTGTCAGCGCTCGGGTCGATTTCCGGGGCGTGTAGTTGCCAGATCGAGTGCGTGGGACACGTCCTCCTCAGTGTGAGGGCGACGCGTCTCTGGAGGGAAAAGCCAGGAGGGTTCCAGGGCTGGGCACTCGGGGGCAGTGGTTTTTCCACTTTGTGGTCTCAGAAACCCTTTACATTTTCAAAAACAATCAAGGGTTCCACAGTCTTTTTTGACATGCGTACTACTATACAGAGATCGATGGTGTTAGAAATGAGAGCTAGGAGTTTATAAACTATACAGCGTTGTCATTTTAAAGCAGCAGTAAAAAAACTCCATTACACATCAGCACACGTTTTATCCCAGACGGCGGTCTTTGCCCACCGGTTAACTGGGAGCGCGGCGTCGGACATCGCTGCAAGCGTCTTGGCCGTCTGCGCCGACAGCGCGCCTCCTCCGAGGGTAGGCGGTCCGAGGCGGGCTCCGGGCGCCTGCGGTTGTCCAGGGAGGAGAGTCCTGGCTGTCCTGTGTGTGTGTGTGTGTGACACTCCCCAGCGCAGGGGCACTTACACGGCAGCGCCTGTGTCGGAGAAGCTGTCGTCTTCCTCTCGTGGAAATCCCTCGGCTGCCCTCACAGTGAGCCGTTGCCCGCGCTGGGTTCTGTGACCGCCGTCCTCGGTGCCTTGGAAATGCCAGTTTGCCGTGCTGGGCAGATTCTTCCCAGGCCGACTCGCTCCGCGGGCTCTCACAGACCACCTGGACGGACAGTCACCACCACGGTGCCATCAGAAAAGTCCCTGCAGTCACTGGAAGCTTCCTGGCCACCGCACGTCCGCTTTTCATAAAATGTCTACCAGACAGTCTAACTCTGGATAACCACAGCTTAGGAGGTGACTTTCAGTAAAAGTGTTGTCACCCAGAGAAGCAGCTAGGTCAGCTCACAACTCAGGATTTCAGGATCAGCACATCTTGTCACACTGAACATTAGAAATGTGTACTCACTGGTTGAAATATAACTAAATGCATAATTTTTACGGCTTCCTCAGTGGCATTCTTCTGTGAAAATGATTCTCCTCTTTCCTGGAGTTCACGGGGTGAAGAATTGGACTCCTGCATGTGGTGCCTCTGCCTTGATCCTTGCTGCTCGTCATTGGTTTTGTGCCATTAATGCGAATGTCCAGTGGTGAAAAGCCAAGTACAGTATAGGCAGATAATTAGTATAATTATAGTGTTGATCTTGAAGATGCCTAGAAAGGGTCTTGGTGACCCCTAGGGGTCTGCAGCCACTCTTGAAAGCCATTGGCACGGGAAGATCTCGGGTTTGAGAGGAGCCTCAGATCACCCAGTTCAGCTCCTCTGCTCTGAGTTCCTGCACATGAGGTTGCCAAGTATTTACTGAGATTATGCTTGAATACCTCCAGGTCCTGTGAATGATTGTGCTAAGTGGGTAAAAATAAGTGGCATAGACAGCTCTTTGATGTCAAATAAGAGAAATCCTTAATCCTGGAGTTACACTTTGTCCTGTGTTTTAAATGTTTGTAAGTTTCCACTTGGGTTCTGTAAGTAATCAGGCATGATGAAATGCAGGGCTTACTAAGAATTATGTTGTAAAGGACACATAGTTATGGTTTTATTTTTCTTCTTTTCATAGTGAAGTGAACTCAGGTTCGACATGCACTGTTGTACGTGCCCCTGTCTGTTTCCCAAGTAGATCACGAGCTACTTGAGAACATTTGTGGTTTTCAAATAGTCGGTGGTGCCTAAACTCCATCATGCACCTAGCAGGGGGTGCCCGTGTGTGTGGCCGTGTCCTCAGTCTGAGCAGTGCGGTCGGAGGCACTGGAGTCTGAGGAGGCTGTAGCCGGGGCTGGGTGCGTCAGTGGCCGAGGCCTGGGCCCCCTGGGGCGTGGCGGCTGTGTCCCAGGGACTCCTGTCGTGGAGGACGGGCATGACTTCTGCACTGATTGATCTCCATTTTTTTTTTGAGCATCTGCTTTAACAATATTTACATATTTTTCCTAGCAATGGAACCTTTGAGTTTCTCCAAGTACATATGTATGAGGGGGCACACGAGGTGATTCCGGGAGATCCGATGAGCGAGCCCTCACTGACCCTGGGGACTGGTCACTCAGCGGGCACTCGCCGACCTGGGGCTTCTGACTCTTATACAGCTTCAAATGGTTTTTATTTTTTAGTCTTAAATTGGTTGTTGTATACTTATAATGGCCTGATACTTAAACACTTGAGGCATTGGAGCACTGAAGTTGAATACAACAAGTTAATCAAGACTGTAAAATTCTCAAGAGGATCGTCACCAGACCTGAGAGTCGAATTCGTAGGACTGAAGTGCTTCTAGAGTCCATCAAGACATTGCCGATACTTCAAAACCGTTCTAAAAGGAAAACTATCAGAATTGTTTCTACTTGGTCATAATAAAGTCAATAAAAATCAGTGATGCTTTCAATAGATTAATTTATTTTTATTTTTGAGAGACAGAGACAGTGCAAGCAGAAGAGGGTCAGAGAGAGGGAGACACAGAATCTGAAAACAGGCTCCAGGCTCTGAGCTGTCAGCACAGAGCCCGACGTGGGGCTCGAACCCATGAACCGTGAGATCATGACCTGAGCCGAAGTCGATGCTTAACCCGAGCTCCCCAGGTGCCCCTCAATAGATGATTTCTTGAGAAGTGCTTACTAATGTCAACATGATGCCTCTAATCACTTCGTCTAAATAAAAGCACAAAATTATTTTTTAGGTTGATTGTTTTTTATTCCAAGTCAAGACCTGTGCATATTATGATAATGTGCTTATTTTTGAAACCATAACACATTAGTTAAATTTTCATTTACTATGTTATTATATATTGAGCCCCAGACTTTTACCTGTGCTTTCTAAATAAATATTTCACATCATGCTTTTCTTCTTTGTAATTAATGAAAAGCATGGAAAATGTGAGGTGGAGGAGGGTGTGATTAGTTGTAGAGAGGTTTGAGGCGTAGGTAAAATATCAGGTATTCAAGGAATAGATAAATTGAGATTGTAGGTGGTGTAAACAGAGGATCAGAACTCGAGTGTGATGGCTGGAGGCGTGAGAAAGAATGAAGTTGCTGAGGGAGAGGAAGGGAACGGACAGGACCTGGGAAGATGCCTCTGTTTGGGGGTGTGTCCGAGGGGGACACTCTGGAATCTGAGTCACCGGAAGCCGAGGGGGATCAGTTGGTGCTGCTGAGGGTTACGGGGTTGCATGCGGGTGGAGAGAATCTGTCGGCTTTGTCAGCAGGTGAGGACTCCTTTCCGGAGGTCGCGGGGAGAGGCGTCCGTCCAGTTCTCCGGAGCAGGCACTGGGGCGGCCGCCGCAGCCGCAGGGAACGGGCCACCGAGGCCTGGACGCGGGAGACCCGGTGTGAGCCGGCGCGAAGGCAGGACCGAGGACTGGGACGGTCGGGTGCTCACGGCGTGGGCACGAGGTGGGGACCGAGGCTCCGCGGCAGCGTGGGGCCGGGGTGCCCGCGGTTCCGCGCCGTCGGGTCCAGTGAGTGCCCTCTGCCAGGAAGCCCCCTCTTCGGGTAGCTGTGAACGTGTTCAGCTCCGCGTCTCTGTTGGTCGTCAGGACGCCGCGGTGCCGCCCTGAGAACGGGGAGCCCCGCAGGTGGCCTGCCCCTCCCGACAGCACATTTCCGAGCGTTTGCCCCCGAAGACGGGCTCTCGGGGTCGGCCGGTGGTCCAGCTCGTCGTGGGCAGTCCACTCTGGAGACCCTGCAGGCGCCCCCGGCCCTCCCCGCTCTGTTGAAGGACGAGGGAGGGGAACCCGGTGCTCAGGCCGGGGCAGGTGCCCCTGACCGGCTGCCCCTTGCCCCCC
Source organism: Suricata suricatta (assembly GCF_006229205.1). Classification (NCBI taxonomy): domain Eukaryota; kingdom Metazoa; phylum Chordata; class Mammalia; order Carnivora; family Herpestidae; genus Suricata; species Suricata suricatta. The sequence goes on along the minus strand of NC_043703.1, from coordinate 4,019,845 downwards.
GGGAAGGAGAATCGTCGGTGGTGGCACGTGGGCGCCGCGTCCAGGACTCGCAGAGCACACGCCGCCAGGAGTGCCTCTTTCCACTTCCTGCGGGACAGGTGTGGTCCAGCCCAGGTGGGCTCGATCCAGATGTGCTGGCTGCGAGGGATCAAGTTCCCCGCAACGAGTGTCGCCTAGAAACAGCCGCTGTCCCCCCTTCGTGAGGCCCCCGGGGTCACTGTGCTGGAAGTTAGCCAGAGTGGTGTCTTCCCGCTGGAGAAAGGGTGCTCGCCCCTTACTCTCACGAACTTGCTGACAAGATGGACGTCAGACCTGCACCTGCCGCCGCCGTGGGATCTGCTGCTCGCGGTGGCTTCCCTGACGTCTGGATCCTCATGCTGCCCCGTCAGCAGGAGACTCCGGAATTGTCTTCTGCTGAGTCAACAGTTCGTGAATACAACATCCTCCCTAGTTTGGGTTTGCTTGCTCCGGTTCCCTTAGAGCCTACAGGTGCGGCACAGACAGGGGAGCAGAAGGTTCTGGCACGTTGGGTCAGGTGAGGGTAAGGCGGTCTGCGGGTGGGGGCTCCTTCTAAACCACTGGTCTGCCAAAGCAGAAGAGAAGGAAGACGGCCGACACACTTGAGAACAGCTTCTGGTCACCTGTCCTTAGAGTGGATCTCCATTGATCTTCCTGCAAAGGGACTGACATTGACGCTGGCTTCGCCTGTTTAAGATGTAAACCGTGATACCTCTGTGTACCGAGCGTCTGTTCAGTTAAGGCGACTTCTCAGCTTAATTCCTGTGATTTCTAACCAAAAGTGGACGCACGTGGCCATTTTTCTGATGCCCAGTCTTCGGTATATGTGTCCGGTGCTCAGACTACAGTTACGTTTTCTTAGAAGCCTGATAATATAGACACATTATTTCTTTGTTCATTTAGAAGTTTTAGTTTGGAATATATGTAAAGTGGTGTCCTACCCAGTAGGGACACAGTAGTGAAAAAGGGAAAAACAGTTCATGGCTTTATAGATTTAAATTCAGTATTGTATGTTGAAATTAGAAATTAAAGAGGCTTCTTTACAAAAGATAATTTTTCCAAGTTTGAATAATTGAAAGTTATAACTGTTTTTTCTGAATGTTTATCTGTGTATGCGAAACGTTCCAAGAGGCTTTTGTAACAGTTTTGTTTGATTTGAAAACTGAATCAACTCCTGATTATCCAGCCTATAGGAACCCTTATCAAATTTCTAGATTTGCTTTGTACAGTCTGATGTTGATGTTCATTTGAGCAGACCATGGTTAAGAGCATGGTAGTGTAGCTAGAAACAGTAGTCCCAGAAGCAAATACAGTTAATATATCTAGAGTTATCTGTAAATGCTTTTTAAAGTAGTTTCATTTGGTAATGCTGACCAGCCTTAAAAGTGGGCATTTAAAAAATTCTGCTGAAAAGGAAATTCAGACTGAAAATAAGTGATAAACAAAAGGTTGTTCAGCAGATACACGGTAGAGCAGAATTTTAGGGTGATGGAATTTTAGCCATGTTCTTTTTTTCTGCCAAATCACCAAATAAATGGTGTTTGAGTTACTCATTTCTCCAATATGACTGTCATAAATGATTGGTTTTAACTATGAAAAAGACAGTAAAATTGTTCACTAAAGAAATATCTTAAATGATACCTTATTTTCCAAAAGTGTGGTGCTCCAGTATGTTGGTATTTTCTATACCAGACCTTGTTAATCCCAAGTTAATGATGGTGTGTTTTCACATTCTCCAGTATAGCTCTTGGTCCAATGAAAATGCTTGACAATTACTTACACTTGAAATATAAAAATGAAGTAAGTAAACATGAGGTGAAAAGTCTAAGTGAGCCAGATGTGTTGTTGACACTCGAGCGATGCTGAGGCAGCCCTGTGGGAGGTCGTGGGCACGGTTATAGAATCGCGGACTGATTCGCGATCTGGAATACCGGCCTCTCCCGCTGCTCCGACGCAGATTCCGACGCAGATTCCGACGCAGCTCCGACGCAGCCCCTTGTGGTCTGCTTTGTAACCGGGTCGCACAGCCGCTGCTGGGGGATTTTCAAGCTGGAGCTAGTTTTGCCTCCTGCACAGGCGCTTCTCTAGCTGACCGCGGTGCTTATGTAATAAAACTTGCTACAGCTAGGTGGCGGTGTTGATTGCAAGAAACTTCAGGAAAATGCTGTGCCCTTGGTTTATGTTCAAAGAGTCATTTGAACAAGAATTCAAGTTTGAAAGTCTATGCTCAGCAAGCTAGTAAGATACGTTGGTGAGGTAATAGTGAAGTATCAAATCTATTAAATCACCTAACTCGCCTTTATAGCCAATCCAATGTAATTTGGTTTTCTGATTTTTTTCAGTGTTTAATTCAGTGAATGAAAATGTCACGTTTACGAGCTTCTGGAATACAATAAAGTTTTAAAAATCAGTCATTAACAATTACTTATTAAATTTAAGAATAATTTCTTTATATGATAGTGTTGTTTGCAAGTAAAAGAGAATTTAATAATATTTAAAACTTAGCAAATGTGTAAAGAGATGACTGCTACATAAGAAAGCTTACACCATATCACCTTTTCTGCCTTTTTAAGACAATATGCATAAACTTTTTAATTTGATAACCATAAAACATGGACTTGAAATGCTTTTCTTCTGCCTTTTCTTTTATCAATTATAATTTTCAGAAGTCTTTAAAAAAGTTTTTTCCAAAAAGTCATTTTCTTCATTTATCTCTGGTTCTCAAATAGAATTGCTGTGTCTTCGTTTCATGCATCTCCCCCAGCTCTTTATGGCCTTATCGATACATTGTACTTATTTGGATGGACTCACTGACACGAAATTGCAGTAAGGGCTGTATGAGAGATCGTGCATTATTTCACGACGCTAGCAATCTGAGATCTCTTTTTAATCCAGTGTGAAAGAGAAACTATTAAACTCTTTCTCTCAAAAATAATACAATTCTAGAAACCAGTAGTTGTTTAAATAAAGTAGTGTTTAACTGTGAAAACCTCTAGCTAGAGGAGAAAATATTTGATTCCTACCTCAGTTTGTTTAGGTATAATTTATAATGTGCAAAAGAAAATTAACAATAAATTATATCAGATTGATCTTGACTAATTAGGATGTGTTAACTGTCTCTAATAAAATTTGCCTTCAGCCTGCCCAGCTCAGTGAAGTTGTAGGATGCCAGATCAGTACACAAAAGTCTGTTTTGTTTCTGTATACTAATAATTATCAGAAAGAGAAATGAAGGAAAATGGTTTTATTTACAATTCCATAAAAAAATATATAATACCTAGGAATGAGTTTAGTCAAGGAAGGGGAAGAGCTGTACACTGAAGACTATATGACATCAAGAAAGACACAAATAGGGGCACCTGAGTGGCTCTGTCAGATGAGCGTTGGACTTCGGCTCAGGTCATGGTCTCACGGTTTGTGGGTTCGAGCCCCGCATCGGACGCTGTGCTGACAGCTAGCTTGGAGCCTGCTTCAGATTCTGTATCTCCCTCTCTATGTGACCCTCCCCTGCTCACGTCTCTCTCAGTCTCAGTCTCTTTAAAAAACATTAAAAAAGTTAAAAAAAAAAAAAGAAAGACACAAGTAAATGGGAAGATACTCTGTTTTCATGGACTCAAATTGTTATTATGTCCGTATTACCCAAAACAGCATACAGACTCAGTGCGGTCACTAGCAAAATTACAGTGGCAGTTTTTATAGAAACCGAACAGTAATCCTACAGTTTGTGTTGAACCACAGAAGATCCCAACTAGACAAAGCAATCTTGAGAAAGAAGAAGCTGGAGGCATACTCTCTAATTTCTAACTAGACTACGAAGCTGTGTCAGAACAGTGTGGTAAAGACAGAGTGATCAGTGGAGTAGAGCAGAGAGCCCGGAAATAAACCTGCATGTAAATGGTCAATTAATTCACAACAGGCTGGAAGCCAGGAATACAGAATTGGGGGACATGGCGCTGGGGAAAGTGGCTTCCACACGTAGAAGAAAGGGCACTGTCGTAGACCATATAGAACATTAACTGGAAATGGAACCATAAAACTCCTAGAGGAAAACGAAGTAGTAATCTCTGTGACTTCCGTCTTGGCAATGATGTTTGGATCCATGACCCCAAAAGCCGAGACAACAAAAGCAGCCAGGAGCGACTACATCAGAGCAAAAAGCTTCTGTACGTCCAGGGAAATAAGAAGTGAAGGGACAGCCTGCCAAAGGGCAAAATATATTTGCAAAGCATATACCTGATAAAGGATCAGTATCTAAAGTACATAAAGAACTCACCCAAGTCAATAGTAACAAAACCTGATTACAAAATAGAAGATCTAAATAGATACTTTCCAAGGGGCGCCTGGGCGGCTCAGTCAGTTAAGCGTCCGACTTCAGCTCAGGTCATGATCTCAAGATTCCTGAGGTCGAGCCCTGCGTTGGGCTGGGTGCTGACAGCTCAGAGCCTGGAGCCTGCTTCGGATTCTGTGTCTCCCTCTGTCTCTGACCCTCCCCTGCTCATGCTGTCTCTCTCTGTCTCAAAAATAAATAAAAAACATAGAAAAAAATTTAAAAAAAGATTTGAATAGATACTTTCCCAGAGAAGACATACACATGGCCAGAATGTACACAAAGAGACGTTCAGCATCACTAATTATCAGGGAAATGCAAATGAAAACTCACAGTGGGATGACAAGACATAAATGTTGGCGAGGATGTGAAGAAAAGGAAACTCTTAGGCACTGTTGATGGGAACGTAAATTGGTGCAGCCCATGAAAAATAGTGTGGAGGGTTCCTCAAACAATTAAAAATACAGCCACCACCGTCTGGTCCAACAGTTCTGCTTCTGGCTGTCTATCCAAAGAAAACAAAACCACGGACTCAAGAAGACATGGACCCCCATGTTCATTGCAACATTATTTACAATAGCCAAGATACGGAAACGACCTAAGTATCCGTTGATGGATGAATGGATGAAGAAACTGTGACACGTATACACCATGAAATATTACCAAGCCATAAAAAAGAATAAAAGCTTGCTGTTTGCCACAAAATGGGTGAACTTGAGAGCATTACGCTAAGTGAGCTAAGTCAGAGAAAGACAAATATGTATGATTTCATTAATATGTGGAACCAGAAAAAAAAAAAAAAACCCTAACCCCCAAGCGTAGAGATACAGAGAACAGCTGGCTGGTTGCCAGAGTCAGAGATGGGCGAAATGGGGGAAGGGGATCAAAGTATACCAACTTTCAGTTATAACATGAATAGTCTTGGGGAGATTGGGTACAGCTTGGCAACTACCGTTAATACTGTATTGCATACTTGAAAGTTGCTAAGAGAGTGGATCACGGAAGTTCTCATCCCCAGAGAAAAAATTTTGCGACCGTGTATGGTGACAGACATTAATTAGACTTACCGGGAGCATTCTTCATATAGATAAAAGTCCTTATGTTGTACACCTGAAAATAATAAAATGTTATCTGTCAGCTATACCTCAATACAGAAAAGACATTCTCTCACCCTGCCTACCTCCCTGATGGGCACTCCAGGAGCCTCTAGGCTCTTCTACTGGAGTTGCTGGGAGCACGGCCATTTACTTCCACTCCTGAGCGGAATTCCCTCATACAGATTTGGGAACAGGGCATCAACGGATTTTTCTGTCAAATTAAGGAGAATGCATTAATGAGAATACCTGGCAGTAATTAAGCACTTTTTTAGAAAAATGAATATATTTTGATGAATATATGTGTTTCGTCATTCTAGCAGTGGAAGGAGAAAGGAGAGTGTTGAGAATAGAAGGAATGGGGGAATGTGAACCACGGTGGATGGATTGACATAGCCTTCCAAGGAGTCTCCTAATGCAGCGATTTACTGGATCTGTCTTTTAAAATAATTGTATGTTGAATTACTAACTCTCTCTCTCTCTTTCTCTTTAGGACACTTACGGTGAGCTACAATGGAAAAGTCCTGGATCCTGTGGAACTTTGTGGAAAGATGGCTCATAGCTTTGGCTTCGTGGTCTTGGGCTCTTTGCCGTATTTCTCTTTTACCTTTAATAGTGACTTTTCATCTGTACGGAGGCATTATCTTACTTTTATTAATATTCGTATCCATAGCAGGTATTCTATATAAATTCCAGGATGTATTGCTTTATTTTCCAGAACAGCCATCTTCTTCACGCCTTTATGTTCCCATGCCCACTGGTATTCCACATGAAAACATTTTCATCAGAACCAAAGATGGAGTGCGTCTGAATCTTATTTTGATAAGATACACCGGAGACAATTCGCCCTATTCCCCGACTATAATTTATTTTCACGGGAACGCAGGCAACATAGGTCACAGGTTACCAAATGCGTTGCTTATGTTGGTTAACCTCAAAGTTAATCTTTTGCTTGTTGATTATCGAGGATATGGAAAAAGCGAAGGAGAAGCGAGTGAAGAAGGACTCTACTTAGATTCTGAAGCTGTGCTAGACTACGTGATGACTAGACCTGACCTTGACAAGACGAAAATTTTTCTTTTTGGCCGTTCCTTGGGAGGAGCAGTGGCTATCCATTTGGCTTCGGAAAATTCCCATAGGATTTCCGCCATCATGGTGGAGAACACGTTTTTAAGCATACCGCACATGGCCAGCACTTTATTTTCATTCTTCCCAATGCGTTACCTTCCTTTATGGTGCTACAAAAACAAATTCCTGTCCTACAGAAAAATCTCTCAGTGCAGAATGCCTTCTCTTTTCATCTCTGGTCTCTCTGACCAGTTAATCCCACCAGTAATGATGAAGCAACTTTACGAACTCTCCCCGTCTCGGACTAAGCGATTAGCCATTTTTCCCGACGGGACCCACAACGACACGTGGCAGTGCCAGGGCTACCTCACCGCCCTGGAGCAGTTCATCCGGGAAGTCGTGAAAAGCCATTCTCCTGAGGAGATGGCCAAAACTGCATCTAATGTAACGATTATATGATGTTTTTTCTTTTTGATTAATGCACTGTATTTTAATTTGTGCAGAACGATAAAGAATGTTCCTTTCTAGAAGCGTGTTATGTCTGTACTTGTCTGAAGAGTGACATTAAACTTTGAAAGGACTTCAGTGCTCCTTTGAGATGATCCAAATAGTTTTTTACATTTGAAGAACTGTAATTCTTGGGATTATTTCATACCTTTTCGTCAGACCTTTCAGTGTGGTTATGTATCCATATCTTTAGTTTAATATGCCCGTTTGATAGCTATTGTATTCAAAAGTTTCTTGTTGCTAAAGGGGTGTGCTTTGTGTGGCCCTTAGATTCGTGGCTGGGTGTGGAAGGAGACTGGCCAACGAGAAACCTTTGGGTATTATTATTCCTTTAGTAGGTACCGGGACAATCATGGTAAGCCAACTTAGTTCTGTAACTGCATTCTTCACCTTAAAAGTTAAAATGAAATGCATGATGGTATTTTCTTCCTTGAATTATGCAATGCATTGTTTTTAATGTAAATAGTACTGGTCCTCGACCGATGTATATGGCAACCTGGGGTATATCTATTTTTATGTAAACTCTATTTTGTTCTCGGCAAGAAGTGACAGTGAGGCCTGCGTGCAGGTTGCCACTGAAGTTTGCTCTGGCAAATGCTGAGGTCCAGCTTTTTCTTAGAAGTCACCGGGACCCCGTTTTCCAATATCCACGTACCGTGTTTCGTTAGGTACAGTCTGGATCATGGCATGTAAAAATAGAAATTTAGAATTTTACTGCAGCTTTGATGTGCATATTTGAACTTTTTAACATTTGTAATTTTGGTGGCAAAGAGAATTTTAGCTTCTGTCAATTTTGTAAGTCTACAGCTGAACCACTCCTAGCAGTCGTGATGACTAGACCCTGTTTAAGAACTGAATTAGCGAGTCTTACCACTGTACAGTTGTACATGCTGTTTTGCAGAAATTCCCACACTTGATTTTTAAGTCCAGTGTCCAGGTACATCTAGCCCACAAAAGCCAAGATATCAGTTATTGGACTTTCTGAAAATAAAACTTACAAAATCAAAAGCAAAACACCTGTTCTTTGCTTTAATGTTTCAGTTGTTCTCATACAGAGCAGTAGAAGTTTCAGGAAGTCGCCTTTATTTTTCTCCTGTTTCTAGGAGTGTGGGAATGAAAGAACACAGGAACTTTTTCTTAGAGAGCCCATTACCATTTGTTAAGAGGTCGTAAGTGAGAAGTAGTATTTAGACATAGAGAAGAGTAAGAAAAATCTTACTTAAAAAAAAAAGAGCCCCTTAAAATTTGCAGAATATACCTTAAAAATATAAGCTATGGGGTATAATTGTGCTACGTTGTTTCAAGCTCTCCTCAAAAATTAGATGTGATTGAGCTCTGTACATGATGTTAGCTTTAACATAGAACATTTTGAATATTTTAGCTATATTTATTGGCTTTGTACAAGCAGCTAGAACAGAGAAATCATGGGTCACTATTCTTGACCTTAATTTTAGAACCTTTCCATGAAGATAGTGCTAGAGATACTTTTGCCAAATAACATTCTTACTCACTTCATGTCAGTATTTAGAAAAAAACCCTAGCAAGTATGATTTCTAAGACACTTTTTCTATAAATTATTGTTTAAAAGTCATGCTTTAAAAAAAAAAGTTGGTAATGCATATCATGGGAGGTATATGTTTATGTTTAAATTCACCACAGTTAAAGGATACTTCTGATCTTGTTCATCACTGCGGCGTAGAATGACCCCTACAGTAATGCCTTCAAAAGAAACGAGTTACTACAGCAAATGTCGTGTACTTAGCCTTGAGCTTGCCTGGTGCACCGTAGCTTTATCATCTGGAAGGATCGAGCAGCTTTGTGTGTTTCCGTGGACTCATTTAGCATTCTGCTTGTGACCGGGGATCATCACCTTCTGTTGTGAATATGCTGATGAAAGATGAAAGCTTTTTCTTCATCAGTGTTTTGTTCTTATGCTGCCTTTTTCTTTTTTTTTAGGTCTATAAACAAAATTCCTTTCCCCTCTGAAGCCAGGATTTCAAAACTTGTCCAGTACTTGTGTTCATCCCCACCTTTGTTCTGTTCGGAATAAGGGACGTGTGTTGCGGGGCTGCGTGTAGGATTCTAGGACGTGCTCTCCCTGGCTTCTGTATCCGAGGCTTCCTTAGATAGGAGGAGGGCGGAGAACAAACTCTCGTGGCCCGCGGTCCGTGAAGCCCGGGGCGCCGTTTTTTCAGAACATGTCCAATTTTGTGGCCAAAGCACTTGGTCTTAATAAAATGCAAATTCTTCATGAGTTGCTCCTTCATGTAGACCCAGGTCTTAGTGGGAGTTGAAGCGTGTCCGCCTTGTGTATTTGTTTCTGAATCATTTTGCAAGAGCAGCTGTAGTAAGAATTTATGAATGAATTTTAAGTTTTTAAGCAACTGTAAACTAGGAAATCCTAGAATAATTTTAAATCTGGCAAGATGCAATTCATTTAGGTGAAGATCCATTATTTTAAAGGATTATTAGGGTGGGGGGGGAATGGCAGAAAATGGGGAGAAATAGTATGTGACAGAGAAAAGGTGCTAAATGAAGAGAAATAGCTGGAAAGGGAACCATGACGTAGTTCTTAAATGGAGAGCCAGGAAATGATTAATGATTAACTGATAGGCTTGGGAGCAAAAGCTACCGAACAGTGCAAAACAACACGGGAATGCAGGCCGCCTCTATCCGAGAAAGTGACTAGGGCCCCGGGCGCTGCGAATACCTGGACTGTGAGGTTGATCTTTTTATCAGACGGTACTTCCAGGTCTGTGACAGGGCGGCGGGAACTGGGTCACGAAGAGCCGCCGGCCGGTGGTGGGCACCCAGGTCCCAGGTTTGGTGACAAGCTGGCCTCACGGTGGTTCTTTCTGAGAATTCATCCACCTGACGCAGTTCTATTCATTTCTTACCTTGTAAGATTTGCTTTGAGGGGGGACTAGGTTTGTCTGGTCCAGGTACAGAATGAAGGCCATATTCAATTTTATATAAATTATCTCCCAAGCTCAATTTAAGACACGTTTTCATTATTGAGTCCCTTTCTTAAGGTTAGGTAAAAAATAGGGTAAACTTTTTAAAAGGATGTCACACAAGTCACTTTTAACTTAGGTCATGATTGAGATGGATTGAACTCCTCCACTGACCGCTCCCCTCTGTTTTTCCTATTAAGTTTGACACCAATTATGAAGAAAGAAAAAAACTGTGAAAAATACTAGTCATAATGCTTTTTGATTATCCACTTAAATTTATGTATTTTCATATCACTCAGGTAAAGTCGGATGTGACAAAGCACAGACATCTATTTTTTAAATCAATAGGGTAGAAAATGAAAAGCACTTCTGTTTATTTATATTACCATATATGCAATCATCTTAGCGAACCAGGCATAATATATTCATTTGTATAACAAAATAAACGCATTCATCCTAATTATAGTCAACACGTTTTTGCCAAATGGCGCAAATATACCTCCATTTATATTTTGTATCTTAAAATTGTAGTTTAAAAATAGGACTATGTATAAGACACTTTTTACAAAAAGTGCCATATATACATGTAACAGGGAATGAGTGTGTGTTGTTTAACATGATTTATAACAGTTTCTGTCAGTACAGTGAATACCGAAAATTCAAGTTGTTTTCAGCACCTTCAGGTACCTTCAGGATAAGAGAAGTTACCCCAGCCTCCTGATGTAACTCATATTTTTGTTATTTGCCATACTTTATCTGAAGCAGTAATACAGTTTTATAACAAATTTGAATGTTACAGTACACAGCACACTAGCCATAGCGAGCAAACATTTACATTTGTTTTTTTTACAATAGATTTCTTTTAGAGCATACTTTCTATTTTTCTGTACTGACATATGCAATAAATTGATAACATTAAAGGTTTGATTAATGTCTTAAGATAGTTTGTAGTCTTTTTCTCCCCCGCCCCCCTGCCAGTTTTCTATTAACCTAAATTATATGGTAGAACATTAAGGTTTCCTTAATGGTTAAATAAAATTTCTGAATTTGTGCGGAAATTAATGAATTTTTATTGTAATAATGCCGTGGATGATAAGTGTAAGTTAGATTTATATTCTCTTTTTTCATATTATTTTCCCACAGACATTTAATTTAAGCTGATAGTAAATGTTTTCTGTATATTGGCTGCTGGAGAATGAGGAGGCCCCAAAGCGTTTGCTGAGTTAAATGAATCTGGAAATGAATAAATTTTAACTGTTCACAGTCCTGTTGGCGTTCAGATTTCATAAGTGCCTTTTCACAAAACTCTGGTCTTTTTGTTTTCCCCCATTACTATTGGTGGTATAAGATGATGAAAAGTGGCCTGCTGCTCATCCAGTCTTTCAGAGTCTTTCCCTGACATGAAACTCCCGTGCTCCTCTAGTGCAGAGCCAGTCGGGTCACGGGACGTGTGCGCCACACCTAATGTCGCTCCGCAGGTGGAGATGAAGCGTTCACTTCCCGGAGACCACCCTTCATAAACGGTGCGGGAGTCCCGTGGAGTCCCTGGAAGACTGCTGCCTTCCCAAGAGGAGTCCTTCTTAGACTGCTCGTTCTCATGTTCAGAAAAAATCTTCACATTTCCTATTTCGCTCTGCAACCCTTGTTTTACACTCTGACACGCTAGAAGGCATCACAGCTAGGTCTGGTCAGAGAATAGAAGTTCCTTGTCAAGGACGAGGGAGGGAAAGGAGTTTTGTGAATACCTACAAGTGTAAGACCCAAGTGTAGGGCATGTTGAGGATCAAAGCCCCAGGACGACCCTGTAATTTTCTCAGGAGTGATTTATTCTTTAGGAGCACTTCCAAAACCATTGCCTGTCGATCGAAAATGAGACATATTACACAGCAAACCACCTTTTCCCCAAAGCATTTAAGTTTGTTTTTCTGTAGGAAAATCTAGAAGTTAGCCTTGTAATATGTCTCATTCTCTTTTTTAGCCCTTGAACCAAAGTTCAAAGAATATGGGAGTCCTCTTCCTAATGTCATGAAATGGATACTTTGGAAGCTGATTTGTTTGTTTTTCCAGTCAGATTTATTTTCCATCCTTCACCACCACTGGTCTATGAGTCCCTGGAGTTTTTTCACAATAGGCAGGTCTTCTGTGGAGTGCTTGTGACATACCACGAATTGTTCTGACTCTTCTGTTTATTCCTGATCATGGAACAGTCCGCAGAACTGGTTTCCAGCTTCACTGATCTCACTCCTTGATCTTTGTCCTGTTCTAACTCGCCAAGACTGATCAGCACACCTTCCCCTCACGAAGTGCTGAGTGCAGGCCATCCCTCAGACCAGAGTCGGACCTCTTGGTCTATAGGGCCCTTCACAGAGTAAATTTGGCCTTTCCGGAGCCAATACTCCTTTTTCTTGTATGTATTTACACGTGCCAGGGGCTCTCGCCTCTAGATCGAGGGGCCTTTCACATTGTCAGGCTCCCACCTCCAAAACCCAATTCCTGGTGTTGGGTTCTAGGAATGATTTCTCCTTTCTGTAGAGCTCTTGCACTTTTGTAGTTTGATACTTGGTTGTATTCACTTCAGTTCTTTATTACTCACTGTCTGACTTCCCTTTTGTATGCCTTGCTTCTGCAATAGACCCGGATCTGACAGGCTGCGACGTGATTTCTTTGTGTCTGACCGACCACCCAGCACCGTGCTGAGCGCCTTCTGGTGCGGAATAGGTGTGGAATGCATTCACCACAGTTAGTCCACACTTTTCCTTCTCCAGGAGTGAAGATGCACAGATATTTTGTATTTCTTTAGGGTTTAGACAAAACCTGTAAGGGAAGTAAACACACCCCCACACACCCCTAGCTGGGGATTAAACTAGAAACCTCAGAAGTTGCCCATGTGATTAAATCATCCTTGGGGGGGGGCAATAATTATGCAGGATGTTTGCCGCTTGCAGGCTCTAACTTGAGCAGAGGAGGGAGACAAAGGTGAAAACACACTTAAAAAGAGACCAGGAGCAGGGAGGGCGAGTATGGAAGAGAGAGATGTGGTCACAGCCTGGCGGTCACTAGCCGGAGTGGCTTAGGGTTAGACAGGAAGGAGCGCACAGCTGGCGGGCACCTCGGCAGAAAGCCGGAGAACCCCTCGTCCTGGTTGGTAGTGATTAGGTCCAAGTTTGTTGCCTTCCATTATACTTTTAATCACGTACCTGTAATTCTCTGTAAGAATGTTTTGTCATGATCCCTATTATTACTTTTTAAAGCAATAAGCTGAGCACCTAATGTGGCATGTTGGTATTTGTGTGACCTTTATTCCCAGGACATATTCCTTGGGGTATAAGTGAGTTCCAGTCTCCTCTATGGAGACCATGCAAGCCTCTAAACCCAGGACAGACTGGGTTGGAGAGAACTGAGTTAGGGAGAGGGAGGCTCAAAATCTCTGGAGGCCATTGTTTACCAATGGCCATTCTCACTCCAGAGCGGACAGCTGGAGGAGATGACAGCTGGCGTCCTCGCGCTCCAGTCCGTACAGTCCGTCACTGCGTTCCGGCATTGTCTGTGACGTGGGCGTCCCGCACGGCAGTCACTACCGCTGTGAGTGGCAGACACACTAACATCAAGTATACGGTGTATGCAGTAGACTGTAAACTTCGTGAAGATGGGCACAGCTCTCCCATTGCCCTGGGCACAGAGCTGGGATTCAGGAAATACTGGGTGAATGAAAAACATGCCTTGGAGATCGCCAAGTACTCCAATTATGATGATACTGATGAAAAATATATGTAAATCCCTGTGTACTCCAGAGTCCTCTCCGAGAGCAGAAAACCCTAGGACCGTGAGCAGCCTCTGTGTCCCCAGGTCCTCAGAAGGCTGCAGTATGCACTGCAAAGTTCAACTAGGTATTGAAGTTAGGGTGATTATGGAGGTCATGGAACAGTTAGCTTACGTGACATACTGTGCTCACTAGAATACCAGGTAGTCGGGGTAGGTGGCTAATAATGTTTTATGCTTTCTTTCCATTAAAATAAAAAAAAGCTTTTCTTGGGCAATTTAAACATTTTCATATACTCTTGATGAATTGTAGGTTCTAGACCATCTTCCTGTAGGTCCTAATAGAACAGTCCATGAAGGCCAGTATTTCTGAGGTCAACCTCCTATTTGGCATATGTATATTACACACCTGAATTATTTGTCTTCCATTTTTTATAAGGGGGAGCTAATCCAAAATATAAGCCATTTGTGTTCTAATAGCATCATTTGTTTCCCTTATTAGGATGATTATTGCTTAGAGCCTAAAATTTAAGAAAATATATATTAATGAGTAATTCACTGCCCTTTAATTCTTATTTATTGTTAGTAGAACTGGAAGAGAAGAAAGGCTAAAGGCAAATTACCTGAGGAATAGGTCATTTTAGTGAAGTGTGTTATCATCTCCTCCTGAGCTTTGGGAAGATGCAAAGGAGTAATGATCCTGGCGTGTTGGAAAAGTCCAGACCCAGATTATAATGGGGCACAGAAAATAGCCTTCTTTTTCACTTCCTCAAGATTAAGGAGCCCGGTGGCGTCTTGTTGAATTCTCCCTTCCTACTTCAGCTTCTCACTTCTTCTTCTGGGGACGTTAGTCTTTCAAGTCTCCCCCCACGCCCTCTTCTTTATGTCATTCTTGTTCTTAACAATCACAAGCCTACAGAAAAGGTGAAGGTAAGGTAGAAGAACTTTTAATGAAATCATGTGAAAAGAAATCCCCAAGGGAATGCCCCATCCTTACTTCAGCGTGTTCTCAGTAAACACCCTGCTGCATACATGCTTGTAATGCAGCCATTAAAGCCAAGAAACTAACACGAGTCCATTACTATACCTAATTCTCGATCTCCTTCATATTCGGCCAGTTATCCCACTATCACTTATGGGAAAAGGATCTCCTTATGAATGTAGGTGCAGAACCCCTCAACAAAATACCGTTCAAACAGAATCCAGCAAAATATAAAAGGGTTATGGACCGTGACCAAGACCATGTGATCCTTAGCACAGGAATGTGAGGTTGCTTTAAAACCTGAGTGAATGCTACACGTTAGTCAGCTTGGGCTGCCTTCGCAGAATACCACAGACTGGTAGTTTAAACAACAGACGTGTACCTTCTCATGGTTGTGGAAGGTAGAGGTTCGTGATCAAGGAGCAGCAAATTTGGCTTCTGGTAAATGCTCTCTTACTGGCTTGTTGATGGCCTCCTTCTCGATATGTTCTCTGTGGCCTTTCATCTGTAAGTTGATGGAAACAGATCTCTTTCTCTTCTTATGAGGACCCCACCTATCAAGTTAGGGCACCATGATTATGACTCTACTTAACTCGATCCCGTTCAAGGCCATTATCTCCTAGTGCGGTCCCACTGAGGGTTAGGGCTTCAACATAGGCGTTTCTGGAGGATATAATTCAGTCCCTACTACCATATGAACAGAAGAAAGCATTTGACAGTATCCATCACACTTTCTTCATGAAAAATACTCAACAAACTAAGAACTGAAGGAAAATTAAGCTCCTAATGAGCATTTATAAAATGCAGCCAACATTGTACTTCAAGGTAAAAGACTGAAAGCCTTCTTCCTTAAAATCAGGAACAAGACAAAGATATCTACTCTTGCCACTTCTATTCAACATTATACTGAAGGTTCTGTGCAGAGCAATTGGGCAAGAAAGTAAAATGAGTATCCAGATCAGAAAGGAAGAAGTAAAACTATACTTCTAGATGAAATGATTTGTATATAGAAAAATCCTATTTATTACTAAAATAGCAGTAATAAATGAGTTCATTGAGGTTTCAGAATTCAATATCAAGGTACACAAAATTTTATATTTATGCCCTATTAATAAATAGTCTAAACATGACAGTGTTGTGGATTGGATTGTGTGCCCCCCAAAAATTGATTTTTGACAAAAACGACAAGACAGTTCATTATTGAAAGGACAATCTTTTCAACAGATGGTGATGTATCAACCGGACCTTCACTTGGAAGTGAATAATTTGGATTCCTACATCACACCGTAAAAAAGGAACAAAGACCTAGAGGAAAATGTAGCCACAATCTTTGTTATCTGGGTTGGATTAGGCAATGCTTTCTTAGATATGACTCCAAAGTAAAAGCAACAGAAGAGAAAAGCAGATAAATCGAGCTTGCTAAAAAAATTTTTAAATGTGCCTCAAAGAACATTATCAAGAACGTGGAAAAAATAACCTACACAATGATAAGAAAGATGCAGGCATCACATATCTGCTAAGAGACTTGTTTCTAGAATATGCAAACATTAAATTCAACAATATAAAGATAACCTGATTTAAAAATGGACAAAAGTATTTGAATACATTGTCCAAAGAAGACATACACGTGGCCAAGAGGCACCTAAAAGGCCAATGCCATTAGTAATCAGGAAAATGTGAATCAAAAAACCACAGTGAAATAGAACTTCACACTCACTAGAATGGATATAATCAAAAAGAAAACAATAAGCATCAGCAAGAATGTGGAGAAATTTTGAACACTCTCATTGCTTGTGATTGTGTAAGAGGGAGGAAACATTTTGGAAAATAGTCTCGCAGTTCATATAATGTTAAAAATGGAGTTAACATATGACCCAGGATTGCTACTCTTGGGTATATATCCAAGAGAATTGAAAATCTATGGTCACCACCTGATTGTACATGATTATTCATAGCAGCATTATTCATTATAACAAAAAAAGTAGAACCAATCCAAATATCCGTTACGTGATGATTGGATAAATAAAATGTGATGTGCCCATAAAATGAATGCAGTATTATTCTGCAATAAAAAGAAATGAAATACTGGCAGATGCTATAACATGAATGAACCTTGAAAACATTATGCAAAGTGAAAGAAGCCAGTCACAAAGACTATGTACAGCTGACCCTTAACGCAGGTTTGAACTGTGCAGGTCCACTTAGACACGGATCCTTTAAATATAAATAAAATATGCATTTTTCTCTTACAATTTTCTTAATACCTTTTCTTCTCTAGCTTTATTGTAAGCATACCATAGATAATACATACACAAAGTATACTTTAATCAACTGCTACTGGTAAGGCTTTTGGTCATCAGGAGGCTATAGTAGTTAAGTTTGGGGGAGTCACAAGTTATACATGAATTTACAAGTGGGGGGTCAGCACCCCAACTTCAATTGTTCAAGGTTCCACTGTACTATATGATTCCATTCATTTGCAGTGTCCAAAATGAGGAGCCCTGTTGAGACAACAAATAGATGAAGGGCTGTCTAAGACGGTCACTGAGAGGAGACGGGGAGTAACTGGTGATAGAGTTTCTCGTTGGGGGCGATGAAATGTTCTGAAATAAATTGTTATCTATTGTATTCACTATGTGAGTATCTGCAGAACGCTGAATCACACCTTTAACTGGCAGAGTGCTGCATGTGTATCACATCTCAATAAAGCTGTTATAATGGGTGAGGCCATTGAGGGATATTCTAAGTAAAAAAATCCTGGATTCAAATGATAGTGTTGGACCTGGATAAAAGTGGATGGATTCAAGATGTACTTGGGATGTAGCCGATGGGAAGGAGTGCAGAAGAATACAGAATGGATAGTTCTGCATGTCTGCCTTTAATACCTGGATGATTAGGAGAACACAAGGTTTTGAGAGAAATACCGAGAGTTCAGGTTGATTTTATAATGAGTTGGAAATGCCTATAAAACAAAATAATGAGCATCTTTTGTTTTTTTTTTAACTGCCCCGCACGCATCCCTTGCTCTGGCAGGTCTATTGGATGAGTCAGAGCTGGTCTGGTCTCCCAGTGTGGGATGCTCCTCTTACAGCAAAGACGAGGGTTCTGTCTGTGACCCAGACTTTGTCAACTGCACACCCTTGCCCGAGACTTTGAAGTGGAGGGCGGCGGCATGGAAAAGGGAGGCCATACAAAATCCACCCTAGCCATGGGCAGCAGCCACAGCCAGCCGCAGATGTGACAGCCTCCAGGGCCTGTGGCTCTAACAGTTTCCCAACTGGCGGGGCAGGCTGAAGGGTCTGTGCTAACGGCAGCAGCAGAGGTATTTTGTGGGCCCGGTTCTGTGCTGTGATCGGGAGAAGATACGTAGATATCCTCCACACATGACCCCCTAGTTCTTTACAAAGATTCTGGAAGTTTCTTCAAATCTGTTCAGTGGAATCCTTTTCTGTTTAATTAGCTAGAGACAATTTTTGTCACTTGCAAAAACAAGAGAAGCCTGAAGGACACGACAGCCAACAGGTCATTAGGTTCTGGGATGGAGACCTGAAGCTGAGCGCTGGCACAGCCATCAGTGACACCGCAAGACCGGATGGTGCAGGACAACATGTACTTAATGCACCGAACTGTGTATTTAAAAACAGATAAAGTGGTAAATGTTATGTATGTTTTACCCCAGCGAGGGAGAGAGAGAGAGAGAGGATGTTGAGAGCAGGCATCTAGAAGGAAAGGAGGAAGCTAGGACCTACGCTGAGGAACTCCACCATTAAAGGATTCGAGGGGAGATCTCCCTGGAGGAGAAAGAGAATGAGGCGTCTGGTTGGACCCCGCACAGCGGGCACTTGACGGTCAGAGCAGGCTCCTTCACAGTGTGAATGAATGAATGAGCTCCGTGCTCAACGAGAGGGCTTCTGCGGCGGTTGAGTATCGATTGCTTATGCAAATACACCGAGTTATAAAAGTCGGTGGGTAGTGTCCTGGCGAAAAAGATTAGCAAATTGGTGTCGCAGGAAAGAACGGCGTCTTTATCAGAGTGCAGAGTCCGCAGGAGCTAAAGCGGGGCCAGGCGACTCAGCCCAGTCCTGCCGACTGCCGGTCACAGGCAGCAAGGCCCCGCCTCTGAGGCGCGTCGGTTAACAGTCTTCACCTTTACCCGCGTTCTCAAGGCGCACTTTGATTCAGTAGAGTGTTTGTCTATTAAGTAAGATTTATTAATGGATTTAGGTCATTATCAATAACCTTCATTACGGCTGGACTCCCACACCTTTATTTAATTAATAACGTCTTTAGGTTGCCTATCAAAGTGATGGCAAAGTCAAGTCTTACATATATTTTTCCCCTTAGCTGGATAGTTAGAGGCTGCAGAAACAAATATATTCACAAGCAAGTGTAGAAAGAGGGTGGCATTTATTTAGACATTTAGGAATTTAGGTTTAAACTTTCAGTTACCTTTAAATTTGTTCTTTTTGAAAATTTTAGGGGCGCCTGGGTGGCTCAGTCGGTTAAGCGTCTGGCTTCAGCTCAGGTCATGACCTTATGGATTGTGGGTTCAAGTCCAGTGTTGGGCTCTGTGCTGACAGCTAGTTCAGAGCCTGGAGACTGCTTCAGATTCTGTATCTCCCTCTCTCTCTGACCCTCCCCTGCTCACGTAGTCTCTGTCTCTCAAAAATAAATAAAAAACACTAAAAGATTTTTTAAATATTTTATTTTATTTTTTTGAGAGAGAGCAAGACAGAGTGTGAGCAGAGGAAGGGCAGAGAGAGAGAGAGGCAGACAGACAGACAGACAGAGACACAGAATCCAAAGCAGGCTCCAGGCTCTGAGCTGCCAGCACAGAGCCCAACACTGGACTCGAACCCACGAACTTGGAGATGCTTTGTTTGTTTGTTTGTTTGTTTGTTTGTTTTGACATATAACCAGTCACTAACCAAGAGCAGAAGATCAAGGCGGTCTATTCCAGTATCGACTCTGCTGTCATTGAGGGGGACGGGGCATGGGCGTTGGTTGGTTGAAAAACACTATCTCTGGCCTTTTTATTTGGTTCCACTGACTTCTCTATCTTTATTTCAGTACTCCTCTCTTATTGAATCTTTATAGAAAGTTTTGAAATCATTTAGTGCAAATTGTCAATTTTTTTTTTCAAGATTTTTTGACAGTTCAGAATCATTTGCCTTTCGATAGACATAGGAAATTAACATGTGACTTTCTAAAAAGAAAAAGCCTGCAAATTGATGAACTACTTGTCAATTTGGGTCAAATTAATCTGCTAAAAAGATTCGTCTTTAGGCTTTAAGTTCTCTCAGCATCCCTTTTATAATTATGACTAATCGTCAAATAATTCTTGTTTTTCCTTCTCTTTGTGCTGTTTTCATCACGTATTTCACTTGTATGTAGCTTATACGTTTCATAATTATTATTTTGTCATCAGTTAATTATCTTTTTTGTGGTAAAAGTCACATAACAGAATGTACCATCTTAATCATTCTTAAGTGAACAACAATGTGAACTATTTGCCCCTTGTGCCTCCGATCTCGAGGACATTTTTATCGTACGGAACTGGAGCTCTGTCCCCGTGGACCGACTCCCCTCTTCCCTTCCCCAGCCTCTGACAGCGGTCATTCAACTTTTGGTTCCTATAAATCTGGCTGCTTCAGGTATGTCACTTAAGTGGGAGTAGGCAATGCTTCTCTTTTCATCGCTGACATTTCAAGAAGCACAAGGTCCCCCAGGTGTGTCCGTGCTGCGGCTGGTGCCAGGCTTTCCTTCCGGGTGAAGGCTGAACAGTATCCCATTGGACTTAGACACCACATTTTCTTGCTCTGGTCATCAGTTGATGGACAGTACAGTTCCACATCTTGGCTATTATGAATAATGTTTCCATGAACCTTGGTGTTACAAATATGATAGTTCTACTTTTAACTTTTTGAGGAACCTTCATACTGTTTTCCTCAGCGGCTACAGTGTTTTACCTTCCCACCAACACAGCACGAGGTACCACTTTTTCCACATCCTTGCCAACACTTCGTTTTCTGCTATGTTTGGTCTTACAGTGAGCATCCTAGTAGGTGTGAGGTGGTATCTCATTGTGGTTTTGATAGTCTGATAATGAGTGATGTTGGCCATCTTTTTCATGTGCTTCTTGACCATGTGTGTGTCCACTTTGGAGAAACCTCCATTCAAGTCTTTTGCCCATTGTTAAGTCCGGTTATTTGGGGTTTGCTGGACTGTGGTTTTTTACACACCCTGTATATACTGCCTTATTAGATATATGGCTAGCAATATTTTCTCATTCTGTTGCTTGCCCTGTTCATTTCCTGTTTCCTTAGCTGTGCAAAAGTTTTTAAGCTTGATTTAGTCCCCATTGTCTATTTTTGCTTTTTATGCCTGCCCCTTTGGTGTCGTCTAAGAGATCATTGTCAAATCCAACATCACAAAATTTTTCCTTTATGCTTTCTTCTAAGCGTTTATAGCTTCAGGTCTTAAGTTTGGGTCTTGCTCTATTTTGAGGTAGTTTCTGTATATGGTACTGATGTGAGGGTCCCACATGGTGCTTCTGCACGAGGTGTGCAGTTTTCCCAGCTCCGTTTGTTGAAGAGGCAGTCCCTTCCACATCGTGTAACTCTGGCAACTTTGTCAAAGGTCATTTGATCATATGCAGGGCCATATGTTTATTTCTGGGTTCTCTATTCCCTTCTCCTGGTCTGTATATCTAGTTTCATACCAGTAACACACTGTTTTAACTACTGTCACTTTAAGCTATGTTTTGAACTTAAGTGTGAAGTTAAAGTTTTGTTTTCTTTTTCCCTTAAGATTGTTTTGGCTATTTGGAGCCCTTTGAAATTCCATATGAATTTTAATATGATTTTTTCTGTTTCAGCAAAAAAAATGCCATTGATATTTTTACAGGGATTGCATTGAGTCTGTAGGTCACTTTGAGTCTTTTGGCCACTTGAACGATATTAAATCTTCCAATCTGAGTACAGAATGCATTTCTATTTATTTGTGTCTTATTTGATTACTTTCAGCATCAGTTTGTAGTTTTTATTATTCAAGTCTTTTGTCTGTTTGGTTAACTTTAATGCTCATTGTTTCATTCTTTGTAAATATAGTAGGTGGGATTGTATTTGTAAATTCCTCCGGATTGTTCATCATTGCTGTGCAGATGCACAGCTGATTTGTGTGTGTGCATCTTATGTTGTAAAACTTTGCGAATTTACCTACTGGTTCTATCTAAGGTTTTTACGGAATCTTATTGTTTTCTACACATAAGATCATGTCATCTGTAAACTGAGACAATTTTACTACATCCTTTCCAATTTTGGACCTCTTTTACTTCTTACTCTTGCCTAATTGCTCTGGCTGGGACCTCTAGTACTATTTTCAATAGAAGTGTCCAAGAATGGGCAGATTGTCTGAGATCGGACCTTAGAAAAGAGAGGAGGACATGATGAGCTTGCTTTGTTTGTTTGTTTGTTTGTTTGTTTTGTTAGCATCTTTAGTACAAACATGTTTGTTTTAGAATATATGAGTTCTAGAAAGATTTGTTGGCATTTGTATTTTAAAACCATAAGAATTTGGGGCATCTGGATGGCTTGGTCAGTTAAGCATCTGACTTTTACTTTTGGTTCAGGTCATGATCTCATGGTTCGTTTGTTCGAGCCCCGTATTGGATTCCGTGCTGGGCATGGAACCTGCTGGGGACACTCTCTCTCTCTCTCTCTGTCCCTTCCCCACTGTACCCATGCACTCTCTCTCTCTCTTTCAAAATACATAAACTTCTAACACAATAAAAATTTAATTTTTAGTAAAATTAATGTAGGAGTAGGACATGACAATATGGAGATAGTTAGAATAACAATTTAATTTGGTGTCAGCGTATGAAAATACACTGTTTTGTTTATCAGTATTAATAGGAACAAAATTTAAATGGTTAATCAGACCCCAGGCTGCTGAGGGTACAAGATAGTGTTGCTGGCGCTGTTGTGAACTCTTACATTTTGGAGACCAAACTGCATCTATGTATTCAACTTGAAGATTCGTTTCATCATTTTTAAGCCAGTGTTTTCACTCTGGGGAGTCTATCCTCCAAAAATAATTAGACAAAGGCATGTATAAAATTATATTTTCATATGGCATTTTTGTAGAAGCCAGAGCAGACAAGCAAACAAACAAAAAAACCTGCAAGTGGCCTGAAACTCCACCAGTGGGAAATAACAAAATACATGACAGGAGGGATTAACGCTATACGTTTTGATCTGCAAAAACACCCATGACATATTTACTGAAGAAAACAAAATGCAGTGCAATCTGTAATGTGTGCATGTGTGTGTGCGCGTGTGTGTATGTGTTTGTGTGTGTCTGTATGTGTATGTAGGTGTGTGTATATATGTGTGTAGCATGTGTGTGTGTATGTATATGTATGTATGTGGGTGTGTGGGTGTGTGTATGTGTGTGCAGGTAGGTGTGTGTGTGTCTGTATGTGTATGTAGGTGTGTGTATATATGTGTGTATGCATGTGTGTGTATGTATGTATGTGGGTGTGTGGTGTGTGTATGTGTGTGTATGTCAGTGTGTGTGTGTGTCTGTATGTGTATGTAGGTGTGTGTGTAGGTGTGTGTATGTGTGTGTGTGTATGTGTACCAACCCTTGACCCAGTGACACACCACAGTGTTCTTGAGCTCAATATATTTTTTTCTCATTAAAGGTTCAAAACAAAATGCACACACACACACACCTACACACACAGAGGGGAGTGTTGGAATAGAATTCATGTTATCTGATGCATATATAATGTACACAGTAGACACATTAAACTGCTGATATTAGTTACATGCCAGGGAAATAGACTGCTGTCTGTGGGAGAAAGAAGGATCGTTAATTGGCATAGAACTCAGATTTGTATTTACCTGAAGTATAGATGAAATAATGTTTAATAAAAAGGATCTTTAGACGTGGGGCACCTGGGTGGATCAGTCAGTTGAGTGTCTGACTTCAGTTCAGGTCGTGATCTCCCAGTTCGTGAGTTCAAGCCCCACGTCGGGCTCTGTGGTGACAGCTCAGAACCTGGAGCCTGCTTCGGATTCTGTTCTTCTTTCTCTCTCTACGCCTCCCTCTCTCGCTCTCTCAGAAATGAATAAACATTAAATTTTTTTAACAAGAAAAGAAACTTCAGACAAAAATATAGGTTTTATTGTACTAAACATTGAAAAGATAAATCTGTAGGCGGGTTTCTCTGTGTGATCCCTTTAATAATTCCCCCCACCCCTACTTTATAGAAGTCTTTTCTAGGGACACAGTGTCAGAGGTTGGGGCATTGTGGCCTGTAGAATTGCCTGAAATAAAGAAAAGTTATTTTAACTGTTTCCGTTGTGATTTACCGTTCTCACCACCGTCATTGTGTGCACACACACCTCTATTTATAATATACTCCATGTATCTCCTCTCTATGCATCCACCCACACTGATCCCTTCTTTGAGAAATGGTAGCGTTCCATACATGATTTATTCTACCGTGTATTTTTCACTTAATATACTTAGGAGTATTTTTAAAAATGTAAGAGAATCACTTCCATATTATTGAAGTTTTGAGCATCTAAATATAATTTGGATACACAAAAATTTATATTGAACTTCAGATTTCAAGTCCCTTTAAACACCTATGAAATTTAATTTCCAGATCGGCAGCTCTAGGTTGTCCTCACTTTGTATTTGTGAGTGTCTACACTGTCCAGCCCCTCCGCCTAGCAACCAGACAGGAAGTTAGATGGGAACGTCGGACTGACGTCGTCCAAGTGCACGGACATGATTGTCAAGCGCGCACGGGCACGTTGGATAGAGGGGTGAGGTGCTTTCTCTGCCCTCAGTGCATCAAACACCTTGATCAGTGGGGCCACTCCGGTGTGGTGTGATGACATTTTTGAGACAGGATCAGCATGCTTTGTGGATCAGCGGCTCAAACAGTGGGATTTCTCCTGAAATGGAGAGATCCGTGGTTAACAAGGTCCATACTTCTAGGACCTGGGTCTGCCCGCTTCTCACCCTCAGAGGTGCAAAGGCTCTGGGTCCTGCCAGTCCACACCTCGGGGTCATGTGTCTTGAAGTCCACCAGTTCTGCCCATTAAAATCGTTTCTAACAATCTGTACATTTCTTATAAAACCTAAGATGTAACACAGACAAGGTCACTCTGTGTAATAGTTAACCAACCTTGAGTCATTAATTCTGGTTACTTGGCATGCCTCACACTTGCCATTGTGAAGTATAATAAATTACCAGAAATCTGATATGTTGTCAGTCTAGGATATGCTGGTAAGATTTTCATATACAAATCTCCATGAATAAAGTAGACATTTAGATAAACTACCCTAAATTCTCGATTATGTAGATATGACAATATATAAACACACGTAGCTTGCACAGTGGGTATTATTTATTGCATTAATTCTTCCAGTGAATGGACCACCTACAGTACCTGTCTCCCTGTACCATATTTTTGTTCTAGAAAGACAAGCAATGGGGCTCCTGGGTGGCTCAGGTGGGTAAGCATCCGGCTTCGGCTCAGGTCATGATCTCACGGTTTGTGAGTTCAGGCCCCGTGATGGTCTCTGTGCGGACAGCTCAGAGCCTGGAGCCTGCTTCAGATTCTGTGTCTCCCTCTCTCTCTGACCCTCCCCTGCTCACGCTGTCTCTCTCTGCCTCTCAAAAATAAATAAATAAATAAATAAATAAATAAATAAATAAAGACAAGCAAGCAAAACAGGTACACTCGGCCTTCGTGACATTTGGGGAGATAAACAATTAAAAAGGGTAGTAAATAAAAACATGCACCTGCAAATAGGTGAGAAGTATTATAATTGGAAAGAATGGGTTTCTCTGGAAGAGAACTGACTCCTTATACTTGGAGCAGGAGCCCCACGCTTCCTTGTTTTCCCTCCTCCTCTTCCTCCTCCTCCTCCTCCTCCTTCTTCTTTTAAAGATTTTAGTTTTAATTTTAAGTCATCTCCACACCCGACATTGAGCTCAGGCCCACCACCCCGACACCAAGAGTCACGTCTCCACCGACTGAGCCAGCGGGGCAGCCCCTTGGTTCCCGAATCGAATTAACCTGCCTCAGTGCCCCCGACCTCTCTGGCTGGACTATCAGCCTCGGTGACTGAGTGCAGGACGGTTCTGATGGCCCGGGGTACAAATCTCCTCTTTGGGGGATGGGTAAAGAGCCCTCTTTTATCTTTAATTTTTATGTATTCTTTAGAGAGTGAGAGAGAGAGCAGAAGAGGGGCAGACAGAGAGGGACAGAGAGAGAGAATCCCAAGCAGGCTCTGAGCTGTCAGCACAGAGACTGATGTGGGACTCAGACCCACAAACGGTGAGATCATGACCTGAGCCGAAGTCAAACACTTAATCGACTGAGCCACGCAGGTGCCCCAAGAGCCATCTGACTTATGGGACCTCACACGACCAGGGCAGCGCCTCTGATGTCAGTATATTAGAGCAACCGCTAAGGTGCTTGCTGTGTAGCCCGCACTGGGCCATCCTAAGCCGGAGTCGATTCTCGGGCAGCGTCTCTCCTGCCATCCCAGGCTCATTCTCCGAGGCTTCCAAGGACACCGTCTGCCTCTCGTGCCCGCACCACACAGACACGCCTCCACGGTCCCGCCGGGTGGCAGGTGCAGGCTCCCTGTTTGCTGGAAGCCTCCCCCGGCCTTTCTAGTCTCTGTTCTGAGTGCGTGCCTGCTGGAAACGGACAGAAATGCTGTGTGGTTTGAAAGTCGGATCCACTGGGCGGCTCAGTAGGTTGAGCATCCGACTTTGGCTCCGGTCACGATCTCATGGTTTGCGAGTTCCAGCCCTGCTTCGGGCTCTGCGCTGACAGCTCGGAGCCTGGAGCTGCTCCTGATTCTGTGTCTCTCTCTCTGCCCCTCCCCAACTTGCTCGCTCGCTCGCTCTCAAAAATAAACATTAAAATTTTTTTTAAATAACAAGGATATCTTTCTGCACAAGCACATTGCCAATGTTACACCTAAGACAGGGACAGTGAAGCAACCAGCTCCCATCCGGCTCCCCTCATTTTCTCCCCAGCCGTCTTTGAAGCTTTTTTTTTTTTTGAACCAGAGTCTTCATCTGGTTGTACACTGCATTTGGGTTTTATGTTTTATATTGCAGAACAGACTGTAATAGATTAAAAATATGCAGTCATCTTAAAAAGTAGAGTGGTTGCCATGGGACAAGACTACCAAATCCACATCTAATCAGAGAGAGCAGCAGCCAGGCACCAGGGCTTAGACCCACCGGCAAGGAGGCGGCGGCCTGCGGACTGTGGGTGTCGCAGCAGACGTGCCCTCGGAGAGGATGTAGCTTTATGTTGCTCACATGGGTTGATAACAGGAACTATGAAATTAATCCACCGAAATCACCTGGAAAGCTCGGCAACCTTGTGTTCCTAACTGTGCCTCACGAGTGCGTTGGGAAGGAGTCGCATATTTGAGAAAAGTTGCAGATCAGTGAGCACACCTATAGTCTAATTCACATTGTAAATAAGTTATCATAGAAAAAAATATATACATGAATTGGTCTTGGACTCTGGTTCCTAATCCTTTGGAATATCCTAGGTGATAGCAGTGTCTTCTACTGAGGTGACTGCTGGTGGCTCCTGGGTGGGTCCAAGCGCGCTTAGAAGCTTGGAATTGAGCGCCCTTCCCCCCTTCTCCAGAGAGGCAAGAGGGGCTGGAAACGGAATTAGTGATCCCTCATGCCTAAGGAAGCTTTCATCAAATTCCTAAGCGTTTGGAGTGTGGGGAGCTTCCGGATTGCTGAATGCAGGGAAGGAGGGGCTGGGGGCGTGGTGTCCCCGGAGGGGTGTGGAAACGCCACACACGGATCCTTCGTCACATCCTTCCATAACAACCTGGAGAACCGTAAGGAAGCCGTGGTCCTGGATTCTGTGAGATGCTCTGCCAACCAGTCAAACGGGAGGGCGGGGTGCGAGGGACCTCGGATCTACAGCACGGCCAGCAGCAGCACGGGGACCGTGGGGACCTGGGACTGGCACCTGAGACTGGCTGGAGGCTGAGTCCCTCGACGGGGGCTGACCCTCGCTCCAGGCGGATGGTGTCAGCCAGAACTGAGTTGTGTTGTCAAACGCAGTTGGTTTTGCGGAGAGCTGCTGATGGGGGATGGCGCTCACATCTGTCTTCAGGAGTGTTGTGGGTGTGGAAGTCATGGGAGAGCAGAAGAGACACGCAGGGCGGAAAGTAGACGTTCTCTTCGCCAGCGGATGTGAGAGGACTTGCCGACCAGTCAGCAAGCACCGCCTGTCCGCAGGTGTCTCTCACAGCGTTCCCAGTGAGCGCGTGGGCTCTTCTTTAACGGACCTCTTTTAAAGAGCTGTAAAAACTGCCCGTGGTTCCCCACTAATATGGGAAATGGAAATCAAAACCACAATGACACACCGCTTCACATCCATGAGGATGGCTTCTGTCAAAAATTAGAAAGTGACGCGTGCCGGCAAGGATGTGGAGGAACCGGGCCCCCTTGCTCTGTTGGGGGGACGGTAACGTGGTGCAGCCGCTACAGAAAACACTACGGGAAAATGAGGTACCATTAAGACTGAGCAGTTCCACTACTGTGTGTATGTGTACCTAAAAAGGATAGAAATCGGGATCTCCAAGAAGCCTTTGCATATGAACATTCCAGCAGCATGGTCCCGGGTCCCCCAAATGTGAAGCAGTCAGAGTCCTCATCACGCCTCGCTGACGGGTGAGTGGGTGGACAAAACGTGGTGCTGCCTTAGCCTGGGCTCCTCAGAGAGACCGGGACAAGGGATGCCATAAACCCAGAGGCCTGCGATCCGGGAAAGCTGATGCGCTGGGTTCCAGTCTGAACGGCAGCAGGCTCAGGACCCTGGAAGAGCCGATGTGCCCGTTCAAGTCTGAAGGCAGGACAAGACCTAGGTCCTCAGCCGGGCAGGAGGACGTAATGTCTTTGAGAAAAGTCAATGTCTTTGTTTCGCTCAGGCCATTGACGGAGGAGACACGGGCCCCTTGCATTAATCACAGACACACATGCTCACAATGGAAAAGTGTTCGCCTTGAAAAGGAAGGAAATTCTGATGCAAGCCATGGCAGGGATGAGCCTTGAGGACATTACGCTGAGTGAAATACGCTGGTCACGAAACACAAAGAGACACCTCTGTGAGTATCTAGGGTGGTCAGCGCCCTAGAGATGGGAAGGCCCATGGAGGTAATCGGGGGCTGAGGCTGAGCACTGGTTAGTTCAGTGAGAACAGAGGTTCAGCTCTACAGGATGAAATAGTTCCAGACACGTACGGTAGCGCCGGCTGCCCACCAGCGGGAATGTGCGAAACACGACTAGATTGTACACTGAGAAGTTGTTAAGATGGTAAATTTTATGTTGTGCTTTTTTCCCACCATTAAAACAAACAACAACAATCTGGGGCCAGAGGAGGCGTTTGTTAGAGGCAAAGGATATTCCTGAGAATCAAAACATGTTTCTCTTGACCAAGTCGAGCGGAGTGGTCTACCGTCTTGGCCAGCCTTCGAGAGCCCAAGGTGATGTGTGAGTCCTCTTCGTGCTGCAACATCCGTGACCTCCAGAGGGTTCCCAAGGTGCCGTAGGCTTCCCTGTCTGAGTTTGGGTGAAAATTATAAGTTCAGAAGCCACCTATGTTAAAGAGAAATCAAAGAGTGACTTTATAAAGGGTAAGGTGGTATATTTTATGTTATGTGTATGTTTTAACAAATTTTTTTAATGTTTATTTATTTTTGAGAGAGAGGGAGAGACAGTGTGAGTGAGGAAGGGGCAGAGAGAGAGGGAGACACAGAATCCGAAGCAGCCTTGAGCCTCTGAGCTGTCAGCACAGAGCCTGATGCGGGGCTCGAACCCACGAACCTGGAGATCATGCCCTGAGCTGCAGTCAGACACTTAACCAACTGAGCCACCCAGGTACCCCCTATGTTATGTGTATATTAATGCAATTTTGTAAAAGACAAAAATGTCTACAGTTCATGACTTAAGATTAGTGTTCTGAAATGGTGAAGGATTTTTTAAAAAACGTTTACTTGTTAAGTAATCTCTACTCCCAACTTGGGGCTTGGCTCAGGACCCTGAGATCAAGAGTAACATGCTCTGCTGGCTGAGCCCGCCAGGCGTCCCTGAAGTGGGAAGGGTTCTAATAGTCCCCGGCAGATACAGCCTAATACTTCATCCGATTCTCCTTCTTATCCTCGGTTAATTATTAGCAGCACTGCTGTTGATAAGTGATAATAAAAATCTCACAGGACTTTTGCACTCATCACGATTGCTTCCTTTGAGTATCGACCAACTTGGGTCCGGATTGTGTTTAATTTTTGAACTATTAGGAGCTCATAATTCAGTTTAAAATATGTAAACAGCTAACACTCTGAGATAATAGATTATGCTTTCGGTTAAAATTCTGGAAATCACCCTCTTTTTTAAACTAGGATAAAGAGACTTATTTTTGAGAAGAATAGACAAAAAAAATAATCAGTCCATTTTAAATGCAGGAAATTCAGAAGTAATTTTCGATAAGATTTATGAATTCTTACTAACATGTTAGATAAGTCTTATCAGTCTCCCTAGTTACCTAATATGACTTTTACAAATTTTCCCGTAAATTTGTTGGGCCATCAGACTTGGTAATAAAACTGTTTGAGTACAATGGAGTCTTTATCTTTATAGGTTGAGGAGCAGGAAAACACACCAGAAGAAGTCGCTGATTTCCAACAGAGGACTAAACATAATGGGATTTATTTTTACTCGAGACAGAATATACAAGTCCTTTGCTACCGTTCCCTCTCCCGACCCACCCCCCCTTCATGGATAGATCCTCAACAGCAGGGCTCTGGAGGTGAAGTGCATCTGTGTTTTCGGTGTTACTAGGTATTGCTAGACTGGTTTCCAAAACAACTTTTTTTTTAACTTTGCCTTTTTAAACGTGTTCCCTTTTCTCACATTCTTTTTTTTTTTTTTTTAATTTATTTTTGAGAGACAGAGAGAGACAGCGTGAGCAGGGGAGGGTCAGAGAGAGAGAGGGAGACAGAGAATCAGAAGCAGGCTCCAGGCTCTGAGCTGTCAGCACAGAGCCCGACGCGGGGCTCGAACCCGTGGACCACGAGATCATGACCTGAGCTGACGTCGGATGCTTAACCGACTGAGGCACTGCTCTTTTCTCACATTCTAACTAGCAGTACATAATTAACAACGAACCATCGATGTTTATTACTTAATTTTCATTTCTTTAATGATTCTGGTTTATTTCATTCCCTCTCCGATTTCTTCAGAATATTACTGTGTTTTGATGATAGCTGTGCTTTCACTGCCCTGATTTCGTTAGTGACTGTTGTCTCGCTGTTTTCGTATAAAATGTTTCCTTCTCCTTGCTTCGCAGGTAGTTTCTTAACTTCCGTTTTGCACACCTCTTTGCTTCAGATTTTATCTGTGAAGGTAGTTTTACATTTTCAAGTAAACAGCTCTTGGACCAGCTTTTTAAATGATTTCTATTTTTATTAGACTATAATCAGTGAGCGTGTTATTTCAGTTATCTACTGCTAAGTGACAAACCTCTCTAATTTAGTGGTTTATGACAGGGATGATTTACTATGTTAGCACTCTGTGGCTTTGGGGGCCGGTGCCTCTGCTGGTCCCGCCTCTTCCCGCTGCGGTGGCCGCGGCCTCTGACAGCCCCGGAGGGCTCCAGATGGCCGCACTCATATGTCTGACACCAGATGCCGGCCCGGGGCTGGGACACCGGGCGGCTTCTCCATTTCTCATCTCGTCTCCCAGTGGGATAGACTGTCTGTCCTACATGGTGGTCCCAGGGAAGCCTTCCAAGAGAGTGTAAACTGGAAATGGATTGCATCTGTGGTGTTCTATTGGTCCAAGCAACTCACAAGGTCAGCTCAGACTCGGGGAGCAGGGAATAGAGAAAGTCTGTGATGGGAAGGGCTGCAGAGCCACGGGGCAAACGAACTTCCATCGGGGGTTTGTTCTCACAACGTTCCAGAACGTCTCCCCAGAGCAGCTTACCCCAAACTCTATGTTTCTGGGGCGCTGGTGGTGCAGTCAGTTGAGCATCGACTCTTGGTTTTGGCTCAGGTCATGATCTCACCGTCATGAGACTGAGCCCCACGTCTGGCTTCACGCTGAGTGTGGAGCCTGCTTCGGATTCTCTGTCTTCCTCTGCCCTTTCCCTCTTCTCACATTGCTCTCTCTCTCTCTCTCAATCTCAAAACCAAAAAGCCAAAAAAATCAAACGAAAAACAACGGACCAACAGCAAGCAACAAAACAAAACAAAACAGAAAACTCCATCTTTTGAGGGTGGTTAATATTGACTAAATTTTGTGTTTCTTGTATGTTTGTGAAAAAAATCCCTTTGTCATAAATAGGAGTCATTATCTTTTTGTTTAAAAATATCTTTACACTAATAATACATATGATGTTTTTTTAAGATTTTTTAATGTTTTTTATTTATTTATTTATTTATTTATTTATTTATTTATTTTTTGAGAGACAGAGAGAGACAGTGCGAGCAGGGGAGGGTCAGAGAGAGAGGGAGACACAGACTCTAAGCAGGCTCCAGGCTCTGGGCTGTCAGCACAGAGCCTGATGTGGGGCTCACAAACCGTGAGATCATGACCTAAGCCGAAGCCGGATGCTTAACCGACTGAGCCACCCAGGTGCCCCCATATAATGTTAAATAATAGAACGTTCAGTATTACAGCATCAGGACTCACAAACTGCAACCACAAGAGGAAGAACTGGAAACACACAGATAACACATTAGTTGTAGGAGACTTTACTCCATCTCAGTTACTTGGTAGCATATTATAAACAGACAAAACAAACGATATTGCAGACTTAAATAATAAAAGTATCTGTGTTCTAGTCACACAAATGAAAATACTTCTAATCTACAAAAACCCTTAATTAAACTTTATAAATAGAAATAGGAAGAGGAAACGATCAAAATGCAATGCAATAAACTAGAAATGAGTAAGAAAAATGAAAAAAAAAACTGCCTGGCAATGAAAACAAAGTAGCAAATATCTCAAAAGGACTTTTGAGTCACAGCCGAAAAGCAATCAACTTGTGAGACTTTCTTGAAAATGCTGATGATAAGAACGTCGCATCTCAAGCAGGGTTTTGCTAAGCAATGCTCTCAGGACATTGAATGGTCTGTTTGTTTGTATCAAATAAGAAAGGAAATGATTTAGGCGCTCAACGGAAGAGTTAGGACAACAAAACAAACAAGCAAAGCAGAATGAAGCAAATCCTAAAGATAACCAGTAAAACCCTGGGCTGGTTCCTTCGGCAACAGTTAGCAAACCGACGAGCCCCCGCTCTCCCTGATTCATGAAAGAAAGCGAGAAGTCACAAGTACGCAATTTAAAAAATAGTAAAAGACAACCACAGATACAAAATAAATTGAAAACCAGATACGAAACTATTTTGCTTCACTCAGTTATAATGTGAAACTGCTTCAAGTGGATGATCTCACACAACGGAATTTAACCTCCATGGAGCAGGAGTTTCCAACTTCTCTTTCTTAATTCCTTTTGCTTCTCTTTTTTCTCCATTCTTTCCTTTTCATCCCTAGCACCTAGAGCTATTCATCGGGGCTTTGATTTCCCTGACTTATTATTTCCTTTTTCTTGTACAGAAAATAGAATATAAACTCTTCCTCCCCCTTATCCATGACTGCAAAAATGAGTTCAGCACAACCTCTTGTTATCTTTTTGGCATCAGTCCCAGCTCTAGAAAGTTCCCAGGTTTCATTTTTGTTAATGTGAGTTTATACTTTCTTTTTTTTTCTTTGTTCTCCCTAACAGTTACTCATTTTATTTTTTGTTTCAAGTAATCAGATTCCTTTATCTCCCCAGGGTATGACTGCTTGCCATCTATTTTATTCCTTTCTCATCTTCTTTTTTATCTTTCTTCTGTCTTCAAGCTTCACTTGCTCTTAGTTCTTCGGTTTTTCAGGAGTCTGTGAGCTGTGGATAGCACCCTGCCGGCCATCACTTTGCAAAGTTTACATTTTACCAAAGCACACCATTGAAGCGATCACCTTTTTCCTAAAAATAGCTTTAAATGCATCACACGAGGTTTGACGTACATAGCTTGCAGATTTTGCTCTGTTCAGGAATTTATCAGGCTTTCCTGGGTCTGTTTTTCTTGGAGTTACCACGTGGTGAGCACTGTCAAACTGGTTTTTCCTCTTTATGGCATTAGGAGAAAGGTTCTTTTCCTCCTGTCAGGTTTTTAAATCGCTGTGTCTTACCCTAGGCTCTTACATCTCCTGTCTTTTGTGGGCGTGTTCCGAGATTTCACTGCCCCTGGAGCCTGCAGGCCGGTATCCAGAGCTCCCAAGTGCCCATCCTTCCCTCCTGTTAAACTGTTTAGTAGGAGAATTATGGGAATCAGTCTCAGTTCCTGAAAAAATTCGCTGCACCTGAAAAAATTCAAGTTGTCTGTCACCTCTCTGTTGTGTATGTGCGGGGGATTTCTGTCTTGGATTTCTTTCTGGGACCGGCTCCCTCTCCTCCACATCTCGTTGGCTCCCTTTAAGGGCGAGGCATGGCGGGCATTCTGG
This sequence comes from Suricata suricatta, assembly GCF_006229205.1. NCBI lineage: Eukaryota > Metazoa > Chordata > Mammalia > Carnivora > Herpestidae > Suricata > Suricata suricatta. The sequence goes on along the minus strand of NC_043703.1, from coordinate 3,985,510 downwards.
GCCCCACTGACGGGAGACCATGTGTCTCTGACCCCACGCGCCATCCCTGTGCCCCAGGGTACCTGGAGTCTGGTGGTGGGCACTCCAGCTCTCCTTATATTCCCCCAGCCTTGGGACACGAGGACTGTCCCCATGCCCGGAACTCCAGATGTGGCTCGTTCCCACGGGCTGATGGGAACCCCTGCCTGCTAACCCTCTCCTCCGCAGACACAGGAGCCCCCAACCCCTGCCCGTCCCCATCCACCTGTCTCAGACCAGTCAGAGCCGCAGGCATCACCATCACCCACCTGCCCCGGGCTTCCCTGCAGTTTGGCTGGGGAAAGACAGATCACCAGGAGCCATAGGAAGGACAGAAAGATGGGTCATGCTGCACTCTTCCCATCTGGCCCCCAGACACCCTGGGCTCCCCTTTGCCTCTCTGTGTGTGTGTTTGAGGTGACGCCCCCAAACCCATGCAGAGACTCACGATTCTGTTTTCATAGTTTCCTTTCGGAACGAGGGGACTGGGTTTCTTCTAGGTCCACACAGGAAAGACGGGTCCATGACACACATCTCCACACGGCAGCATTTCCAAAGGGGTTTGTTTCTTCAGTTTCCTGACACGATGAAATCACGGAAGTTGTCAAAAAATAAGTAAAATCAGAAAGAAGACTCTTAATAAATGAATCTGTTTTTTCCAGCTGTGCATGCTGACCTTTTGTCTCTTTACCGGATAGTCCTAAACATGTGGACCCATGGAAACATTCGGAAAGCCCGTCAAAGCTCTCCTAATCACAGGGCAGTTAGTTAGGACGCCTCCGGGTGCATCAACGTTAATCCTGCAGCAAAATCACTTGTTTAAGTGTCGTTAAGGTGGTGAAGCAGCCTAGGGGGTGCAGACATGTGCGACTCTGAGCCGACGCTCTTGACCTCCAGCATTTTCCTTCTAACAGTGACTGAGCAACGTTTCAAAGAAATTATTTAAAATGCGTGCAAGGTCTGTCTCAGCTTTGAGAGGCAGAGAGTGCTATTTCTTGCATGGGTAGAGTCGTGCCATCATTTCTCCCAGTGTTTTTGAGGTGGTTGAATCTGACCAGGCTTATTCAGGTGTTCCAATGTGTATGTGACACAGAAAACTTCACTCAGGTGTACAGAAGAGGTGGATGATGGCATTGACGGACACGTATCCATCTTAAGACTAAGTCAAGTTTTATCTGTGTGGGCATTAATTATAAAGGTAAAGAACAGCAAACGAAACCACTGTAATTGAAAGTAGTATTGAGGGAAATAGAAATGTTCTAAAAGCACACGCTTAAACACCATTATTCAAAAGCATTACATCTGAAAGCAGCCCCACAACCAATTAAGGACATATGCACAAATGAAACTGAATTCTTACAGAAGTGGATGCTGTTCTCAACTTTGACATAAACTGAACTCCAGTCAATGCACACATTCCTCTTTTTAATATAACTGTTTATATAACTGAAATCACCATTGTCAACATCATTTTTCATATACGAAATGACCATAGGTGTCTATTTTCAAGAACATCTCATTAGTTCTGAGTTAAGTCACTGAGTGATTAGCACTTAGCCTTCCAAATCAAGTTTCGCTGGCTGCATATATATTTCTAACAGAAAACGTGATTGTTTCTCAAATGTCATCATTATTTGTATTCCACTGTTCACCATATTTTGAGCACTTTAGGAAGCCTGTTTTACTGAGACCTATTGTTAGGTACATCCACATGTCTAGAAGACTTGTTGTCACATGCCAGAGTGCTCCAAATCCTCAGGAAGGACACTTTTTGACCTCAAAGAAGGTATATAAGAGAAGCTACTTCTTCATGATACTATTAAGCCAGAAATTTCTAATTAAGGTTTTGGGGTATTTTGAGATTGTCAGTTTAAGAAGCAAAGCAGCTCCTTTCTTCTCTGGGTCATGCCCTTGGATAAACTCAAAACTTAAATTCTTTTCTTTTCTAAAAAATTTTTAATGTTTTTTTACTTTTGAGAGAGAGACAGAGTTCACGCAGGGAAGGGTCAGAGAGAGAGGGAGACACAGAATTGGAAGCAGGCTCCAGGCTCTGAGCTGTCAGCACAGAGCCCGACGAGGGCCTTGAACCCATGAACCGCGAGATCATGACCTGAGGTGAAGTCAGACCCCCAACTGACTGAGCTGCCCAGGAGACCCAAAACTAAAATTCTTTTCAAATACACAGTCCCATATTCCTATCCACACAATCCTGAGTGGACAGGACAAGGAACGTGAGTTTGTTTATTACATCTAGGATAGCTGGTAGAGGGGAATGATTTCTATTCCAGGTGAGAAACAGAAGTGGGTAAAAAGTAGCTAAGTCCAGGGGAGCCTGGGTGGCTCAGTCAGTTGAGCGTCCGACTTGAGCTCAGGTCATGATCTCAAGATTCCTGAGGTCGAGCTCCCCGTTGGGTTGGGTGCTGACAGCTCGGACCCTACAGCCTGCTTCCGATTCTGTGTCTCCCTCTGTCTCTGGCCCTTCCCTGCTCACTCTCTGTCTTTCAAAAATAAATAAACATTAAAAAAATTTTTAATTAAAAAAAGTAGCCAAGTCCGGACAGAGAGCGCTCCAGTATTCTGTGGCTCAGGTAGGCCAGCCTCCTTCACTGAATAAGCCCGTGGCATGGCCTGCTCTTCAATGAATGGCCTGCAATTTGTGTAACAGAATTTCGGTTAAATTATTGTCCAGCCATTTCCTTGGCAGGAAACAGGTCCTTGATTTATGGAGCGATAACTTCCTTTTGTTCCTCTAATAAGAAATCCAGGAGCGCGTGAAACCACGCAGTTTCCACCTGCTTCGGAGGACCTGGATGGGGCGACGGCCGTGGAGCGCCCGCAGGTGGCGGTGGCCGCTGGCCTCGTCTCTGGGTGGAGGGAAGCCGCCGCCCTGCCGCCTTCCCGGAGGAAGCCTCGCCCCCCCTCCCCGTGCTTAGGGCTGCGCACTGCTCGATCCAAGAGGAGACACTTGTCTGAAGGGACCTGCGCCTGGGCTGGTCCGTGGCTCGCTCTCCAGCCAGCCTGGCACGAAGGCCTCCGCCCACAAGACCCACAGAAACAGAGCTACTTCTCTAACGCAGTCACATTAGTCCCTCTCTTTGGATTTTTGACAGCAGCATCTGGAGAGCAGAATCTCCCAGCGGTAGTGGGTGAAAGTTGAGTTATGGAAAGAAGCCGCAGCGGCCACGGGTCCTGAGTCAAAGAAGAGAGCGACCGATTTCAGGCACTGCCTGGAATTCTTCTAGTTCTGGGTGTATCTCGGTCATATTCATACACACATGCAGCCGGAGTGGGGGGCGCACTGTTAGCCAGAAGGGCCTCGTACAATCTCCTAACTAATTCTTTTCTTTCTTTCCTTCCTTCCTTCCTTCCTTCCTTCCTTCCTTCCTTCCTTCCTGCCTGCCTTCCTTCCTTCCTGCCTTCCTTCCTGCCTTCCCTCCTTCCTTCCTTCCTTCCTTTCTTCCCTATGTAATGTCAGCCTGGTTGGCCTGGAAACGGGGGCTGTGACAGAAGACTTGAATTACATGAGGTCTGACACGGAGGAGTGTGCATACACACTCACGGACAGCTTCCCTCCAGCCCAGAGGTTAGACAGCAGCTGACTTGGGAGACGGGAATCATTAAAAGATCTTCTTAGAGTTTCTTTTAAAGTTGTTTACAAGTCATTGTAACTTTTTAAAATGTGTATTTATTTTTGAGAGAGAGAGAGAGAGAGAGAGAGAGAGAGAGAGAGAGAGAGAGAGAGAGAGAAGTCATTTATTTAAGAAGGTCTCAGAACTCACAGACCCAAAGGGAAAATATAACAGTCCTAACAGGTAACAATGAATGTCTGATGACATCACGCGTAGCGACACGGCGAGGAGAGGGGGCCTCGTCCAAGGGCAGCTCCGTGACTCCCGACCAGGGTGCAGGAGCTTGCTTGAACCCCCTGCACGTGTTACAAGGAGACACGTGCAAAGGTGTGCGCGGTGGTGCTGTGTGTAATAAAGGAAACTATTTCACGAAATGAATGAAAATTCATGAAAAATGGAAGCATCTTAATTTTTTAAACGTTTATTTATTTTTGAGAGACAGAGACAGAGTGTGAGGGGGGAGGGGCAGAGAGAGAGGGAGACACAGAATCCCAAGCAGCTCCAGGCTCTGAGCTGTCAGCACAAAGCCTGAAGCGGGCCTTGAACCCATGAACCTGAGATCATGACCTGAACTGAAGTCTGCTGCTTAACCAACTGAGCCAACCAGGCGCCCCTGGAAGCACCTTAAATACAGCTTGTTCTGCCTTCCTCTACGCCTCCTTAGAATTCCCAGGGACCCTTACTGTCCCATTTCACACATGCGGAAACGGAGTCCCAGAGACCCAAGGAGAGTGAGGGGCAGAGTCAGGACTCGTGGCCAGGCTGGGGGCCCTTGTCCTCACTCACAGTCTCTCAGGAACTCTCTTTCTGACGCTGGCATGGGGCAGCGAGGTGGGGGAGCTCCTGCAACGACACTAGCCACAACTTGGCAGGCACTCAGGAAGGTTTGTTTAAGCGTGAGCGCCTTCCTTACACGACCTGCGACCTGCCGGTGCCGGAGGCAAAGAGCCCGAAACCGGGAAGTGTCCAGGAGCCGGCCATGGAGACCAGGCAGGGCCAATGTCTCTGCAGCCACTCTGGGTCCAACAACAGAGATTGGAAAGTGAAATGAGCCAGCCAGGTTGTTCAAACGCGCATTAGATGCGGGCAGTCAGCCTAGAAGGGGCTCAGATACGCTGCTCTCTGAAAGGGCCGCTCAGGGTGGGTGTGGACTGAAGCTTTGCAGCCGGAGGAAAGGCCCCTGGTCCTGGGCAGCGTGGGGCTGGGCGGGCCCTGGGAGCTGCTGGGGGCCTCCTGCGGCTGGCCGCCGCCCCCATCCTCTGTAGTACAGGACCCCTGGCACCCAATCCAAGTGCACCTGCAGCATGCCGTCCCAGCCTCCCGCCTGCATTCTGCGATGACCATGAAGAGAATCGTCCCCAGTGGACTCCCTGCGCGCTCTGACGACGGCTGGGTTTATTTCCCACTTAGAGACCGTTCCCGAGTCACCGCGCGGCGGAGCACATTTCAGGGCTGAAGCCCTTGGCGTCTCTGACCTTCCCATTAATCACTTTTACGGCAGCAGCGGGAACGTCAGCGTTCTGCTCCCGGGCCCCCGAGGGCACCGCTGCGGCCACACGCGGGGCCGCCTCTCGCACCTGCGGGCGGCCGAGCGCGCAGCCCCTCCCGGCGGG
>NC_043703.1:3935484-3980150 GCF_006229205.1 Suricata suricatta | reverse complement strand
GGCGCGGACGCCGTCGGGGGGCGGGGGTCCCGGCGTCCGCAGGTGCGCGCGTGTGGGCCCCCCGGAGCGTGGACGGGGCGGGGGACCGTGAACGCGGCCTCCACTCCACGTGTGGCTTTGGCGGCGGAGCCGGTGCGCCGGCAGGTGTCAGCCTGCACCGCACGTGGGTCCCCGACGGGCAGGCGCGGAGGGCACAGGGGAGGGGGACGGAAGGCACAGGGAAGGGGAAGGGAGGGCACGGCGCGGGGGGGAAGGGGTCTTCCTCCGAGAGCGCGCACCTGCGACACAGACCCTGCCGGTCCCCCAGCAGCAGCTGTGCCTACGTGAGCCCGGCGGGGCAGGTGGAGACGGACCTTCCCTGAGGGTGCGCTTGCGCGCCCTGGGGTCGTGCCCGGGGCAGGTGTACGCTGTGACTTTGCGTGTTGCTCTAGCTTTAAAACAGACAGACACACACACACACTTTAAAGCTTTTCCTTAATGACTGCTTTGCCGGAACCTCCCCCTCCCAGGTTAAGAGTTCTTTAGCCATCTCTGCCTTTTTTCGTGTTCCACCTGTGCACAGAATCTTCTAGATTCCGAAAACCCCAGACAGCACAGGGCACCCCAGAACGCTCGATTCTAGCTGCTACATTTCAAAGACGAAAAAGGGCATCCGCAGTAACTGCAGTAGTGTCACAACTTCAACAAGCCTTGGTTTTATTTCCCTTTTATATTGAAAGAGCATGTTTGGAGCACATAGTACGAGCCAGGCAGGCGCTGGGATGGGGATTGTCACGGCCACTGCTTCTGTCCATCCTCTGGTTGCCTGTGCGGTGAACAGAACAGGGGTACTTATCTGTGTTTGTGTGTGTACTTCGATTTACAGAGTAGGTGTTCTTCTGTTGGACAAATACACGCATAGGCACACACACACACGCTGCTCCGACTGTAAACATGGTTTTCACTGACTGCTTTATTCATGCAAAAAGTTGTTTCCTGTTTTATAAAACCATGATTTTTACACATGCTTTGTGTCAATTACCTTTTGTAAATCTTCGTGTCTGTTATCGGACGCAGTTAGCTTTAAACAAATACAGACTTCGGAAACACTACTCTTTTTACAATACTTGAACACATGAACTGTTTTCAGGTTTTGCATCCTACCATCTGTACTTTGTACACAATTGAAAAAACACAGCCATGTATATACTATGGTATATTTTTGCGTTCACTTGCCGTTCCACAATAAGCGTGTTCCCTATTTCTATGTCATTCTTACACGTCTGTGTTAGTTCATCACATAGTTCTTTAACTTGATCGTTTCCTAAACTACTGTGTGGATCTCTTATTTCTGAGGAGTTTTATGGGTTCCAAGTAAATCTCATAGATGAAATATCCGAGCTAAAGATGATGAACGTCTTTATCCCCCTAGCTGCCTCCTGCCATGTTGCTTTCAAAGTGCGTTGCACACGTGTGCGGCCAGAAATGCAGTGGCCAGGGTCTCCACACTCTCACAGTATTTTCTCTCGTCAAGTTTATTCTGGCTAGCTTAGGAGTTGCCAAACAGTATCTCAAATGCAATCTGTTGCTTGCTTGAAAACAAGAATGAATTTCTTTCTGCATTTTTGGGTAACTGCTAATGTTATCTTCTACTAATTTTTATTTATAGCTTCCCTCATTTGTCCTAATTTTGTGTAATTTTGAAGCTCTGTATTAGACATACTGTTTATCAAAACTTGGGTGTAAATATTTCCATGATATTTTGCTGCTTTTTAAAATTTGTACAGTTTTACATTTACATATTTAATGTGATAAGCTTTTCCTTTTGATTTTCTCTACTACGTCAAAGCTAAAAATATATGTATTCATAATCTCTTCAAATGCCTATTCTATAATCGGTTGCTTTGACTTTTTCACAACTTAGTGTTTCAGTTTGGTATGTAACTCCTCAATCCTTCTGGCCTTTGTTTGGTGGCTCCCATCACACCAGCTTTACCCTCCCTTTTCTTCTTTTATGTTTTCCTACCAAGCTGCTATTAAATATAGCTAATTTTATGGGATGCTTCCTTTTAGTTTGTTTGCATTGGAAAGCTTACTGTGTTAATTTAAGTCTCTCATGAATCTATTTGGAGACTGTTTCTTCATTGATTTATTATTCTGTTTATCTGTATTAAATAAAATATTTTAAGTATTTTGTAGTGTAATGAGATTTACTATCTAGTAGGGCCAGAATGCCTCAATCTTCTTCTACTTCTGTGTTACTATTCCCTAACCTCTGCACATTCATATTACAAATAAACCTTAACTTTACCGTTGCAGAGAGGATACGGGCTCATTACAGCAGATTTAAAAGAAAGGACGTTGAGTAAGACACTAATTAACTTCCGGAGTCTCACTTCCTCAAAATAACCCTCAATTATATTTAAAATCTTCCTCCCATGTGCACATTTTTACAAATTTGTGATTTGATGGCATTCAAAAATTATATACTGATTAAAATTTTTCCCTAAATAGTTTGTAGGTTTTAGAAAGTTTGGAAAGTAATAGAGAATTCTATCAAGTGAATCAAAATTTACTTAGTTTCTAACACCCAGATTTAATTGCTATTGTCAAGATCGTGGTTTGCCTAAGATTCTTATAAACTTTTCGTATCGTGTATGTATCTATATGTATAGTTTGTGTGCATATGGGTATATCACGTGTGTGTGTGTGTACAGTATACAGTACATCTCTCCCTCCCTGTACATACACGCATAACATTCATGGATCTGGGATGACAGGTTTGAAGAAGAGAACCGTAGTGACAGGTCATAGCTGCTCTTCGTCACCAGTGAAATGGGCTTGAATGTCGTTTAGACCCAGTCCTCTAACGAAGGGAAAAGCATTTTTGGTTAGCACTACAAAAATAACGTGTACATAACCGAGAGAGCGTCTGAAACCCCTTGATTTTAGTTTTCTGTTTGGTGGGTACCTTTTTGGAGCTGAGAAATCCTGTACAGTTTGAATCTATACAGCTTTCTTTGTTTTCTGTTTTTGTTTTGTTTTGTTTTGTTTTCTATTCTAGTTCTGACTTAAGTGAAGCTCAAAACACCTTAGGTTCTACCTTTTATTTTCAATGTGTCCATTTATGTTCTTTTATGTTAATTTTCCAAATACTTTATAGATCCATTGACATTTTTTGGTTGGAATTTCATAAAAATTGCAATTCTGAGTAAGAAAATGAATTTTTACAGTGTTTCACATCAAGAATGCTTAAATGCGTAATATCTCTTTACTAAATATCAAAAGTTAAATTTCCCAGTTAGATATACTTTTTCCTGTATAGGTTTTATGATTCTTTCATAGTTAATTAAAAAAAGGCTTTCTTGTAATTTTGGAGTCCTGAGATTTTCAAGTAGCTTGTTAAACTCTAAAAATGTACAGAATTTTAAAAAAATAATGCAGCATTTCATCATATGGTTATTTTTAAACCACATCAACACGTATATTGGATTTATACTTAACAGAATTCTAATATAATTTTAGATTTTTTTTTTTTTAGAATACTCTGCTTTGGAGGCACCTGGATGGCTCAGTCGATTAAGTGTCCGACTTCTGCTCAGGTCATGATCTCATGGTCTCTTGGTTCGAGCCCCATGTTGGGCTCTGTGCTGTTAGTTCAGAGCCTGGAGCCTGCATCAGATTCTGTGTCTCTTTCTTTCTCTCTGCCCTTCCCCCACTCATGCTCTGTCTCTCCCTCTTTCTCAAAAAATGAATACACGTTAAAAAAATTAAATAAGAAAAAGAATACTTGGCTTTCTACCTCTACTACTCAACGTCAGTTGTCACCATTTTATGATTATGTCCAAAGGGTTCAGAGCTGAGTATTGCTAAATGACACTTCAGAATGTCGCCCATTTTTATTTTTCTGTAAACCCACACCTAAATTTCACCAGGCGCTTCAATTTTATTGGGTATATACTTAGTTTGTGCGTAAACGCCAGCGTGTTGGGCTAGAAAGCCGCTGTTCAGGGCATAGCATCCCTCGTATTGCATCAGTATTGGTAAGTGTCCCGTCACCTGAGGGGCTTTTCGCCTTGTCCTTTGCCATCTGTCCCATCTGAACAACTGAAGAGCAGAGGCTCCTGTGGTCTGAGCCCTGTGTCCTCTGCACGTGTGTCATGACATTTGCACACAGTAGGTGTTCTCTGAATATTTAGGGATCCATCTTGGGCTCACTGTGAAGTAAGATGCAGTGATTTGGCAATCATTGGGAGGGGGCTTTTCCCATTTTCTTCACTTCTCAGGTTTTGATCAGAGGCCGTCTTATGCCGTTTTTTAACTTGACATTTAAAACAACTATTTCACCAAAGAATGAATTTGATCATAAGGCTAGAGTTGCAGGGAGGGTCTGAGAGCCCCTTGCCCCCACCCCTCTTGGTTCACTGGGTCGAGGTGCACCTTGAGCTCACTAAGAGTCACAGAGACACTCCAGACTCGGCAATTGAACTCTAATTTCATGGATTTCTGGTTTGGAGGTTTTGGTTTCAATTGAGAGGGGCGCGCGTCTGAAGGATTCAGCGTGGCGGGTGTCCACAGACCGGAGGGCAGTAGTTGGAGGGGAGACATCGCCATCAGCCCGTGTGCCCACGCGGTGCTCCATCCTCTCCTCCCAGGGGCAAACGCTTTTATTTAATTGCACAAATTAGTTATTTGGCTCCTGTTTTGTTTTTCTTAATTGTGTTGTGTTTCACAGGAAAGTCTTATTAAGTTTTCTGTGTTTCATAAGATAATTTCTGATTGTAGTAGAACAAACAGAAATGTGGGGAAATCCAGGATCAAAGAATTGCCAAATGGCTCATGTTAGCCAAAAGCTTACTTTTAAGCCCATAAGTGTGTTTGGAGATATTCCTCATTAAAAAATAATAGCGAAAGTGATATGGCTTTCAAACATGACATGCTAGAGTTTCTGCTCACACGGAGTCGTCATGACCCATGTTGTCAGCTCTCAGGTTACTATTCTGTTTGCTCTAAGAACCTCGAAATAGGCATCCTGAGAGTCCATTAGGAGGATGAATTCTTTCAAATCGATCCTCGCTGAGCGAAAATAGTTTGTTAATCAAATCAGATGGCCTTTATATTCCCCCTTGTTATTCAGTAGAGAATTTAACTTTTTTTTATGCTTTTTATTTATTTTGAGAGAGAGAGAGAGAGACAATGTGAGCAGGGGAGGGTCAGAGAGAGAGGGAGACATGGAATCGGAAGCAGCTCCAGGCTCTGAGCTAGTGGTCAGCACAGAGCCCGACGCGGGGCCGGAACCCATGAACCGTGAGATCATGACCTGACCCGAAGCCAGATGCTCAACCAACAGAGCCACCCAGGCGCCCCCCAGTAGAGAATTTAAAAGTTAATAGATATACATGTATTTTAGGGGCGCCTAGGGGCTCAGTCAGTTGAGCCTCTGACTCTCGGTTTCAGCTCAGGTCATGATCTCATAGTTGGTGTGCTGATAACACGGAGCCTGCTTGGGATTCTCTCTACCCGCTCTCTCTCTACCCTCCTCCGCTACCTGCACTTTCTCTCTCTAACAATAAGTAAATAACTTAAAAAAAGAAGCACATGTGTTTTAGATTATAGAAACTCAAAAATCATTTTTACTGATACTGTTTATTATACTTGTCTCGTTTATAATAGTAAACTAGCATTGAAAACACGCACAAAATATAAAACCAGAGTGGGAAACATGACCCATCTTTCATCTTCTGAATAAATATTTATTGCATGATTTTGGTCAGCCTCCTTTACGTTAGTTTTCTCTATTTTATAAACTTTTTTTAGTTTGGAGTTACTTTAGAATTACAGAGATGTTGCAAGAATAGTGCAGAGAAGGGGCCTCTGTCCCTCACCCAGCATCTCCTGTGGTCTTCTATCACCTTTGTCATGACTGAGGAACCAGCATTGTGTGGTACTTAACTAAAAACTGAACTCCATTTCTGAGTGTTTTTTCGTGAAACCCATAGTCCATCTCCTTCGCAAGAGAAGACGGGAGGTCCAAAGGATCTGTGACATCCAGGCTTTATTTCATTGACATCTCTGGCAGGGCTGTATCTTACAAGTCTGTAAAGTGAGTGTTGAAAGCATATCCAATGTCAAGCTCAACCATCCAACTTGTACCAGAATTAGGCTAACTGGAGCCTCCTACCCAGTAAGGGTGTGTTCCTTCCTAGAACAGAAAGGAACAGCTGGCTGTGGTCATGGTGATCTTTGACCAGAATCTTCCCTGAGTGCTATTTTTTTCTCTCTGCTTCAATAATGACTTCTTTTTCAGTGTTGCAAGAGCTGCCTCCCGGTCAATTTCAAAAACAGTAATAAAATAAAATAGTGACCTCACAACCAAATCTCTGAACCCTGTTCTTGTCAAGTTTAAAGTTTTGGGAAGCAGAAGAACCAGGAAATGAGTCAATCGAATCGGCCAAAAGTGATGTTGCATCTCGTCCATGTACGCCGCAGGCCTGCCAGCCTTCAAACACTGTTCTAGGTGTTGAGTATTGATCCAAAAACACAGCAGATAGTAAGTTTCCTGTAGATTACATTGCAGTGAGATGGAAAGACACAGAAAGTGGTCAATAAACATGATTAATGAGTAAGTAACAATACTAGAAAATGACAAATATCATGAAGAAGTAAAATACCCAAGGCAGGGTTAGCAGAACCGGCAGTGTGAAGGGGGAGGAGGGAAGAAGATGTGCAAGGGAGGTCAGGAAAAGTCTTTCTGTTTCTTCCTGAAGATTCAATAATTCCTGATACCATCAACTGAAAAAATTTTGTGGCAACAGGTAGATATTTAAAAAATTAATTCATAATGTTGAGGAATGTGTTGTTCTCAGTAATCCTGTAGGAATGGATATTAGTTTTATTGTTTATTATTTTTATAAGTCAAGTCATATTTAACAAAACCATATTGGGCACCTGTACCTTTGCTCTGAGCCGATTTTAGCGGGGGCCGGGGCAGGGGAGCAGGATGGGCTAGATGGTTGATGGGCATTAAGGAGGGAATTTGTTGGGATGAGCACTGGGTGTTGTATGTTAAGTGATGAGTCCATTTTACCTTCTCCTTCTGAAACCAACATTGCAGTGTATATTAACTAACTAAAATGTAAATAATAAACAAACAAACAAAGAAAAGGAATTTTCATTCCTTAAGAGTTAGAGAAAAAACAGATTTTGCTCAGAAATAGAGGAAACATCCTCTGTGCCAAGGTCTGAAGTGGGCATTCACAAATATATAGGAAAATGGACAAAAAGACCAGGTTCCTGGGTGTTTTCCCCGTACAAGCTCTGGGTTGGGCTCTATGGCATCATTTACCGTCTCAGTAACCGCTATTAGGTTGGCATTATTGTCTTCATTTAGATGAGAGACTTGAATCCAAGACATAGTCAGTCCCTTCCCTCAACAAGCTAAATACTGAGTTGGAGAAATTGAACAAGATTTACATAAATTTTAAAATAACAAGCAAGCCCTTTAACCTTTACAAAAAGCACATGTAGCTGATGACTTCAGTTGGTTCTCCCAAGAATGCTATGCAAAAGCTATTGTTATTCTTATTATATAGATAAGACATAGATATTTTAATGTCATATTAAGTCTTAATTTCATGATTCAACAGCTGACTTGGCTTGGGAACTAAGGTTTGCATCCATCATATGCTGACTGTAAATTCTGAGTTTTCTTTTTCCACTGTTCGAGCTACACGTACCTAATGGTTGAGGAATATACCAGAGCTGACATAAACTGTTGGGTCCCGAAGAGAACCAGACTATTATTAACATTAGTACCCACAAGAGGACAGCCAGCTAAGGTACCATAGGACGTGAGTTCAGATCATAGACTGCAAGATTATTGAGACCGTGGTGGACAAGAGCTGAGCTGAGTTTTGAGGACGGACTGGACTCAGGGAAGAGGAGACCATTTTCCAGGGAATGGGACAGTCATGCAACAGGAAGTAGAAAAAACACAGGAAGAGGCCTTATTGTAGTGGGTGGAACAGGCAACATGCACACCAACACCTGGTGCCATTCCTTGGCTTGGATGTTTGCAAGTGTTTATTGACTTAGGTGTTTCCACAAGTTCAGGCTTTCTCCTCCTCTTTCTTTTTTCTTTTTTAAGCATATAAATTTTTAAAAACTTAAATCCAAGTTAGTTAACAGATCGTGTAGTATTGGCTTCAGGAGTGGAATCCAGTGACTCATCGTTTACATATAACCCACAGGGCTCATCCCAACCAGAGCCCTCCTTGGTGCCCATCCCCCAGTCAACCCCTCCCCCCACCTCCTCTTCAGGAACTCTCCATTTGTTCTTTGTGTTTAAGAAAGAGTCTCTTAAGGTTTGCCTCCCTCTCTGTTTTTATCTTAGCGTTCCTTCTCTTCTCCTGTATTCATCTGTTGTGTTTCTAAAATTCCACATATCAGTGAAATCATGATATTTATCTTTTTCTGACTGACTTATTTCATTTAGCATTATACCTTCTTCCATTGACATTGTTGCAAATGGCAAGATTTCATTCCTTTTGATTACTAAATAATACTCCATTGTATATATATATCACATCATTAAAAGTTTTTTTAATGTTTATTTTTGAGAGAGAGTGTGAGAGAGAGACAGAATGTGAGTGGGGGAAAAGCAGAGAAAGATGGAGGCACAGAATCTGAAGCAGGTTCCAGGTTCTGAGCTGTCAGCACAGAGCCCGGTGTGGGGCTTGAACTCTCGAACTGTGAAACTGTGAGATCATGACATGAGTCAAAGTCAGATGCTTAACTAACTGAGCCCCCCAGGCATCCACCCTCCTTTTTTTTTTTTTTTTTTTTTTTAGTTTATTTATTTTGAGAGAGAAGGCACAAGCAGGGTAGGGGCAGAGAGAGAGGAGAGAGAGAATCCCAAGCAGGCCTCACGCTGCCAGCACAGAGTCCAACTCACGAACAGTGAGATCATGACCTGAGCCAAAGTTGGACATTTAACCAACTGAGCCACTCAGGCGTCCCTATACCACATCTTCTTTATCCATTCATCAGTCAATGGACATTTGGACTCTTTTTGTAATTTGACTACTGTTATATTTATATTACTACGTACATTGGGGCGCATGTACCCCTTTGAATCAGCATTTTTGTATCCTTTGGATAAATACCCAGTAGTGCTATTGCTGGGTCATAGGGTAGTTCTATTTTTAATGTTTTGAGGAACCTCCATACTGTTTTCCAGAGCGGCTGCACCAGTTTGCAGTCCCACCAGCAGTGCAAGAGGGCCCCCCTTTCTCCACATCCTCGCCAACATCTGTTGTTTCCTGAGTTGTTAATTTTAGTCATTCTGACTGGTGTGAGGTGGTATCTCTTTGTGGCTTTGATTTGCATTTCCCTGATGATGAGTGACGCTGAGCATCCTTTCATGTGTCTGTTGTCTGGGTGTCTTCTTCAGAAAAGTGTCTATTCATGTCTTTTGCTCATTTCTTCACTGGATTATTTGTTTTGGGGTGCTCCTACTCTTTCTCTGGCCAGGCCATTTCAGGTAGACATGGGAAACGGCTGTAGATAATTGCTCTTTGACGGCTTCTGACATGGACTGTGAAGTCACACTCAACAGCTCAGCCTTTTTCTCTCATTTCTGCTGCTCTCGAACATCTGGGAAATAAAGCATAAGAAATTTTTGAGAAATACGCAATCCCTTGCTTTAAAAAATATAGTGTGCTACTGTTCTACAAATGAAAATTCAAAATCCTTATTATTAAAGATTATCTGTTATGGAAAATGTTTTCCATATAACTCTGAGCCCAAAGATTTATTGTTAGAGGGTCCAGATGTCAGGTAATGGTGGGTGTTTTTTTTTTAATAGAATCTATTTTCTCTAAAGCATTATAAAGTTGGATATAAGGAGGAGGGATTTTTTTAAAGTTTATTAAATGTGTGTGTGTGTGTGTGTGTGTGTGTGAGAGAGAGAGAGAGAGAGAGAGAGAGAGAGAGAGAGAGAGAATCCCAAGCAGGCTCCAAACTCTCAGTGCAGGGCTTGATCTCACGAACCAAGAGATCATGACCTGAGCCAAGATCAAGAGTTGGACACTCAACTAACTGAGCCACCTAGGTGTCCTTTAAAGATGAAGTTTTTAAGAATCATTTGGAAAAGTTGGATATAGTTATGATATCTATTTTTTCCTAAATTGTTCCACAGATTTTTTTTAGTCTGATGTAAACCAGATGCTATGCAAATTTGTAACTGATGGTTCTTAATGTCAACTGACTCAGTCTAGGGAAAGAGACAGCAATAGAAACAATTAGGATATATAATGAAATGTTGTTTCAACAGTGTATGCACGAAGTGTAGTGGGATCAATATTTAGCTGGAAGGAGCAGGGGAAGAGTTGATATTTGGTCTGAGCCCTGAAGGATGGACAGGTTTCACCGGATACTAAGTTGAGGAGTATTTAGCCCAAAGGAACAGCAAGTACTCAGTCCTGGGGCAGAATGAGTGTCTCTGCTACGAGGCCTGGGCGGGGGGAGGTCATGGGGTTGTAATGGGAGATTTGGGTTTTGTGTGCAGGGGAACCCCACTTGAAGGAGTTTGTAAACATTAGACAGACAGGATAAAATTCCAGTTTAGGAAGGCAAATCTGGAGGGAACACAAGCGGTGGGCAGAAGTAGTAGAAAAGCGAAGAGGCATAGCTTGGTGAGCAAGTGTAACCGTTGGGAGAGCTGTGAGGGTAAAGATCTGAACAGACCCTACCACCCTCCCTCCTCCTGTCTTGTTTGATGATTCTCGTGGTCTCTGGCTGTCTGTGTGTCTCTACCCCTTTCAGTCATATTGCTGTCTCCCTCCCTCCTTAGCCTTTGTGTATTCATGACTGTTAACTTTGTGTGGAATGATCCGACCCCCTTCTCTCTTATTTTCTTAAAACGTTTTTAATGTTTACTTATTTTTGACAGAAAGAGAGAGAGAGAGAGAGAGAGAGAGAGAGAGAGAGAGAGAATGGGGGAGGGGCAGAGAGAGGGCGACACAGAGTCAGAAGCAGGCTCCAGGCTCCGAGCTGTCAGCGCAGAGCCCGACACGAGGCTCAAACTGACTTTCTGATACTGATTCTTACTTGTTCCTCCTCCTAGATTGTAAGGAAGCCCCATGGCAGTAGAGACAGTGTCTCCTTTCTTTTCTTTTCTTTTCTTTTCTTTTCTTTTCTTTTCTTTTCTTTTCTTTTCTTTTCTTTTCTTTTTTTTCTTTCTTTTCTTTTCTTTTCTTTTCTTTTCTTTTCTTTTCTTTTCTTTTCTCTTTTCTTTTCTTTTCTTTTGCTACTCCAAACACAACACATGACCTCAATTTAGTGCTCAATAAAACTGTTGAATGAGATAAATGACAGACAGAATCCAAACTGAGCAAAAGTTGAAAAATTCAAGCCATTAGAATGTGATTATTGGATTCCAAGATTGCAGAGGAAGGAATCAGGCATGTTTACAAAGTTTCTAGCTTGAGCAACTCAGAGGGTACTCATGTCCACTAAGAGTAAACAGAAGAATAAGAGGTGCGTGGGTGTGAGGGCGATGAAGAAGGAGACTTGGGTCATGTTGAGATTGAACTGTCACTGTGGCATCCAGGCAGAGATGCCCAAGGGGAAGTTGAAGGTTAAGAGCCAGCCCCTGTGTAATTCACTAATAGCTTTTCCCAAGCATTCAGGTATGTTTTTGCGTTTACCTTCCTTGACTTCAAGTCAAGCATGTTTGCATATTGTGTCATGAAGCTAATTTTCTTAGTCACCAACACACCCAATGCTTATGCGTATACACCATTAATAATGAGAAATGGTCTAAAGTAAGGCAAAGAATTTGTGGCAAAAGGAAAAGAAACCTATCCGGTGGAGATGATGACTCAGCTATAAAATTGGTCCTTTTAAATTAAAATGTTTCATCAATTGTAAAATGAAATGACTATGAAGATGGCATTTTGTTGTCCGTGGTTGTGCTTTGGTTTTTTTTTTTTTAATTTTTAAATGGTTTTTTATTTATTTTTGATACAGAGAGAGACAGAGTATGAGCAGGGAGGGTCAGAGAGAGAGGGAGACACAATCTGAAGCAGGCTCCAGGCTCTGAGCTGTCAGCCCAGACAGAGCCTGACGCGGGGCTCGAACCCAAGAACGTGGGATCTGACCTGAGCCAAAGTCAGATACTCAACCCACTGAGCCACCCAGGTGCCCCTGTTGTTTGTTTGTTTGTTTGTTTTTCCTCTTACTATTTATGAGTCAAGGCAAAGGGCCGCCATTTTATCTGACATTGCCTTAGGCATAGAAGGTACTCAAATGATAAGCTGTACCTGACAGTGTCCAATGAATGCTTCGGACTCTGCGCGCGCACGCGCGCACACACACACACACACATCTTCCGCTCGGATATCTTTCTTTACTCCTGTCAACTATCGTGATTTCTGTTTTGTTTTGTCAACTTCTTTCCAAAGCGCCCAGGGAACAAGCGTCCCTTCCTCAAGGCCATTAGAGTGCTACCATCTTTCTGAACCTCCCAGAATTGAAACCTTGCTTTTATCATTAGTTTTTAATTCTCCTTCAAACACACACTCAGTCACAAACTTTTAATTTTTTTCACAACTTATCTTGGATGCTCTGTTTCTATCATTGCTTTTGGGATCGAATCATCCTCATTCTTGTATTCATGCCGGTCCACAGCGGAACCTCTTTCCACTGTTCTCCGGGTGTCAGTTTATTCCACATGCGGATGCACGCGTGACCTTTACCAAGCACAACGTGTATCAGGCAGGCCCCACTCAAGATTAAGAATTTCTATTTTTTTTCCTGTTAAGTCAAATACATACTTCTCAATTTAGCTCTCTCGAAATATTTTTAAAACTCTGTTAACTCATATTGGCCAACTGTTTATCACCAATCAAATACAGTTTTCTAATCCAGTTTTTCACCCCTAAATTCTTGTATTCTTGTGTCATGCTTTGTTCAATGTCTTCCTAAATCTGTGCTCATCACTAGGTCAGCATTGGTGTCTTTATGGGACTTCTCCTAGTGAAACGTTTCCAGCCACTGATTATTCATTCAAAACTAGTTCACGAAAAATCAAACTGCATTTCTTGGGACTTCACACACCAATGGGAAGGTGTACAGAAACAGAAGACAGGCAGTGCCTTCAGAGTCCTCATTCTGTAAACACTGTGATGCAGTGAGTAGGAAGACAGGAGGAGGAAGAGACACAGGAAAATGCGGGAAGAGTATCTCAGCCAGACTGAAGACTTTGGAGAAGGGTGAATGGGACGAGTAAGGCGGGCCCTGGAGGATGAGCAGGTGGAGTCACGTGGCCGGAACAGATGTAATGGGAGTTATGTATCCTCTGTCCAATCGCAGCATTTATGGTAGTTGTACTAGATTGAAGTTTTGTCGAAAGTAAGAGAATAGACGCTTTCTCAGTTTGAAAAGGTTTGGATCCAATACAGAAAAATACAGCAGATACTAGCAATCCCGTAAACTCTCAAATCCCTTTTTCTAATTAAACGGTGTTCGAATGTAACATAAAGGTCATATGTAAGCAATCGGCTTTCAGACTCAAAGTGTTTTCCATAGGGAAGATATTTCAGTGCTGGTCTAGTTGTGAGGTTGGGTGGATTTTCTTCTATCAAATATTGAGCAATAGTAAGTTTTTTTTTTCTGAAAACTCTGATTTTAGAAATTCTCTTTTGTACACTATTTTTGCTGTCAATATCATATATTTGTTTTAGAAATATTCTACACATGGTTTAATATTATGGATAAATATTATGCTATAAATTTGTACTTAATAAGATTAATTTTTCTATTTTTCACACATCCTTATAATATATAATGTATATATTTAGAAATATGTGTGACCCCATCACACACAGGAAAGTTTTAATGTAGGCTATTGCTTGTTTAGTTAAAAAGATAAACTGTTCTCAGACTCTTCAAATCTCCTTGCATTGTAGTAGAGGGAAGGATATATGAAGACTTTTGAAAACCAAACAATGATCATTATACTTGTTACCAACATTGTGTTTCTTACATTAGATCGTGCCTTCTCAAAACTCTTGTGGCTGGATATGTTTGCTACTGGGAGATAGGCAAAAACAGTTTTGCTCTTTTGACCCACTTTTTGTGCACGACAATCTATAGTTTAAGATCAGATCTGGGTAGAGTAGGAGGTCCTAACGGACTGTTGTACGAGAGGTGAGATGACGGTGGGTGTGGAATCTCCTAAAAAGAAAGAGCTGAAAGTGAAGAGGTAAATAGCACTGATAAGGTTGATGGAACCTCAGGATGTCTCTGGAGGCCAGAGTGGGAAGTCCTCTGCTTCTGTCCAACAAAATGCCTTCAAAAGCCCGGTGACTTCTCTGGAATAAGGGACATTAACAAATGGCACTGGCTTCAGTGAACACATTTCAAACACTATTACTGAACTTTTACTGTTCCATTTTCTTTTCTAAAGACTATTTCCTAAAATACACTTTTCCCTCCACAGTGTATTTTCCTCTAAAAGTTCGATTTCTGCTACTCCCCGTAGACTAGATCATTGTTTCTTTACATGTCGGTTGTAACCAGGTGGCGTTGGGCTTCAGAGATCAAAACTCAGATGTTTTCTTTTCAGGTTGGTAGCGTCAAGGTATCAATCTTTCTCTGCACTCTTGTGGAGTTTTGGATACATGGTCAAGAAAAGGGTTAGTTGGAACAGGGAGTAGCCTGGTTTTCTCTTTATTGGGTTCACTTGATCTTCATGCTCTGCTCATGCTCTTCCATTACGTGCCCAATTTACTGGGTTCAGTCACGAAGAAGAAAGCTGACTCTCCCACTGCCCTTAGGACCAAGCTTGATTTCTTGATCACAGCCTGTCAGGAGTACCACGCACACTCCATACGCATTATCTCATTCAATCTCTATGTACATGTACACATCCACCAAAGGAAAGATGGAACATTTGGAAACATGACTGACTTGTGTCCACATCTGCCTCTTCTGTGTGGAGGAAAGATTAGAGCTTCACATGCTCTGATGGACCCTTGCATCCGGCACAGAACTGAGTCATACGCCCTGAAGACGTACTTGTTAGAGAGATAGGGGCACATCTACAGGTTAGGAGGGCTCCCTGGGTCCTCCGCACGTGCTCCCGACTTGGACTGCTTTGGGGGCTTTGTTAACTCCTTTCTTTCCAGCCGCCCATATTCACAACCATCCGGCTTCTTTCGATGCTTTTACATGTTTGTCGCGACAGAAGCTCTGTCATGGTGACAGCACTGAGTCACCTTTTCCCTATGGCACAGACATGGCTCCTGTTGTTTGGAGATCAATAAAAGAATCTCAGAGTAGTCCAGAATGTTCTGCTTCTATCGAAATGATCAGGTTAGCATGAAAACGCGTAGAAAATGTTCAGGGTCATAAAGGGATTGCAGTCGTTAACATGCTGTTCCCACCTTGAAATACCAAGGGAAACTTCGTAACAGATTTTCTTTTTTTTTTTAATTTTTTAATGCTTTATTTATTTTTGAGAGACAGAGAGAGACAGTGTGAGCAGGGGAGGGTCAAAGAGAGAGGGAGACACAGAATCCAAAGACAGGCTCCAGGCTCTGAGCTAGCTGTCAGCACAGAGCCCGACGCGGGGCTCAAACCTACAAACCATGAGATCAAGTCCTGAGCTGAAGCCGGACGCTCAGCCAACTGAGCCACCCAGGCGCCCCTCATAACAGATTTTCTTAGGTGATCACTGGTCGTGTTCCCTGCAGACTGTGTGTTCGCACCGCTGGGGAAGAACTTCTCACGATCTCCTCTGTTACTCCATGTTGTAAATATCAGAATGTTTTAAATTAATGAAGAAGCAGAAATTCACTGTGTCAGGCTCTTAACATGATACAGAGAAGCATGTTCTTCAAGCACCACCTCAACTCGTAATAAAATACTTATTAGATAATAAAAACTCTAAACTAATAATTTCTTAATTTAAAATAGGCACGCTTCAATTTCTGTTTTATGTTCCTCATGGGTAGATACTGTTCTGCCTTCTTTTCCCGTGGAAAATGTCCTTATTTTGCGTTCACCTGGAGGCATTTGTCTTTATTTAACAGAGTAGTTGTCTCTTTCCTTGACTATTTTCTGGAATATTGTGCATGTGATAAGTGATGCGCATTGATGCTTCCCAGAAGCTTTACTGATTATTCAGTTTCAGGGAAATCTCTCATTTTATTTTTAGCCACGTTCCCTCTTTCTCTTTTTGGTCCAAAATACTTTACCAAAAGCCTGACTTTGGCTCCAGAGAGAAATAGGCGTGGTCTCCATTCTGGCCCCGTCACTTCCCGCCGCAGGCCTCGAGCAAGTTGTTTACACTTTCCACGACTTAATTTCCAGTACGTAATTTTTAGGATTTTTGTGAGGTTGCCTGTATTTATATCCACTCATACATGTTAGCAAGTGTTTTTATTTTCAGTAATGTTAATATTGTAGCACTACCCTGAGTTATTATTTAATGTTATGAATTTTTCTTTAAACAACAAAAAAATCACTTTAGAATATTCTGGTAGTTTGGCTCGAATCTATGATAGACTTGAAAACACACGACACTTTCTGCCCAGGCATGATATTTGAAGGCAGGTTAGGTTGAACCAAAAAGATGACAGACTTACTGTTTGGCCACGGCATGTCGGGTTTCCCTAAGCCATGGACTTCAAGGACATATTACACTTTAAGTAAAATTTGTTATAAATATCTGTGGGCAAATTTCATACAGTAGTTCTAGAACAATGTGCAGGCTCTGTAGGAGGTAAAATTGGCTCGATGTTTCTGGAAGAACAGCTCTGTAGGTTTGTGCGCACGGACACCTTCTTCCTTCCCTTACCGTTCCCTATTCAAGTGATTAAAAGGATATATTTTTGCTTTTCAGTCATTCAAGACTGCTTGCAACTGATTGCAGACAGTGACACACCTACTATACGACACGGTAAGGAGACGCTCCCCCCCCCCCCTCCCTGTGGCTTTTCTACTCACCGTGCTGCTGGTCCAATCATTTGTGATACTCTGTTCAAACTGCATCGCCCATCAGCTGTCTCCCTCACAACTTTTTAGAATCAGGGATATAGTAAGAAACTTAAACGTGATCAAAATGACTGGGGAATAAATATGTAGGTGAATATAGTAATCTAACAAGGAGACTTACCTTAGAGGCACTAACACTTAGGAATGTAAAATAATTAGCCTGCAATCAAACAAAATCAGTACTAAGCCAACCTCAACTTTTTATTTTTTAGAGATCATTTTGGCTTCTCTAATGACTCATGATCATCTTGACAAATATTAATTCTCCTACTTACTAGGTTTTAGAAATCATAATAGGATGAAGAGAGGCTTGAACAGATCATAAACACTTTATATTAATTAATTTATTAATACATATATCATGTGCAAATAAATATAACACTTTTATGACAATCCAAGGTGAAATGATTGCTTTTTATTTCACATACTATGTTCTAGTTACTGTGGGAGCAGCGGGACTTAGCCATGAATAAAATACGTATGTTCATTCCTCCCTTTCATGGAATGTACCTTTTGACGAGGGGAAAACGGGGGAAAAAAAGCACAAATGAACAAGTGAAATGTAGAATGATAAATTTAAGTGCTATGGAGAAAAATAAAGCAGGCGAGAGGCTAGGGAATGTCTGGGCAGTGAGCCAAAACCGGGAGTTCACAAGTGTCAGAGGGTTAAGCTAGGGGTCAGAATGGGGAAATCAGAAGGAGCCCAGAGAATGAATTTGGACTGGCCTTTATAATGATTGCCAAGAGTGCTAGCTTATATCTGTATTTTCTTGGTGACTTTAGTAATCCTGAATGCAGCACAGATACTGAACTATTTGAAATTCTATTATCTATTGCTCTGCATTTTCCAAAGTCATGTCTTTGCAACTTTTAACGGGCAGCAGACTGTTTGTTTACTAAGGATTAAAATAACGTCAGAAGAAGACCTTAAGGACCAGAGATAAAATTTTTAACACATGACTTCCAAGAGGTTTGTTTCATACATTTGGCCCGAACAAAAATGCTATAAACCACTCTCCAAGATGGAGCTTCTATTGATCAGGAACGTGACTTGCCCAGAGTAGTAGCTAGGATCTTCCTGGGGTGGTGGCTGCCCTTCACTGACCTACGGGTGCTGGTGAGGGTCCTTTGCCCTCTGGACCCAGGGGTCCGCTGTATGGGGCCCACAAGCCTGGAGCAACATGTATCTGCTAGTGACGTGGGCGCTTAAGCACCATTGCTTTCCTGCATCCCATGAGTCTTGGTACATTGTGTTTCCATTTTCATTTGGCTCAGGATATTTTTTAATTTACCTTCTGATTTATTTTTGATCCATTAGGTGTTTAAGAATGTATTATTTAATTTCCACATATTTTTGAATTTCCCACTTTTTCTCCTGTTACTCATTTCTAGTTTCATACCATTGTGGTTGGAAAAGATACCAGATGTGGTTTCAGTCTTCTTAAATCTGTTCAAATTTGTTTTGTGTCCTAACATTTTATTGATCTTTGGGAATTTCTTTTGTGCATGTAAGAAAAGTGCACATTCTGCTACTGTAGGGTGAAATATTCTGTGTGTATCTGTTAAGTCCAACTGGTCTGCAGGGTGGTTCAAGCATGCTATTTACTTACTATTTTCTTTTGGATGACTTATCCTTTATTGAATGCAGGGTATTGACTTTTCCTATTGTTACTGCATTGCTGTCTATTTTTCTCTCCAGCTCTGTTAATATTTGATTTATACATTTAGGGGCTCCCATGTTGAGTGTTATGTCCTCTTGATGAATCAATCAACTTGTCATCACATAATGACCTTGCTTGTCCCTTGTGACATTTTTTGACTTGTTGAAGTCTATTTTGTCTAATATACGAATAGCCACTTCTTGTCTCTTTTGTTTACCTTTGGATGAAATACTGTTATCCTGCCCCTCTCTATGTGTGTTCTTAAAGCTGAGTGACTTTCTGGTAGGCAGCATATGGTTGGATTTTGTTTTTCCTTCAAATCATTCAGCCACTCAATGCCTTTTGATTGGCAAATTTAATTCATTTACACTTAAATTATTGATAGTGAGGACTGATTATTTTCCTTTTGTTAATTGTTTTCTGGCTGTTTTGTAGTTCTTTTCTTCTTTTCTTACTCTCTCTATGTCTTTCTTTGCTGTTTATTTTGTGTACTGGTAGCTTTGATTCCTTTGTCTTTGTATTTTGAGTGTCTACTACAAGTTTTTCATGTGTGTTTACCATGAGGCTTACATAAAACAACTTAGTTACAGTAGTCTATTATAAGTTGATAACAAGTTAACCTTGATTTCATACAAAAACTACTTTTACTTCTCCCTCCCCCCACATTTTATGTTATTGATGTATACCTGTTTACATCTTTCTATATTGTGTATCTACTAACAAATTACTATAGTTATAATTCTTTTAATACTTTCATCTTTTAACTTTTATACTAGAGTTGAAGGTGATTTGTAATTCATGATTACCATTTCTTCCAGGTTTATGGAGATTTGTTGTATCCCTTTATGTGTGTTGGGTTTTCTTGGTTCTTCATGTTCCTCGTAGAGTTGCTTTGTTGCCTATGCATTTGAAGAGCCATGTACCTCTCCCGCTCCTCACGGACTGACTTTCCCCTGGAGACACTTGCACTGGTCAGCAGTGCTTGAGATTAGCCACTCTAGGCCAGGGGCAAGGCCCCTTGGCTTCCTCCCTTACCTCCTGGAGGAAAACAATCTGTCCTCTGCTTTTCCTCAATCATACAATTTAAAAAAAAAAGCTGGGTATAAAAGACTGTCCGGTCCTGTCCCTTTCTTTGTTTCTAACTGTAGCAAGGACCAAGCTCTTCTGGTTGTGCCACATGAAGTATGGGGTGAGATGATGGAAACCCGCTCCCCAGCAGGCACTCTGACAGCCCACAGGGCCAGATGCACACTCCAATCTCAGCCTCCATGGAGGAATCACAGGCTGAGGCAGCCTTCCTGGTGCTGGGCGAGGCCTGTTTGGGGGAGGGACTCGTGAACAGACTAAAATCGCTCCTCTTACCTATATAGAAGTGACTGATTCTCAGTCTGCACTCTACTCCGTAGCTTCTACTTCTTAGCTGGATTCTGAATTTCTTCTCTACGTATTTTGGCACCAATATTATTGTCAAATCATATTTGATATGTTAAATCATTGATGATGTCTAAGGCTTCCTACACTGCCATCTTGCTGACATAATCCGTCATTGGGAACTTTTGATGTGTCCGCCTACTACCTTCTGCCTGTGTGGTTTCAAGTGTGAAGTCAGCTATTAGGATTATTGACCATCTCTTGCATTTGAGGAATTGCTTCTCTCTTGCTGCTCTCAAGATTCACTTGTCTTTTCTCTCATCTGCTTAATTATAACTCACATTGGTGCCGATCTCTTTGAGTGTATCCTTTTTAGAATTCACTCAGCTCCTTGGATGTGTAGATTCATTCTTTCTTCAGAGTTAAGAAGAATTTTCCCGTGGGTGCCCAGATGGCCGAGTCAGTTACGTGTTTGACTCTATGTCTCCACTTTGGTCCTGATCTCACAGTTGGTGAAATGGAGTCCCACATCGAGCTCTGTGGTGACAGCACAGAGACTGCTTGGGATTTTCTATATCTGTCTATCTGTCCCTCTCTCTCTGCTCTCTGCCCCTACCCTGCTTGTGCTCTCTCTTGCTCTCTCAAAATAAATAAATAAACATTAGAAAAAAATAAGAGTTTGGTCGTTATTTCATCAAATACTCCTTTTGCTCCTTTCTCTTCCCCTTCTGGGACTTCCATTATGTAAATGTTAGTCGGATGGAAGGTACCTGATGCTCTGTTCACTTCCTTCCATTCTTTTTTTCCTCTTTTTCAGACTGCATACTTTGAATTATTCAGTCTTCAAGTTTGTAGATTCTTCCTTCTACCTGCTCAGTCTTCTCTGTAACCTCTCCATTGGTCTTCTTAAAATTTCAGCTCTTTTACTTTTTAGCTCGCAATTTCTATTTGGATCTTTTTTGGGAGAAAAAAATTTATCTCTTTTCGGACAGTGTCTGTTTGATACGTAATTTGCCTGGTTTTCTTAGGCTCTTTGTCTGTGGTTTCCTTCAGCTCTTGAAGTGGGTTTAAAAGCTGTAAATCTTTGTCTAGTAAGTTCAGTGTCTGGGATGCCTTGGAAATGGTTTCTGCCAATTTCTTTTGTTGTTGTTGTTTCTGTGGATGGCCCTTCATTTTCTATTTGTTTGTGTGCTTCTGTCAGTCTGCTGTCCCTTATTCCAGAAGGCCACAGAGAGTGTACATCTTTAAAGCTTTTGATTCACACCAGCCTGGGAAGCTGCTCCCATCCAAAAGAAACCTCCATGCTTCCGATTCTGTGTGTCCCTCTCTTTCTGCCCCTCCCCTGCTCTTGATCTGTGTCTGTCTCTGTCTCTCAAAAATAAATAAATATTTAAAAAAACTGTCTTTTGAAAGAAACCTCCAGACAGGTCCAAATGCATAGCCACAGTGCTTTGAGAACAAGGTAAGTATCATACCCACCAGTGCCAGCAAGGTGCCACCTAGAACTCAGGCCATCAGCTCCATGCCCACTGCCAAGCTGGAGAATGGGGATGGGAAGTGGGTAAGCCAACATACAGTACTTTTAACTGAAATTTAACAGCCTTTTGCTCACCAAGTACTCCCTACTTGCTGTAAGATTTTAAAATAAGATTTCATACATCGAAGAATACTGCTTCTATACGTTTTGCCAGCTTAATTGTGATTCTAGTGAAGGGACCTATTATTGAGCTTTCTACTTTGCCATTTTCCATGACATCACGCTGACAGCTACATTTACATCGTTAGGGGATATCTACTGATGACTTTGGTGTATGATAGAATTAACACGATTCCTGTTTATTCTCTGTCCCCCACCACGCATCTTTGGAGGACTAATATTAAATCTCTTAACGTTTATCTATGTGTTAAAATATTTCTATTTCTGTTCCTTGAGCTATCAACTTTAATTTCCATCTTTGGTGCCCCAGGTGTTGTGAATGAGGCAACTGATGAATTTACTATTGATGTTTCTCCTCCTCTACTTCTCTGTATGTGTTAATTCTATCATTTCTACATTGTCACGGCACAAAACTGTTTCATTCTTTTCTGTCAAACCGTCCTCCGTATGTGCTTTCATCTTGTTTGGTTTTCCGGGTGAGTGTATTCAGTGTGCGTTGCAGACGCTTGCTTTCCTCATTCTCCTCTTAGTTTCTGGAATTTCCTTCTTGACTAGTTCACTCAAAATGGGCTTAGAAGAAAAATATCACTGAGTTTTTGCACTGATAAAACTGTATCATTGGGGGCCCCTGGGGGCTCAGTAGGTTAAACGTCCAACTTCGGCTCAGGTCATGATCTCACGGTTCATGAGTTCGAGCCCCGCATCAGGCTCGCTGCTGTCTGCACAGAGCCTGCTTGGGATTCTCTGTCCCTGCCCTCCTCTCTCCCCCTGCTCCTCTGCTCTGTCTCTCTCTCTCTCTCTCTCTCTCTCAAAAATAAACATTTAAAGTAGTTTATATACTTTTTAAAAAATGTTTTTATTTATTATTGGGAGACAGAGACAGGCAGAGCATGAGCATGAGAGGGGCCGAAAGAGGGGGAGACACAGAATCGGAAGCAGCTCCAGGCTCTGAGCTGTCAGCACGGAGCCCAGTGTGGGCTCGAACTCACAAGCCGTCAGATCATGACCGGAGCTGAGGTCAGACACGTAACCAACTGAGCCCTTCGGGCACCTCAGTAGTCTTTATACTTTAAGGACAACTGCCTAGATATGATATTTCCATTTCTTCACTTGAGCTGTAGGAATTTCTCCACGTTCTTTGGGTTTAGATGCACTTTAAAGAAAAGTAAAATAAGAGAAAATTTTCTTCTCATAAGTGGCTTGATTTTCTTGCCTGACTATACAAAGAATTACTTATTTACCTTAAAAAGTCAAAACTTGGTTGGCTATATGTGTCAGGGTTGACTATTGTAGTTAGAATAACAGCTCCCAACGGCGTCTACAGTCTGATCCCTGAAACTTTTGTGAGCGTTTTACTTCACGCGGCAAAGGAGGCTTCGCAGATGTGACTGTGATAAGAAGTTTGGGGAAAATTCCGGGGCCGGGCCCAGTGTAATCACAAGGGCCGTCATAGCTGGTAGCATCAGAGCCCGGGAAGGAGCTGCAGTGGTGAGAGCAAACTGCCTGGGAAGACGGAGGAGGCAACGGACGGGTTTTCCAGCTTCCAGAAAGATCGCTGTCTGCCAGCACCTTGAGTTTTGCCCAGTGAGACTCCTTGTGTTTCGCACTGTAACGTAATACATGTGTGTTGTTTTAAGCCACTGAGTTTGTGGTCATTTCTTACAGCAGCTACATGGAACTAGTGAATTTCGGAATCAGCCTTTCTGGGCCCAGGATGTGGTCTCTCGGTCTGTGGTTGTTTTGCTTGACTTTGGGTTGTTGCTGGTTCTTTCTGGCTTCATGTTCTGTATATGCAGAAGATTCTTACTGTCTTACATTTTCTTTTTTTTTTAATTTTTTAAAATGTTTTTATTTATTTTTAAGAGAGAGAGAGAAACAGACAGAGAGAGACAGTGCGAGCAGGGGAGGGTCAGAGAGAGAGGGAGAGACAGAATCCGAAGACAGGCCTCAGGCTCTGAGCTAGCTGTGAGCACAGAGCCCAACAAGGGGCTTGAACCCACAAACCGTAAGATCATGACCTGAGCCGAAGTTGGATGCTCAACCAACTGAGCCACCCAGGCGCCCCTGTCTTACATTTTCTGTAGCTCTACATTTTTTCTCCAATTCTAAACTCTTTATTTCCATATTCCTTTGTGCAAAACCAACTTTCCATACTGAAACTTTTTATTTTCATTTAAGTGAGGGTTTTTCCTCCGCCTCTTCCAAGTTCTTTTAACCTGCACTGAGATTTCTGAGATTGTAAGATTCTAGATTTCTGTGTGTGTATAAGGCTTCTTCGCCTTTAAGGAGCTGTTTTTTGCCGGCTCTTTGTGAAGTTGGACACTGTCGTTTCTCTCCCCTTCCACACCCAGCCCCAACGTGATCTCAGTGAGTTTGGAAGTCTTTTCAAGTTAGTCTGGAAAACTTGCGTCTGGCCGTGGCTCTCACATGCCTAAACAGGAGGGAAAGAGAGAGCGAATGCCATTTCCACAATCATGATGATGGCGGAAGCCCCTTGTTTATTTCTGCTTTGCCACATAATGGTGTCATTATTTCATAGAGGCAAGGACAAGATCTAATTTTAATCCCCCTGTAGAATTTGACACTCGATGACTCCCATCTTCTAGAAACACAGGCTTCCCCAGGTTTGCTTCTCTAACCATTTTATCTTTTCGATGATCCCTCCTTTGAAGTCTCTTTGCAAATTACTCCTGAACGTGCCTCTCATATGGCCCCGCCCCCGCCCCGGCCCCGCCCACCTGCTTTTGTTTCCTCCCCATTAGCCTTGCTCCGCCTCAACTATGGCATCAAGACTAAGATAACTATGGATTTCCATGCCAAACCGTACTTGCTTTATACAAAAAATCTTTACTATTTCTTGAATTGGTTTACTTAGTCTATCTTTTAATAAAAACTATTATCAATATTTTATCCTGTAAAAGTATTTCCAGCAGCTGTATGATAAAATTTAAAAATCAAGAGAACTAACAAACATACCAGCCCCGATTGCCAGCTGCTCTCTGTAGCATCTATTTTCGGCTTTTGAAGGAGGTAAGACTGGGAGTACCAACCTTTGCAAAGAAACGTCCGATTCCTAAAATAGAATAAAAAACAAATATTCATGAACTACGTCTGATTCCACTGTAAAATGTTGTCAGCCTAAAATTCATGTATTTGATACATGTCAGAACAGGAAAGATCCACTCTTTCAAGAGCAGACACTTTCAAGGGTACGTGTAAATTATTTTCACTAATTCTGGCATTCTTTTCACCGAATATCACGTCATTGCACACATTAATTTTCTTAAGTTTTCGAAAACTTATAAGTACGTCAAGTGTTTACAGCTGAATGGAGGGGGGAAGTTCAGGCTGTACACACCACAGGACATCGGTATTTTAGCTGTGGACTAGGGAAGATAAAATAAGCAGGAATACTCTTGGAGTTTACTTCCGAATTTTCAAATACTGAATGTTAATCAGTGACGCATTCTGCTTTAGAAAAGCATCATACAGAAGAGGCTCTCCACATGGCTTTTTCCGTTAGCCTTTCCCTGTAATCTAATTCGCATGCTAAAAATCTAAGCACGTTTTAAGATGTAGAAACATGTTATAATATTTATGCTTCAGTTTATAATTTATTTTAACCTGCTGTTTGGTCTGTTTCCTTAAAGAATTTAAGATTCTTTCGGTAGCAGGTATTGACTGAGCGTGTACGCTGTGCTGGGCTGTATTCTTGGCATTTGGGCTTAGGGCGTATAATTCATGTGTACGTGTGTGTGGGTGTGTGTGCAACGTGTACATGGTGTGTGTGCACTGGGAGAGAAATGCAGATAATACACATAAACAAGTAAAGATGTACTGACTCTTTAATAAGAATATTTCCAGCAAGATAGGATGAAATGTCAAAAGAAAATGCCAAGAGAACGTAAGAATATATACCTAATAACTATTTGTTTTTCTTTCTTTTCTGACAATACGGTGAGTACAAAGCACCTCACTGATTGTGTAGATACAAGTATGGTGTAAAGAATTAGGAAATCAGCCTAAGATATTGAAAGAGAAATGTTTAGGAAGTCAGCGTCTCTAGCCAGAATGGAAGCAAGCAGTTTTAGAACTGCGTGTGTTACTTTGGTTCACCAGTGATACATCCCATTTCACACGGTTTCAGTCACTAGCTCACAAAATGCTTTTAAAGGAAACAAACAAGCACATAAATAACAGAATGCTTTAAAAGAACAGTCGGATGCGGTGGGTTGTGGCCTGGTACGCGCCGCCACTTTCAATCAGCGTAAGTTGAAAGTTGAATTAGTTGAGGCAGTAAATATTTGCCGCATGTTTGCCGGAGGCCAGGCGTGGTGTGAGGCCCTGGGGAAATAGCAGGGAACCAAACATAAACAGTGTCTGAACTCCGAGAAGTGGGGATCCAAGACGTGCAGTCTGGTGAGGGGAAAAGAAGCCTTTCTTGGGTTGGAGCACCAAGCAGGGACCTGGAACCCGCGGGCACAGCCGCCTCCAGGAAGAACAACCGGCAGGATTAATTCTTCCTCGTATTTTCAGCTCTTGGCCTCTGGAGGTGCCTTAGGCACATGATGTCATCTAAACAAATGTGAAACTACCTTCCTGCCATCTAGTCACTGACATGATGCGGCATCAAAACGGGACGACGTGTCTTTTCCCCGTAAAGATGAAGTTCAGCTCTACGTGTCAGCGGAGGTGAAAACCTGCTTTTCTCACAAGGTCCTCTCTCCGTTGCAGGACGTAACACGTATGTCCCGTGGCTGCTCAGCTTCAAAAGAGGAAGGGCCCTGGAAGAGAAGGAAAATAAAATTCTGGTGAAGGAGACGGGTTACTTCTTCATATACGGGCAGGTAGGTCCGGCGCCCAACCTGCACTCCCCCCCCTGCGCCTCCTTGTTGTGCTCGGCTCTGACGGAGTTCTCTGGTCTGTTTCTCAGGTTTTATACACCGATAACACCTTCGCCATGGGACACGTAATACAGAGGAAAAAGGTCCATGTCTTTGGGGACGAACTGAGTCTGGTGACTTTGTTCCGATGTATTCAAAATATGCCTGAAACACTACCCAATAATTCCTGTTACTCAGCTGGTAAATAACAGTTCTGTGTGAGTCTCCAGAAGGACAGTCCTCAGTGTGCTGTGTGGTTTTGTTCTCTTGAATGATGAGCTAGGTCCCTTGAATCAAAGCAGAAAAAAGTCATAACGAAGAGTTTTGTCGTGGTTATACACATCGAGGGAGGGCACTAATGTCACAGCAGTCAACGCTGAGAGTGATTCCAAACTGCGTTTCCCTCGACAGGGGCGCCGTACAGTAACAATGGCCGTGGTGACAGACGAGAAGTCACCGCGTGCCCGACGCCCTTGCCTGCACCTCCCCTGTGCTCCTGCTCAGGATCCGCCCTGGTTAAGGGAGGCGGAAGCGAGTCACAGGGAGGGTGCCCACGTCGTCCTAGGTTGTAGAGTTTCTAAGTTCCAGAGCTTGGAATAAACCAACCGGTCTGACCCCAGCGCGTGGGCCCCAGAGTTTTGACTGACGGACTTATTTGTATGTGCCGGGGAAGCCCGCCGGCCGGTGGAGGGTCTGGTCCAGCTGCTCAGTGGCCTCTCAGCCTCCTGCAGGGACGTCTGGTGGCAACGGGCAGCAGACAGATGGCTTGGGGACGTGAACGTGTGGGAGCAAGGCTTGTGCAGGCAGAGGCAGTGAAGACGCGGAGAGAAAGAAAGGGCGGGGCTTGTTCATGTCAGGCCTCGGGCTGCCGTTGCCAGCGCCGTCTTCATTTTCTTGTGGGGGTGAATTCATCAAAGCCGGGATTGGGAGGGAAACCCCATGTTTGCCCTAGACACAGTGATTCCTCCCTGGTGACTTTGACAAATCCACTGAGGACCCTGAGGCGTGTCTTCAGTTCCTGGCAGTAACCGTGAAAGCCTGAAACGAGGCCCGGGGATGGGCCGCCTGGTGGAAGCGCTGGACTGCGGAGGCATTTGCTGGCCAGCACACCGTAAATCAGCAAGGCAGGAAGGAACATCGTTCCTAAGAACGGAGACGATGGCCATTCCGGCTCCGCAGCCCAAAAGAGCCGTAACGGGACGATGAGGAAGTGCGTTAAACTGAAACTCCCTAATTTTCATAAAGAAAAGTTCCCTGTGCCCTGTGATGGCCAGGGCTCTGCGGCCGCAGGGCCCTGTACGTGGGAGGCGCCCCAGCCCGCGCTGCGCACTTGCAGCGGTGCTCGGGTTGTCCCCCTCTCCGTGTCCCCGTTCTCGGTCACACGTTCTGGGTGGCTCGCTTTGTAGCATTAGTCAACTAGACCGTAAAGCTGTGTCTCCAAGCCGGTAGCACAGTGTCATCTGTGAGAAGCATTCTCTAGGACACTTGGGTGTGCAAGTTTAGTCTGCTCTAGGGCATATCTGTTTAAAACCATGAAAAACCACATATTAATATCGAACTGCCGGAAGCCCTTCCAAATGTCATAACCTGGAAGATGGTCCATTCGAGGAGGCCAGCAGAAGCCCAAGCACGTCTTTGACACAAAGCCGGACCTTGTTCACTGTTTCATGGACAAGTTGAGTGTGTCTGTTGTAGAAGTTACAGCTGACTGCTACAACCTTGAACAATCGAGATAGCCAACAGCTCAGGGTTAGGATCTTAAACCAAACCTATTCTAAAATCATTCACACTGACTTTATTTTGAGAGTTAGTATTACTTAATCTCTATGATCAGCAGCCTCTTCAAAATACTAGATTATCTTCAGTCTTTATAACAGCTGCTTTACTCAACAAGTAAATTCCAATCTATTTTTTTCTTTTGACTATTTAATGGCGTCATCAAATGCTTTGCTAATCCTAGAAAGTGTACACATCGCCCTTCGCAATACCCGAACTGTGTTCTTCTGTTTGTTCTCTTAGTCCGTCACAAAACACAAACACAAACAAACAAAGCAAGATCCCTGGAGACAGAATCTTCTTCGTTCTTATCACAGCTCTGTGCGTGTCTAGAAAGGTATCTGGAACATCGTTGAGTGTTCAGTAAACAAACACTGGCTGTTGCCAAGGAGACCTCGGTCCTCTGGTTTGATGAGGGCAGTTAACACCCATAACAGAGTGCATATAATACATTTTCACTGCCTATTCGTGAAAACGCAACTATTTTGTAAGTTGTTGGTTGAAAGTACTAACAAGTTTGATGTTATTTTGTTAATTTCTTTGTTTCTTCTCCTCCTTCCTTTTCCTTCATATTTTCCTTTTGACATGGGGTCCGTATTGATGTACTTACTGAGTGTAGTTCCCAAGTTGTGTTTTGTATTCCTGAATCACAGGACACATCACTGTAAGTTAGGCACACACAGATTTATTGGTCAGTTTTGAGAAGCCAAGAACTTTCTTGCATTGATAACAGATATGGTCATTAAGGAAACGTGAAATATAGAAGGCTATAAAAAATAATCCAAATGAGTCCTAATCCTGTGGTCTGGACTTTAGAGAAAACTATGCTAACAGATAGGCTTTGCTAATAAATGGTGTTTTGTGTTTTATTTTTAACAATATATACATTTTATGTGCACATCACACATACTGCATAGTGTGTATGTTGTTTTTCTATTGCGTATTTTTACTTAACATTATTATAAGGCAAAACCACTTTTAGCCATATAATATCCCATCAAGACGACATGCTATGATTTACTCAACTTTTTTCCTTAAAACAAGACCTTGGCTTCTGTTTAACATCCCCATTTTATAGAGAGTAGATGATAAATACATTTCATATCTGTTATCGTTCTTTCTGCTCATTTACTGTAGCTGTTTTTTGGTTTGGTTTGGGTTTTGGCTGATGGAATGGTGTAACTGGTTATGAAGTCTACTGGTGTGTGTTGACGTGTGAATGCCGATGTTAGCATTTTTCCAAAATGGCATAGTTTTATTTAATGAGCTGCCCCCTCCCCCCTCCCGGCGCATTGTATGCCCACTTAAAGTTCCTGTAAATCACTGTTTTGCAGGCATCGCAAAGCTGGAAGAAGGAGATGAACTCCAACTGGCAATACCACGGGAAGATGCTGAAATATCACGTGACGGAGACGGCACGTTTTTCGGAGCATTGAAACTTCTGTGACCTGCTTGTCCCTTGTCCGTGGCTGGGTCCCTTCCTCTCCCCGTACCTCTGAGGAGAACACACTGAACTGGAAACACCAAAGGAAGAAAAACAGTAGTTACCGTACCCTTTTCTGTGAGCTATTGGTTTTGATTTGCTGAACCTAGACCAAAACAGGAAATCTAACAGACAGCCACAGCCAAGGGATGTCATGTGAATTACAAGAAATAGAACCCGTTTGGGGAAAGATAGAAGTAGAAGTCTCACTAGAAGGCTGAGTCGAAAAACTCAGTCACCGCAGCCTGGCTGGGAGGAAGCCCAGGTTGGAAAGGGGCGCTCAGGCTTTCTTCCGACACGACGTCCATGGTACTCCGCGGACAGGCGCCCGCGTCTGCAGGCCGTCAACTCGGACATCTGGGGACATCTCAGGGTTCACCCCCGCCCTTGTGTCGATTCTGCCCCCGCCTCCACTTCCAGTTAACATTACAGGAAGTGAGAGAAAAAAAAACTTAGAGAATTTTTGCACTTGACACTTAAAAAAGCACTTAAAGAAACCTTCCATTTACATGTACTAAACAGTTGGACTTACAATAAAATCCAAGGGCTATTTAAAGTATTTTTTGTTTATTTCAAGTTTGCGGTTTTTATCTACAATATTCTGTATCACCCGATGGAACACCAGATATTTTTCACATGAGGGAAATACTTCTCTCCTGTGTCTACATTTAGACATATTTTTTCTAGCCTATCCAGGTACTTCAGAAATTTTCACTGCAGGGTAATTCCAATTCCTATGCATATAAGCATTCAGTGAAAAAAAAAAAAACCCTATAATTGTTTGCCTGTAAAAATAAAATCTCCATTGGAAGTTAATGAAAGCATTTATAATAATGGAATGTATTTTCCCTTTATTTCCTGTTCTTCTCTGTTAAATTGTGGCTAGTATCCCAGCCTTGAAAAAAAAAGCACTTGTGTTATTAGCTTTACGGACGTGGAGGCTTCGTGGAAGTTCTTGGCATCCCGAAGGACTTATGTGCTGTGTGCTCGTTAAACGGATCCTGATGACGCTAGGGACATTTTCGTCTAACGGGGACTCACGGTTGTGGATGCTGGCAGAACAACTTTCCACCCTCGATCTCCCTTGTGTCGCCTGTCTTCTTAAAAATGTCACTGGTATAAAGAGTTTACTTCAACCAACAGTTTCCTTCTCTAGTTTGAACAGTAGATGGGAGAACAGACCGTGGGCTGCAGTCATGTTCTCCAGTCTATGCTGAAATGTTTTTAGCAATATGCTTCTCGAAACAAAACATAAAGTGATCTGTACTCAGATTAAACTTCCGCTAGAACTTTGATTTCTACAGTTTTGGCTTTTTTGGTTAAAATCAAATATATTTTGCAACTTCTTTCATGTTACAGTATTAGAATTAAGAAGTATAGGCAGAGCAGGAGTCCTGATGGAGGAGGTGAGTCATTTTTCTAGTGTTGCTGCTAATGTGAGTCACCAAATAAATATCTTCAGCACCTTCTGCCTGGCTTTTTTATTGAGTTTGGCTGACACTACCCATCTTTTGGTTTCTCCCACGTAACACAATGTCATTTTAAAAATTCAGGCATTGGAGCTCCTGAGTGGCTCAGTCGGTTGCGCATCCCACTTTGGCTCAGGTCATGATCTCGCCCTTCCCAGGTTCGAGCCCCGTGTTGGGCTCTGTGCTAACAGCTCAGAGCCTGGAGCCTGCTTCAGATTCTGGGTCTCCCTCTCTCTGTCCTTCCCCACTCATGCTCTCTCAAAAATAAACATTAAAAAATTCAAAATTCAGGGCATACTCATAAAACATGATAAAGCAATATGTGTTAAGGTGTGAAATAAAGTATTTGAAATTATGACTACATATGTCAGAAAGGACTTGTTCACATCACTGCTATATATATAGATATAAATTAAGTATTTCTTGGAGCCTCTGGTTAAAGAAGATCGTGTTACCGATCCACGGGCTCGCGCACTGAGCTACTGTGATCCACAGCAGGGCCCCTGGTCTTTGAGGACTTACCATCACTTATCAGCAGGTGCAGAATTCAGCCACATCAACTATCCTTACAGTGTAACCCAGCATTGAAATGTGGGTCCCGTCTTCCTCAAGTGTGAGCTTGTGTGGAAAATGAGACTGGCCCAGGGAGGGTATGTGGCGGTGAGGACATGGGAGGGAGGTGAGGTAAGGCAGTGGTGTTGGAGGGGGGAAGGGCGGGGGAAAGGGGAAGGTGGGGAGGGTCTCCAATGCAACATGCCTGTTTACTTTCCTGCCCGCAGTTTACTTTCGGAAAAATGATGTTGTACTGGGATTTCCCATGACAGAGTGTTTCCAAGGTTAAGTGTATGGGCCCAGATCAGACACTCTGTCTGGTCTTAAACTCCAAGTCCGGAATCATGCTGGTGAATAGCTACCTGAGGGTGTGGCCCTGCTGGTGGTGCGGGAAGCCCAGCGGGGGGCCAGCGAGCCTCCAGGACACAGGGAGCCTGCACGACCAGCGGGACTCCTCAGCCGCTGTGCAGAGAGGGGACCGGCCAGCCTGGTGTGTGATGGGGACCACTGCTGACTCACAGAAGACCTTAATAAACCCTGGTGTAATTTGTCAGGAATTCGGCTGGCCTGCCCCAGGCGGGGGAGGGCTGTGAGCCCTGAGGAGCAGGGCAAGCAGCTGGTTCCTCTGCTTTGACTCCCGAGTTGCTTTACAGTCTCTGATTCGGCTGCTAATACAAAGATCTGCACTCATTATGTGAAACAGGACCTTTAAACTCCTTTTTGAAATCCAGAGGGTTTACTTTAAACCATGCATGCGGTAGGGTACAAAACCCTGGGGGTGCCGCTTGGTGACACGTTTTTACAAAGTGGACATCCCCCTGTGGCCACACCTAATCTAAACAAGGAACAGGCCAGCCCCCACACCTGCCTTTCCTGCTCCTCCCCGTTTTCGAAGGTCATTGCCATCTTGACTGTCATCATGAAGGAAAGACTATGCCTTTTAGAATGTTTTACAAATGGCATCGGATGGGATGGAATCTTTACTACATGCCGCCTGCCTTCCCGGCTCACCGCCTGCCTTCCCTGCCCGCGGCCTCGCAGTGAACTGCGCCCACACCGCTGCAGGTATCGCTCACTCCCGCTCACCGCGGAGCAGACTTTCACCCCCTGAATCCATCAGGCGCATCCGTTTCACTATCGCAGGGCCTCCAGCTGGGGCTCTCGTGAGTTCTGTTTCCATGACTGTTCTTGGAGGTGTTTGGGGGAAACTCCATACCTATTTCTGTTGGGTCGATACCTGGAAGGCGGATTGGTGTGACATAGAACGTGCCTACTTCGGCTTTAGTAAATCTTGCGGAAAAGAGTGCTGAGTGGAAACAGGTGTGAGAAAATCAGAGGCAACCCAGCTGCTGCAGGCACCGGGGGCTGGGCTACTGGCTGTGCACCTGCCGCCCCAGCCTGCACTCGGCCACAGACCCTGCCCCCTCCTGGCCCACCTGTGGTCCCTGGCCAGGGGGCCAAGATTTTCCAATATACCTCATCCTGGGCACGTTTGTTTTCATAACTTAGTTCTGCAACTTTGCATAAATTGGATTAACATTTGCACATCAATCATAGTTAAAGGGGAGGCGTCCACCGTCTGTGGTCCTGCTGGTATCAGGGCCTCTTCTCCTTCTGGCTCCGGGGACGCCACAGGCCGGACACATCCTGCTCAGCCTTGCCCGGACCACCTTCTAGGCCTGGTTTGAGGTTGTCTTTGAAGTCCTCACCTTCACCATCTTCCTTATTCAAGTCGACTAAGTCTTGTGTTATTTAAAAAACAATGCAATGAAAGTATGTTCAAGACACTTAGAAATAAAGACAAGGAAAGATAGTTACTTAAGTGTATTATATAGGAGTGCCTCCTGAATATGGATTTGTTGCTTATATAGATTTCTTTTACGATCTTATTATGACAGGAGACAGGATTCAGTAGACAGAGAGGAAAAGGTGAGGACCTGAGGTCCCTGGGTGGGGAAGACGCCTATTCGGGAGCAATGCTGGGAGTGTCTGACCGAGCAGTGCCCTCAGGCTGAAGGTTCCTCCAAACAGTGTAACAGACCCCGCCTGCTTCCCCCCAGGTTTCCCCTGGGGAATGTGAGGAAAGACCTAAGCTAGACCACCCCTCATTCAATAAAAACGAGCCAATCAGGAATGGACAACCCAGCACCCCGAGCGATCCAGCCAATAAGAGTGGAGCCTGAGAAGGAATGATGGGGAAGGGAAGAGGGAGGGCCAACCAGAACCTTCTGAAACCAGGACCCTCCCCTGGAGTCCTTGGCATTCACTGTCTAATGTCCCCTCTCTGTAAGGAGGCTTTGCTTCTATTTCCTTTCTGATCTTACTCCAGTAAACTTCTGTCTGCTGCTCATTTTGTGTCCACCTCCATCGTTGGGAGCAGCGAGACGAGCCC
The DNA here is from genome assembly GCF_006229205.1 of Suricata suricatta. Classification (NCBI taxonomy): domain Eukaryota; kingdom Metazoa; phylum Chordata; class Mammalia; order Carnivora; family Herpestidae; genus Suricata; species Suricata suricatta. The sequence continues at coordinate 3,945,866 of NC_043703.1, read as the reverse complement.
CAGGTATTGTGGGGAAATATCCTGCAACACCATGCTGATGTGATCCTCGCCAGTGCTTGGGCTGGTACTCGCGGAACACAGGGCATTTCGGAGGGCGCCTGGGGGGCTCCGTCACTGGCTGAGAGGATTCCTCAGCAGGAGAGGCTGCGTGGAGACATCTTGTTCAGGGCGCCTGGGGCGCTCCGACCTTGAGCGTCTGGCTTCGGCTCAGGTCATGATCTCACGGTCTGGGAGTTGGAGCCCCACGTGCGGCTCTGTGCTGACAGCTGGGAGCCTGGAGCTGCTTCAGGTTCTGTGTCTCCCTCTGTCTCTGCCCCTCCCCTGCTCACACCCTGTCTCAAAAATACATGAACATTAAAAAAAAATGTTTTAGAATATAGGACACTTCATTTTGTGCATGCGCAAAGCTGTTAGGCGGCAGCTCCCCTTTAGTTGCTAGACGAGGTGCTGCCTGAATCATTTCAATTAGCTAATTAGATCTTCACAAGTAAATAAACAAACACAAAGTAAACAAACAGATAAATAACAAAAGATGTTAGGCAATATTTTTGTTTTATCTCATGCTACAATCATACACTGGATTTATTTTTTTTTAAGTTTATTTATTTATTTTGAGAGAGAGAGAATCCCGAGCAGGCTCTGCACAGTCAGCACAGAGCCAGACACGGGGCTCAAACCCACAAACGGTGAGATCATGACCTGAGCTGAGATCAAGAGTCCGTCGCTTAAGCAGCTAAGCCCCTCCAGGTGGCCCTACGCACAGTGTTTCAAACTAGCCCCCACGACGGGAACTCCCTGGGGAGGAAAGAGGGAAAGAGGGGCGAGCCCCGCCTGCGGGGGGACTGGCTGACACCTGTTCTGACATGGGACTGTCCACACCGCCCGAGGCCACTCGGGGGAGGCAACAACTCCATTCCCAAACAGCATGTCCGTGGTAGGCGCCAGACCAGCTTAAATTCCGTGTCTCCCTCTTTCCCTCTCTGTAAAGCTGGCGGTAATTTCTCACCAATGCACACCCAGGTGCACACACGTCCACACGCACCCCACGACGGAAGGCAGCGCTTGGCGACAGAGCTGGCTTCTCGGGCCTCCGGAGCTCCTTTCTTAGTTTAATCCTCTGCTGCAACTTGCAATACGTTTTGAGCAAGGGGCCGTGCATTGTCACTGCGCTGAGCCCTGCAGCTTCGGGAGGGTCCTTCCCGGAGCCCTCGGAGAGGACTACCGGGTGGTGAGGAAGGGCTCATGGCTAGGGCGGTGCCCCTGGAGTTCAAGGCCCTGCTGGGCTGCTCTCTGGCTGGGTTGTTTGGGATTGGGGGGCAGGCACGGCTGGACCCACAGAGTCGCTGGGAGAAAAATGAACTTGTGAAAGAATGGAATAGTGCCCGGCATGCTCTCCGTCTAAACGCCTCTGCTTAGACAGTCCACGCGCGCATACACACACACGCACACACATACACACACGCACATACACACACACGCACATACACACGCACACACATACACGCACACACATATATACACACATACACACACGCACACACATACACACGCACACACATACACACGCACACACACATACACACATATATACACACGCACACATATATACACACACATACACGCACACACACGCACACACGCACACACACATACACATACACACGCACACGCATACACACATACACACACATACATACACACACATAACCACATACATACACACATACACACACACATACACACACGCACACATACAGAGAAGAAGGGTTGCCGTTGGAATTCAAAAGAAGTAAAGAGATGCGCACTGTTTGGTTTTATTTTAGCAAAAGATCTGAAAGCGAAATTAGCAGGAAATTGAAGAAATCTGGTTTCATTGTTTGGTTTTAAGTTATCCTGAATAGACCACAAATCAAAGAAGAAGAGGAAGAAAAAGAAGGAGGGAAAGAAGGGGAGGGGGAGGGGAGGGGAGAAGAAAGAAAGGAGAAAGAGAAAGGAGCCCGCTGCCCTCCAGCCCTTCCTCAGGTCCCAGGAGGACAGCTGCCCGTACCCAGCAGTGCCAGTGAAGCAGAAAACAGCTCTGACTACATCCTGCCCTGGCGCTAAACATTTCCAAGATTCAGGGGACAGACTGTGGGGCAAGAGCAGCAGTAAGGGAGCCAAGGTTACCCTCGGTGTAACCTGATCGGAGATCACGTGTCAGTGCCAGGAAACCCGGAAAGGGGGTGGGGCTTGATGAGAATGAAAATGTCCTCAAGAAAGAGTCTCCTGGCCCTGGGGACACCTCGGCCAGCCCAGCCTGCAGGTGCGAGCAGAGGAGGGGCTCGCCCACATCCCCCCGATCACCCCCCCCCCTCCTTCCAAATGCTGAGACACCGCTGATGCCCCTACGGGGTCTCACTCGTCAGAGACGGAGCTTCCCGTTGGGGTCCCTGGTCACCCCCAGGATAGGAGCGCCTCTCAGTGAGGACAGGACTGTGCGCGTGAAGAGTCATGTGGGAATGAACAGCCACATTTTTATTTGCATTTCAGATAAGTCGAAGGCATAATACATGGCAATTTGACTCCCCTGGAAGAAGACAAATGGATTAATTTTAAAGGGTAAACCGCAGAGTTACAGGGCTGCCAAATTAGAGTCCAAAAACCACAGTAAAAATGAACAAAATGTTTCTTCTTCTTCTTCTTTTTAATGTTTATTTATTTTTGAGAGACAGAGAGAAAGGGCAGAGGTAAAGAGAGAGGGAGACACAGAATCCAAAGCAGGCTCCAGGCTCTGAGCTGTCAGCACAGAGCCCGACGTGGGGCTCAAACCCACAAACCACGAGATCATGACCTGAGCTGAGGTCAGATGCTTCACCGAATGAGCCCCCCCCCAGACCCCCCAACAAGATGCTTCTAAGCAGCCTCGCCTGCTGAGGAATCTTCTGTGGAAGCCGTCACCCAGCCTCGGAGCAGACTCCTCCGGAGAAGCCGGCGGGCCTTAGTGCGGGCCCTTGGGTCCCCCACCCAGCGGGACCCGCTGTGCTCCCGGAGGCGAGGAAGAAGGGCTGGCAGGCGCACAGGGACTGGATGCCTCCCCCAGGGTCGTGTCCAGCCACCTGCCCGGGTCTGGGAAGCCAAGGTCATTCTCGTTTGTGAAACGTGAGACTTATAATGGTGGAGCGCTGTCCCCGGGAGTGGGCGCCACCTCATCACATGGTCGTCGCCTGCTCCCTGTGTGAGTGACCCTGCACGGCACACCCGACGTGAGAAGCACGGAAACTGCCCAGGATCGAAACATCACGGAAGAATTTCTACACCGGAGGACAAAGTTAAAAAGAAAGACCTTCCCCCACCAAGAAATCCAAATCCAGAGCGTAAGAGGAAGAGGAAGGAAGAAAGAAGGAAGGAGGTGACAGGAAGAAGGAAGAAACATTTTCAGTATTTAAAGAGCCAGAGAATAAAGTTAGAATCGACGCATAGGACTTACGGGACTGTTTTCTTTTAAAATTTCGTATTAAGGTACAAATTGCATACTATAAAATTTACTTGTGTGATGGGCAAAACTCAATGGTTTTTTAAGATGGATTTGAAGAGCTGTGCAGAAACTTACAGAATTTAATTAAAAACATTGGGATCTTGAAATTATATTCCCAGGAAGGAAGGGGAGGAGCTTTGGGGGAGATTAAGAACAAATCTTTTAAAGAAAACGTGTGGGGTACCGGGGTGGCTCAGACAGCTAAGCACCAGGCTCTTGATTTTGGCTCAGGTCACGATCTCAGAGTCTGTGAATTCGAGCCCTGCATCCGGCTCTGCACTGACAGTGTGGAGCCTGCCTGGGATTCTCTGCTTCCTTCTTTCTCTGCGACCCCCCCGCCCCCCGCTCATGCATGATCTCTCTCTCTCTCTCAAAATAAATAAATCAAACTTAAAACCACTTAAAAAAAAAAAAGAAACTGCGTGAAGTATATATATATTTTTTATTTAAAATTTTTAAAGATGTTTTATTATTTTTGAGAGAGAGAGAGACCGCGTGAGCAGGGGAGGGTCAGAGAGAGAGGGGGGGAGACAGAATCCAAAGACAGGCTCCAGGCTCTGAGCTGTCAGCACAGAGCCCGATGCGGGGCTCTAACCCACGAACTCTGAGATCATGACCTGAGTGAAGCCGGATGCTCAACTGACTGAGCCCCCCAGGCGCCCTGCATACTTTTTATTTTAAACTAGATTTAGGTTTATAGGAGGTTACAAAGGCAGCACACAAAGTTCTAGATACACCTCACCCAGGCTCCCCTACTGTTAATGTCTTACGTCCTCACAACCGAGAAAGTAGACCGATTCGTTCCTGCTGACTGATCTCCACACCTGGTTAGGACTTTGTCGGCTTCCCCCTCGCCGTCCCTTTCTTTTCCGAATGGAATCCAGGCCAGCACGCTCACCTCCGCCGTCCTGTCCCCTCGTCTCCTCTGGTCTGTGATGGTTTCTCAGACTTTCCTTGGTTTCATGGCCCTCGAGGTTTTGGGCGCTGCGTTGCAGGATGTACCTCGGTCTGCGTTTGCCTGATATTTCCCGCAGGCTTGGAACAGAGTTAATATGCCTTTGGGGGAAGAAGACTGAAGAGGTCAAGTACCCTTCAGGTCCCATCAATTCAGATACACGATCACCTGGCCGGGGAGTGTTTGCCAAGTTCCCAAGAGACTGCTTTTCAATTCACATGTTTTTCTAGTTGCAAAACTGGTTCACTTGCATGCTACATTTATTTGGAAAAAAAGAAACCCTACAAAACGTTCGCTTAAGGCGACGGAATGGAGCCCTCCTGCCTTCGCCTTGCTGAGATGTTATACCCAGGGCAGCCACGAGATGGAGGCAGCAGAACATGACGTGACTGTCTGCGTTCCCCTCCATTTGCGGGAGAAATGCTAAGAACGCTAAAACCAGGAACTGGAGGAAGGTGAAAGGGAAACCAAACCCCATTAGCGTTTCCTCACATCATATCCAACTTTTATAGAACATTTGCAGTCTCACAATTTCTACTCTGTCCCCGTGTGACGAACATTGATTCCTACTGAGTTTACAAAATGGTTTGCAAACCTGGAAACCTTGGCCGATGTATTGGCCTTAAAAGTTGGGGGGCAGAGGGAGAGGACGATGGCCAGGAGAGACGGGGGAGAGAAGTTGAACAGCTCTCGCTCCTAGGTTGGCCCCGGCTTTGCAGAGGTCCATTCTCATCTCTGATTTCTTGCTAGGAAGTGGTTAGTGACACATTCCAATGCCTGCATGTGACATGTACGTCTGTTAAATTTTTCAACTGCTTATATATTCACTGCACGGATACAGTTTGCACTGGATACATTAATTTTAATGAAAAAAATCAAAAGACTATGTTGAGGGCAGTTTTAGGTTTACAGAAAATTAAGCAGAAGGTAGAGAGTTCCCCCACACCCAATCACCACCTCCCGAATTGTCCCTAATGTTAGCATATTGTATTAGAGTGGTAAGTTTGCTACTATTACAAACCGATACAGATACACGATTATTAACTGAAGTTCACAGTTTACATTAGGGCTCACTCTCGGTGTTCGTCTTCCATGGGTTTCGACAAGTGCGTAAGGTCACGTACCCACCACTTCAGTATCTTTCGGAATCTTTCACGACACTGAACACCTCTGCACTCTACCTATTCACCCCTTCCCACCTCAGCCCCCTGACAAATCACTGATCTTTTTACTGTCTGCCTAGTTTTGCCTTTTCCAGAATATCATATAGTTTGGACCATACCACATACAACTCTCTTCAGACTGGCTTCTTTCAGCTGGTCACATGCATTTAAGGTTCTCCACGCCTTTTTGTGGTTTCTTGGATTGTTTCTTTTTACTGCTGAATAACATTCCATCATACGAATGATCCAGGTTATCTGTTTTCCTACTGAAGCATTGAGTTGCTTCCAAATATGGGCCCTGATGAACAAAGCTGCTACACACATTTGTGTGCAGATTTCTGTGTGGACATACGTTTTCAACTCATCTGGGCAAATATCAAGGAGCAGAATTGCTGGAGCGCATGGGGAAGGGGATGCTCAGCTCTGTAAGACGCCGCCGCCGCGCCTTCCAAAGTGGAGACAGAATTCTGCATCCCCACAGCCACACACGCGAGCCCTGTGCTCCACGTCCTCTCCAGCATTCGGTGTCGGATTTTAGCCGTTTAAGCCGTTATGTTATCTCACCGTTTCCATTGGCAACTCCCTACTGATGTAGGTGCATCTTCATATGATTATTTGCATCTGGTTTTCTTCTGTGGCAAGTGTGTTCAGATAGTTTGCCCACGTGTCCAGTTGGGAAGTTCTTTTTCTTCTTGTTGAGCTCTAACAGCTCTGTGTGTTTTTGCTACCGGGCCTTTGTCGGAGGGGTGTTTTGCTGATTTCCTTCTAGTCTGTGATCTCTCTTTGTAGTCTCTTACCTGATGTAGCTTCTGCAATAGCTCGGTGAGGCAGGGGTCACTACAGCCAACGGAGGAGATGGGATCACAGAGTGGCGTGACTCACCCAGGCTCCTAGCCTTCTGAAACGGGAAGCCTGACAAGGCAGAGTCTGTCTAGCTGCGGCGGCTTTGCTCCCATAGTCAGAGCTCTGGGCTTGGCCCCGAGGGCTGTTGGTGCTCCACTGGGGTCCTGGACGGCGGCGAGACCTGGGACTCGTCCGTTTTCCACTCACATCACCCTCGAAACTAATGCTTGCCTAGAAATGCAACAGGAGGCGCTTCAAAGTAGACCTTTAACTACCGTAAAATCAATTCCAGCCTCAAAAAAGGGGCGTTCAGACCAACAGTGGGGATTTTTCCATGTCAGGGAACGGAATGGTTTCTGGAAAGGTCACACAAAATTCCGCTGAAACTTAAGCAAGGGGATTTCAGCTGTTTTCTTGGAGGAAATGAAAGTGGATCCGCAGGAGTAGAGGCCTGGGGTCAACCAGCATTATTTTCAAACACTTTGGCCTGGAAATTTCCAAGGAGGGAGCTGTAGAATTCACTTAATCAAACGCAGAAGGAAAGTGAATGAATGGTATTGTGAACGCATTATCAACTATACCAACTTTTCCACAAACAAAATAAAGAAAGCAGAGGGAGGGGGCCTCAGAAAGCGAGGTGCAGGGTAGAGGGGAGCATGGCGTTACCCTCAGCTATTTTTTATTTAAATTTTTATTTTTTATTTATTTTTGAGAGACAGAGAGAGACAGCGTGAGAAGGGGAGGGTCAGAGAGAGAGGGAGACACAGAATCTGAAGCAGGCTCCAGGCTCTGAGCTAGCTGTCAGCACAGAGCCCGACATGGAACTTGAACCCACAAAAAACCGTGAGATCATGACCTGAGCCGAAGCCGGACGCTGAACCGACTGAGGCCCCCAGGCGCCCCGCCATCGGCTATTTGAAGTGCTTTCTTGAAGAAAACAGGAGTTTCTTTGGCATTCCTCCAAAGACCATAATGGGGCTCAACCTGAGGCTAATTTTTCTTTCAACACAAGGAGACTTCTCTCTGGAAACGCACCTGCGCCTGCGTGGGGGACAGCTCCCTCGCCCTCCGTCCGGGCTGGGGTTGCTGAGCGTGGCCCACGGTCATTGTGGCACAGAGCTGACCGTCTAACCTGTAGGCATTGGTGCCGGCCAGGAGGAGAGAGGGGGGAGGAGGAGGCCCGGCCTCCACCAGGTGCCCAGGGCTGAGCGGAGCATCTGAGACAGGCGGACATTGGTGAGCGTGGGGTCCGAAGTCACTGGCAGCCGGTCGAGTCACTGGTGGGAGTTGGTAAGAGCAGAGGGTGGGCATATTGCCCCGAGCCGTTCTGACGACCAAAGAGGACCGTTTTCAGGCCACTTGCAGATGAAAGTGGACTGGGCACACACCAGGTCCTGGATCCCGAGGGGAGCCCGTGTGAGGGCAGAGCAGGGGGACGCGAGGGACGATGCTGGTGAGGGTGGCCTCCAGCATCCCCGCAAGGAGATGGCTTTAGAGGTCGCTTCACCCAGCTTATCCGGGACTAACCTGAGCACAGAGCACACAGGGGGCAGGGACGGAGAAGGGGTGACAGGGACAGAGAGGGGCCTGGGCTGAGCTCACTCTTCTCAGCAGAGATGGAGCCTGCAGGCCTGGGGCAGAGGCTCTCGGCCTGCTGGTCCCTCTGCACGGAGTCTGGGCTCAGGTGGCTGTGTTGCTCTCCGGGGACAAGCCGCCTGTGCTCCCCCATTCACCTCCCCCCCCATCTCCTCCCTCCTCCCTCCTCCCCACCCTCCCTTCAGCAGCATGCTGGGAAGACTGGGATTCCTCCTCTGTCGCTCACACCACTGTGATGATGCCCAGCGCTGGCAGCTGTCCCCGCCCAAGGCCTGGGGTCCTGTCTTCAGACAATCAGGTAAAGGCAACAACTGCCCCCAAATGTTTGACAGACTGTCTCAGGAACCGTCCACAGTGAGCGCTAGAAAGTCGAGGAGGGCAGATCAGTCCCTCCTCCTTGAGGCCCAGCCCCCTGCCCTGGCCAGCACCCCCACGGTCCATCAGCGAGCCCCCAGCTCCCCCCCACCCCCGGCCTTAGGTTTTCCCTTTGAACGGTGACAGAACAGCTCCTGTAAACGGATTCTTGCCAAGTCTCGACGTGCAAACTCCATTCGAGTCGTCCCCGGACCTGCGCGGGTGCGGGACCAAACACACTGACGGCCCTGTGTCTCTTCATTTCTCATTGGCTTTTCAGTTTCATAATGAATTAAGTTTAATAGACCCCGAGCCTCGGGGTGGCCTCATTGAATTTCACTTTAGCTTGAACTAGATGAGCCCCGCATCGCAAAGAGTCAACAAGTTGATCAGTGTTGTGAACTGTATTAATGACACACTATAAAGTACAAGGATTGTAATGGTTATGTCACTAATACATAGAAAGATGATCATTTTGATGATCGTCTTATCCATATTTATCTCGGAGTTCCAAATCATCGGTTTTCTTCTAAATTAATGCACCAGACCAAAACAGTGAGGTGACACAAGGTGTATTTCATGTTTCAAGGACACGCACAGTCTACTCTTGAACTAAAAAAACAAAAAAACCCTGTAAATCTTCACCCACACATTTGTCTTTGAACTTCCAAGCTATGAACTAATAATCATGGACCAGTCTGTGTATGTCTCTAAAATGACAGTTGGGACAGAATCCCTTCCATTTTCCTGTATTTAATTCAGAATCTATGCTGGTGTATCCGTTTGAGTAGGAATTCACTTTCATTGCCAAGAAGATTTTGCGTCTCTCCCTGTGGGTTTGCTTAAGCCTTCTTCCGAAGTGACACTGACCTTCATTTCCACATTTTTGATGCATCTGATGACATGAACTTGAAAAGCAGCGTAGAAGCAAGACAGGAACCTTGAGCCTCAGGGGACTGGTCTGAATTCCAGCCGTTAGGACACATCACTGAGCAAGCTGGGAAGTTCTGTGAGCCTCCGTTTCCTGATCTGTGGAACAGGGACAGTGATCGGTACGGGGAGGGACTCACGTAGGTTTACAAGACAGGCAGCTCCATCTTGCCCGTGGTGGCCGTGGCATTTCCCACATCCACGTGTCCTCTGTCACCAGGCTAATGCTGGTCACGGAGGGCAAAACGGGTCGGTATCTTACCTCTCTACCACCAGCGCTTAGCACAGTGCTTGGCTTATAAAAGTTGCCAGTTGATATTTCTCGATGGAGGAGACCAATTATTGAAGGAAGTAAGTCTCTTCTGAACTCTAACTTAGGAAAGGCACTTTCTTGCCCTCTATCAATGTCTTTCTATAGATTTTGTCAGTTTTTAAACAGATAAGGTACTTTTCACTTTGCATCATCTGAGGTCTTATTGGGAGGAATAAGATATATATTTTTAGATTTCAAGTAAATAAAGGGAATTAAGATACCGACACAGAGTATGTTAAGTGCGGTGTTGTTTCCTGTGTCCACAATTCTCACGGGGCCCACGTGGTTCAATGGCACGTGTCAGGAAGCCAGTGATAACAATGGCCAGAGACTCACCATTCAGATAACAAAGATCTGATGTGAAGATTTGATGACACCAGTTTTGTCCCTTATGGATAAGGTCTATGAGAGATTGTGACAATTACCTCTGTCATCTTCGTGCTTGGATTTAAATGTCCTTGAAACAGGAAAGCAGGTAAAGAAAGCACTGTAACTATCTGCATGGTTGAATTAGAAGCTTAGGGTGAATGCACATGGCTTACTGCTGCCTCCTCACCGCATAAACCCTCTCCTTGCTCGGGGTCTGGTAATGAGGCTAAGTAACGGTCAGGAGTAGTCGGCGGGCTTCTGCTACCGAACCTCCATGATGTCCCAATTAAAGACTAAGTCTCTGTTAGACAAAACCCCAGGAGAAAACAGCTATAAAACCCGGAC
>NC_043703.1:3933408-3935384 GCF_006229205.1 Suricata suricatta | reverse complement strand
CTTTTGTAATTTACTTTTTAAAAAATCTATATTCTTTTGGGGCATCTGGATGATTCAGTGGGTTAAGCGTCCAACCTTGGCTCAGTTCCTGATCTCACGGTTCATGAGTTCGAGCCCCGTGTGGGGCTCTGTGCTGACAGCTCAGAGCCTGGAGCCTGCTTCGGATTCTGTGTGTGTGTGTGTGTGTGTGTGTGTGTGTGTCTCTGCTTCTCCCCCATGCATTCTCTCTCTCTCTCTCTCTCTCAAAGATAAATAAACAAAAGAATTTATTTTAAAAGTATATGTTCTTTATTACTGCTTTGCTCTCTTTGCAGTAGCAAAAGTATGGAAAAGCCCACCTACCAACACACTGAAAACTGTGACATCTTTAAAATGACTCTCTCTGGCTCATTAATATTGGGATGCATTCTCTACGAAGGGATGATTTTATTTTTTTTCCCTCAATCTATTTAAAATAGAGCTAAATCAATTAGAAACTTTAGGACAAAGAAATTGAAGGTATTGATAAAGATCTGAGAATTTGATGAAAATATTCAAAGACAGAATGAGATGCAAAACCTCAACGATGCATTGAAAGTATCACCATTGCAGGAGTTTGTGTGTGTTGGTTATTGTCTCTAACATCATTATTCTGACTAAATCATCCCAGGGCCAAGTTTATGCTTGGCTAGGCAATATTGATCAAATCAGCAACAGGGGGGGTGGGCACAGGCCGCAGGCTCCACCGGGAGGACAATTAGATTGATCGGACGTGTCAGGAGTTACTGGAAGGGGAGCTAAGTCACGATGGTCAGTCAGAAGCAAGGAGGTCAAGGCGCTCACCCCTGGAGAAGAACCCAGATTTCTATAAACAAAGAGAAATGTTTGGAGAGCATGTCTTGCTCTCTTTTTGCTGCAGGAAAAATAACAAAGAGATCAGAGAATTCCCCATGCTTTAGCCTTTCGTGAAGGAATAGGACTTAAAATCTTCTGCCAAGTCCGGACACAGACAGCAAGCAAGCAGTCGTGCTGCTGAAGGCATTAGGCCAGAGGAACAGGTCACCTGCCAGGAGACAAGGAAGTCTCCTCCTCTGCGCAGCAGGACAGGTGCCTCGCACCCCGCTGTGCTCTCAGGAGGGACTGTCACCAGCCCTCAAGGGACAGGACTCGACAGCCCTTCTCACCCCCATGCTCCACCCCACATCCACCTGCTAATCCCTGCTAATCGGGGGAGGGGGGCACCGGTTACTTCAGTGGCTTCATACAAAGGAAAAGAAACGACCTCAGGGCGGGAGCTGGGCGACTCCCTTCCTTGATGTTACCTCTCATGGAGGAGGCTCCTGGGTCCTTGAGAAGGACTCCCCTGAGCAGGGAAACGGGCGAGATTAGCTTTTATTTAAAAAAAATTTTTTTTAAACATTTATTTATTTATTTGAGAGACAGAGACAGACAGAGCATGAGTAGGAGAGGGGCAGACAGAGGGAGACACAGAATTGGAAGCAGGCTCCAGGCTCTGGGCTGTCAGCACAGAGCCCCACTTGGGGCTCGAACCCACGAACCACGAGATCATGATCTGAGCTGAACTCGGATGCTTAACCAGCTGAGCCACCCAGGTGCCCTGAGTCTAGCTTTTAAAAACATTGACATGCATTCAAAGGGACAGAGAAAGAACCTGCAAGTTTTCTAAAGGAAAAAAAAAAAACGCTCTAAGGAAACAGAGGCGAGCTGTCGCTTTCCTTATGTTTCAGCAGGATTACAGGCCTCTCTAGGTGAGCTTTCTATCTCCCTGCACCTCCGCCTCCCGCCAGATCACGCAGCGGACCCGCTGCCTGTGCTGCTGTCCTCGCGGGCCAGCGGGCGGCTCTGGGTGGTCGTGTCCGCCCTCGGCCTCGGGAGACGGCCTTCCCGTGTCCCCTCCCCCCGAGGTCCCCACTGCACCTGCTCCGGGGCCAGGCCAACGGCGCCCTGCAGACGCAGTGACTGCGTGCGACCTCGCT
>NC_043703.1:3932147-3933308 GCF_006229205.1 Suricata suricatta | reverse complement strand
CTCCCGGTAGACATTTTGCTGGGGGTGTGGGAGCCGGGATCCCTCCAACTGGTAGAAAACTGCCGTTGCTCGGAAAGGAGATGCAACTATGAATCACCAAGTTGACTTGTGTGACAGTTTAACAGATGTGTATCTGCCTCAGGAAACATTTAATTTATGAAGCAATGAGAGAAACAATAGGATGTGCCAATTCTGAATGCAGTGGACCCAAAATCTAAGAGGATAAGTAAAGACTAAGTGTTTTCTGGGAGGGACCCACATGCTAGTAATAAAGCAATTAAAAATTAATTATGTAAAGGGAAATAAAAGTGATTCTACACATTTTGAATCCACTAACAACTTGCAATAAAAATCTTAAAAGATCATTAGGTAGGACACTTGTCTTTTGAAGTTGCTTATTAAAAAAGAGGGGTGACACCTGGTGACTCAGACAGTTAAAGATCTGACTTCCGCTCAGGTCACAATCTCATGGTTTGTGGGTTCGAGCCCCGTGTCAGGCTCCATGCTGACAGCTCGGAGCCTGGAGCCTGCTTCAGATTCTGTGTCTCCCTCTCTCTCTGCCCTTCCCCCACTCACACTCTGTCTCTGTCTTTCTCTCTCGCAAAAATAAACATTAATAAAATTTAAACAAAGATCAAATGAGTTCAAAATGGATGAACCTACAAAATAAGCAGAGTTCTCATTATTGTCACATCAGGCTTTTCTGACCTTCATTTACTCCCATGCTTCTTTATATCAGGAAATACATCCACACAAACAGCATTTATAATTTGGGGTATTTTTTAATGAATTTAGGTACTGTTGATGCAATTTTAAGAATTACAATTCATAACTACGGGCTGGTGAATTTCAGGAGTTGCCCAAAATGGTTTTGGCTGAGTTTGAAACGCAAACTCTATTTCTTGGACGAGGTCTGGTCTCAGTCCAGATATTCAGTTTTTCATCCCATGCTTTGAGTCTGTTCTTTGCATACGTATGTCACGGGTCAGACAGAGAGTGAGGGGCTTTGGAGCACCATTCCCGGACCTTGTGCTTTCAACATCCCTCAGCAGCTGTGCTGTACCAGCTCTTTTCTGACTTCTTAGAGAATAAGAAGGGATTTTTCAAAAATTATTTAATGTTTATTTGTTTCTGAGAGAGAGACAAAGAAAGAGAGAGAGA
>NC_043703.1:3930741-3932047 GCF_006229205.1 Suricata suricatta | reverse complement strand
GATATTGATCAAATCAGCGACAGGCCGGGGGGGGGGGGGGGCACAGGCCACGGGCTCCGCCGGGGGGACAATTAGATTGATCGGACGTGTCAGGAGTTACTGGAAGGGGAGCTAAGTCACGATGGTCAGTCAGAAGCAAGGAGGTCAAGGCGCTCACCCCTGGAGAAGAACCCAGATTTCTATAAACAAAGAGAAATGTTTGGAGAGCAAGTTTTGCTCTCTTTTTGCTGCAGGAAAAATAACAAAGAGATCAGAGAATTCCCCATGCTTTAGCCTTTCGTGAAGGAATAGGACTTAAAATCTTCTGCCAAGTCCAGACACAGACAGCAAGCAAGCAGTCGTGCTGCTGAAGGCATTAGGCCAGAGGAACAGGTCACCTGCCAGGAGACAAGGAAGTCTCCTCCTCTGCGCAGCAGGACAGGTGTCTCGCACCCCTCTGTGCTCTCAGGAGGGACCGTCACCAGCCCTCAAGGGACAGGACTCGATAGCCCTTCTCACCCCCATGCTTCACCCCACATCCACCTGCTAATCCCTGCTAATCGGGGGAGGGGGGCACCGGTTACTTCAGTGGCTTCATACAAAGGAAAAGAAACGACCTCAGGGCGGGAGCTGGGGGACTCCCTTCCTTGATGTTACCTCTCATGGAGGAGGCTCCTGGGTCCTTGAGAAGGACTCACCTGAGCAGGGAAACGGGCGAGATTAGCTTTTATTTAAAAAAAAATTTTTAAACATTTACTTATTTATTTGAGAGACAGAGACAGACAGAGCATGAGTAGGAGAGGGGCAGACAGAGGGAGACACAGAATTGGAAGCAGGCTCCAGGCTCTGGGCTGTCAGCACAGAGCCCCACTTGGGGCTCGAACCCACGAACCACGAGATCATGATCTGAGCTGAACTCGGATGCTTAACCAGCTGAGCCACCCAGGTGCCCTGAGTCTAGCTTTTAAAAACATTGACATGCATTCAAAGGGACAGAGAAAGAACCTGCAAGTTTTCTAAAGAAAAAAAAAACGCTCTAAGGAAACAGAGGCGAGCTGTCGCTTTCCTTATGTTTCAGCAGGATTACAGGCCTCTCTCGGTGAGCTTTCTATCTCCCTGCACCTCCGTCTCCCGCCAGATCACGCAGCGGACCCGCTGCCTGTGCTGCTGTCCTCGCGGGCCAGCGGGCGGCTCTGGGTGGTCGTGTCCGCCCTCGGCCTCGGGAGACGGCCTTCCCGTGTCCCCTCCCCCCGAGGTCCCCACTGCACCTGCTCCGGGGCCAGGCCAACGGCGCCCTGCAGACGCAGTGACTGCGTGCGACCTCGCT
>NC_043703.1:3883270-3930641 GCF_006229205.1 Suricata suricatta | reverse complement strand
AAAAAAGACACCTTCTTTCGAAAGGAGGAAAGGAGCACAATAAAAGGAAAATGATGATTTCTTGAAGCTAATTTTGGGCTAGACTGACCTTTGAAAATGATCACTTTTAATTCAAGTATTTGAAGACATACTTTTCTTCATCAAGCATCAGTCTTAAGTGTCGCTGGATAATACTTTCATGGATTAAAAAAATTAATCTGTTTTTGCAGGTGGTTTAATTTCTGACAGGGAGCACTTGAAGGCGTGAGAGAACTTGGCCTGGGTCCCAGCCGGGTCCCCGTTTGTGAGGACAAAAGGCTGCGCCTGTGCCCGGTGCTGACCACTAGGGGGGGCACAACGACAGTGCCCGTGACTCCAGTTCTTGGGTGGCTAATACCAGAGCGTTCTTCCCAGGAACTGCAAAAACTGTAAACTCAGATAGCCATGCAGTTTATAAATTGTATTTTTAAAATGAGAACTCAGTGGTTTAATTGCCATCGAGCGGCCTCATGTCTTACTAGGTCCGTGTTTTTTGGAGAGCCCTC
This sequence comes from Suricata suricatta, assembly GCF_006229205.1. Lineage (NCBI taxonomy): Eukaryota > Metazoa > Chordata > Mammalia > Carnivora > Herpestidae > Suricata > Suricata suricatta. The sequence continues at coordinate 3,930,117 of NC_043703.1, read as the reverse complement.
TGCGGAGCCTTCCGGTTCCTTCTGAGAAGCCGCAGCAAATGCCTACAATGCTGAGGTCACCAGTGGGACACAGCGGCGGCCGGCGACATGTGAGTGTCGGCAGTTTGGGGAAATCAAGAGCAGGTGACGACGTAATAATAATAACCATGATATTTTATCTAAACGGCCAAAGAAGGGAGACCCGAGCCTTAAACTCTCCAAAGCATGATCAGCAGTAACATCTCATCTTTGCTGCCAAGGATAGGCAAAGACAACCAGGCGTGGAGCCCCACAGGAAGGCGCTTTCGTGGTGGGCTGACATTGTGCGAGCGGAAGCGGACGCCTTGCCCTCACGTGCAAGAACTGCTGGCAGAAACAAACAAGCAAACACCAAAGCAGTACAAACTCTGCAGCTCGGGAAAACCCGGAAGGAACAGGTCACCCTGAGGAGTTCCACTGCCCAGAACGATCCGTCCCTGCTGACCTTGCAGAAGTCTGAACCTCCACACCTGACAAAGCGCAATGGCTTTGAGCTTCAGGAAGTCAGGAAAGTGACCTGCAGGTGGGTCCCTGAGGCTGCAGCGCCCCCAGCTGTTGAAACTCCGTACTGGCAGCTTCTGCTCCCAAGTCTCGGTGAGCACATGTCGGTGTTGACTTCTAAGTTAAAATCCTGCAGGCAAGCCGGAAAAGGTAGCCTGCGGACTTCAGCCCCCGGAGGACAGGGGGAATATGAACGTGGGCAGCATATCCCTGTGTTGGACACAGAAAACTCCAGCCCAGACTCTATTATAACAATACCCCGACTCAACCCCCCATATTATAGCCATTCAAAAATTGGGTGATCCGTCCTCACATGAGTCCCTTGAGCGGTGCTGTGGAGTGGAACCTAGAGTCAGTCTTCAAAGTATGCTGCCCGTTCTCACCCTCCAAGGGCAGGCTCTGGAAGCACCCACATGTGGGAGTGCATCCCCGGTCCTCCAGTGCCCAGCTGCACGACTGGGGACCTCCCCCTGGGCTTTGTAAGGGCCCAATCACGCGGTGCACCTTCAGTCATCTTGGGGAATGCCTTTCAGTTCGGCCATCACCAGTGTTCAGTAAATGTTAGATTTTTTTTTTTAAATTTACTTCATTCACTTTGATTTCAAATTTGTTATTCACATCCAGGTGGGATGTTGAGACCTAATGGTCGGGGGGATCTTAGGATTTCTGTCTTACATCCGTGAGCAGCAGAGTCTGCCACCTCGTCAGGGCTTGTGAAATATTGTCTCATACAATAGCTACAGCTCTAAAGGTTTTCATGAGGTTCTTCTTTTAATGTCTATTTATTTTTGAGAGAGAGAAAGAGAGAGAGACACACACAGTGTGAGCCGGGGAGGGGCAGAGAGAGAGGGAGACACAGAATTCAAGGCAGGTTCCAGGCAGCAAAGAGCCTGATGCAGGGTTTGAACCCATGAACTGTGAGACCATGACCTGAGCAGAAGTCGGAGGCTTATCCGACTGAACCACTCAGGGGCCCCTAGGTTTTTAGGAGTTCTTAATTAACTCAACCAACAATTCATCCATCACTTTAAGGTTAAGCCTACAGACCTTCTAACATTCACACGAACACCTGAATTCTGGGAGTTTTATATTCCTATAGGCAAAAGAGATTAACAGAACAGAGTGGGGAGACTTTCTATAAGGGCCCACGTGTTGGGGTCGGGGTTGGAGTCAGGCCTCACGTAACGGATGAAGTAGTGCTGTAGGTGGGCACAGCGGGTACATATGGGGTAGTGCTCTTCCGATGACGCTCCTTGGCCAGTGCCGTGGACCCCCGGACTCAGAAGGAAATAACTGTGGCCCGACAGCGAGAAGGAGCTCCACGCCATCCTGGAGTCCTCTCCAGCCTCTCATAAGAAAAGGCATGAGTCTGGGGCGCCTGGGTGGCTCCGTCGGTTAAGCGTCGGACTTTGGCTCAGGTCATGATCTCACAGTTCTTGGGTTCGAGCCCCATGTCAGGCTCTGTGCTGACGGCTCAGAGCCTGGAGCCTGCTTTGGATTCTGTGTGTGTCTCTCTCTCTGCCCCTTCCCTGCTCATGATCTGTCTCTATCTCTCAAAAAAAAATTAAAAAAAAAAAAAAGAAAAGGCATGAGTCTGTAGTTTTGGGCCTCTCCGGCCCCCGCAGACTGCATTGACCATGAACTCCCGCTGGCTTCCGCGAGCCCTGCAGGGTGTCCACCTGAAGCCTTGCTCCGGATTACGTCATCTGTGGCTTGCTCACGGGTTGGGTGGTGCGATCAAGTGGAAACGACCTGATTCCACTTCCGGCCCCGAGTCCCCGCTAGTTTCGTGGTTCACACACAACAAGAGCCATTGAGATAAGAACAGACATTTCCAACACTTCTCAGCAACTAGGAGATCTGTGCTGCCCGTGGCGAGGGCGGTGTTAGTCCTGCGCGGGCATCCGGGGATGGAGAACCGGGGCAGATAAGGATGTGGGGGCCACGCGTGCGTTTCATCCCGTTTGACTGGCTTGTGTGTGAGAAGAAGGCGAGTGAGAAGGACGCGTCTCCTCATTTGTCAGCTGAAGTGTCCTTTCTACTCAGTTACGGAGATGGCACTTGATTTTAATGTTTTGCTATAAAAGAAGCCATTGACTACATGATTAAGTAGGAGAGGCCGGTAAAAATGGCCTCCCATTCTGTTATTTCCCAAGTCACCAAGTGCTCCCTGGTGGGCAATAATCATAAACCCCTTCTCCCCAACCGTAACAGAACATTTATTTAAGACATGCCCTCCCATGAGGCCAGCCTTTAAAAAAAAACCAGACACTTACATGCCAGGCTCTGGGGAATCCGCTTCAAAATACACCTCCTACCTCATCTATCATGGACCCCCAAAGTCTCCCAAACACAAAACACCTGAGTGTACTTTGCCAGAAGGAATTCCTGAAAAATACCTCAGTGGAAACAGGGAAACAGTACGCGGGGCCCTAAATCTGGTGGACTTTTTGAGAATAGTTCTAGATTTATAGAAAACAATGGGAAGTTAGTACAGAGTTCTCATTTGGGCTGTGCCATGTGTCACGGTGAATGAGCCAGTGCTGATACAAGATTATCAGTTATGACCGACGCTTTATTTCTATTTTCTTAGTTTTCACCTGATGTCCTTTTCGGTTTCCTATTCCTGTTTCCTATTTCTTACCTGACGGTCCCCTCCAGAGTTCCATATTACACGTAGCTGTCCTGTTTGCTGCTTCTCTCGGCCATGGTTGCTTCTCACACCTCCCTTGTATGTGAAGACTGTGATAGTTTTGGGGAGTGTTGCTCTGGTGTTGTGTGCTATGCTTTCCTATTCCGATTTGCCTGATGCTTTTTTATGAAGAGATGGGGGTCATGGATTCTTGGGAGGAAGATCAGGGGCGTGAAGAATCCTTGTTATGCTGTCTTGATGAGTATACATGTTGTCAACAGGACTTATGACTTGATGTTGGCCCTGGTCGCCTGGGTGAGTAGTGCGTCAGATTTCTCTACCGTATACTTTGGAAGGAGATCACCATGTCCAGCCCACACCCGAGTGTCACCTTAATTTGAGGGTAGAGTATCGATTTAAATTATTTGAGATTCTTCTGCCAGGCAGATTTCTTTCTTCTCCCATAGCTGGTAGTTGTTTCAATCATTTCTTTACATCGTATGGACTCGTGGGTGTTGTTTGATGCTGTGGGGACAGTCCAAGACCACTGTTCCAGCTTTGGCGACTGGGGGCTCTTCCAGTTGACCCCTTCGGATGCCCCCATCCCTGTGAGATTTCTCTACCTCCTGCTCATTGTGGGTATATTTTCTTAATAGGTGGAAGAAGCATCTGGTTAAGGGGAAACTTACCTAAAGTTGCACTTGGGGTCTTTAACGTTCTTCCACAATTTTTGTCCACTGGATATCTCCTGCACCAAAAGTGTATTTCTATTTATCCCTCACCTCCTATAGTTTCTGTCTCATGAAGGAGTAGATGTGTGATTTAGTGCGTAAGCAGTCATGCCTTCTGGGTCTTAATCTAAAATATTTAAAATAATGAAATGGCATTTAATTTGTTTCACTGAAAGCTTTTGATTCAAATTCTACTTTGTCTCTAACGGGATCGACATTCCAACATTTTCATTATTTCCATGGGCCTTGTGTGCTTTGGACCTCCCCTCGTGTCAGCCGTGCCGAGTCCCTGCTCTGAGCGTGTCTCCATCGTGCTGCGTGGCTAGCTCTTGCTATCGATGACACTGGTATGACTGGTCTCTGTCGTGTTATTTTTGCTGAACATGTTGTGTTTTCCTTTATATAGTTTTGCTAAAGGCAAGATGTTGTGTGGTCTATTTGTTCCCCTTGGTGATCTGTGTAGAGTTTGGGAGGACGTACAAAGTGGCGCAGATTTAATTAAGTGATTGTCATTGTCCTAGTCATGCAGAAGTTCCCCACCACCAACACTTTTTTTTTTTTTAACATGTGTGTTTCCCTCCTTGTTCTCAAAGTAAAGCTGTAAAAAAGAACAAAATACCTTTGGGATGTCCAAAACTGCGACTTTGATTTGTCCTGTTCTTTTGTAACAGAAAAAAAAAAAATGAATAAGGACTTTTAAAAGAAACTAAAATGTATCTGCCATTTTCAAAAAACCAATCATAATAAAGAGCATTATTTTATGCCACAAAAGTCAATTCTGTCAATATTAATATATACTAAATTTTACATTTTAAATTTACTAAAATTTAAAATGACAATTACAAAGGTTTATCTGATTTGCGGTGGGATGAAATGATCTTAAAATTCATATGAAAATGTAAATATTTGAGAAGAGCCAAGAAAACATTTTTAGGAGTCTATTCGTCAGGTTGTTAGCAGATATTACAAAGCCGGTGGAATCAACTGAATGTGGCATCAGCAGAGGGATAGATAAATAGGTCAGTTTAACCCGAAAGCGAACCAAATAATTTTGGCCAAATAGAACCCAGGAATTCCGCCCAATATACATGAGATAGACGACCAGACGAGAATGGCATGTGAGTTCTGGGGGGCAGGGGTGGCTGACTGACAGGTGGTACTGGAGCAGCTGCCCATCCGTATGCAAGAGAGGGTCTCAGGCCATGGAGCCATGGGTCCCAGCTGTGGTCAGAGGGAAGGAGGCAGCCAGGCCAGCAAGGGGTGTGGCTTAAGTCTTCCCACATCACAGAGGAAGTAAAGTTCAACCTTGGACAACAGGGACCATTTTTCTATGAAGTAGGAAGAAGACAATCACATATGTTTCAGGACAGAGTTGGCAGACATGTGAAGAATCTGTTGGAGGGGAGAGAATTCCTGGGGCAAGAAAGCTCACAAGAGGGTCTGGGGAGACGAGGTGTGGAGATGCAGTGTTTCAAGACTCAGGTGCCGAGTTCCGATAATGCGGAGCACACACCTGAGACAGAATTTGCCTGCTGTATCATTGTAGCAAGAGACTCATTCTCTTCCCCTGCCGTATGCATTTCAAGAAAACTCCTGCTCTCCAGTTCTCTCTCTCCTGTTCGACAAATGCATTGACCCAAAGAATGCCGAACGTGTTCTTAGTCACCAAAGATCTCTTTTCAAGCATAAGGGGAGGTGCGTGATCCAAATGCTGCTTCATGTCAACGAGAGATGACAGGGACTGTTAGGGCTACATTGCCATGTGTGGCTCAGCGGTGGCAGCTGGTGTCTGAAGGAGCAGGTGAGACCCAGCTGGACACAGCAGACCTCCAGCTGCTCGCCTGGGATGGCTGAGGTGTAAATCTCTCCAAAAATAAAGCCTGGATTAGGCTTGAAATCCGGCAAAATGTCATGATGCGAAAGGTCCTCGTAAAAACACGGAACATGAGACTGAATGCAATCTTGAAAACAAATGTCTTCAGGTCCTCAGGTTATTATGAGGATTTCTGTTTGCTGTTTTGCAAACTCACAACTATCTTGAAAAATCTAAAGGACGATGCCTTCTCTTTCCTCTTAGGCTTCCTATTATGACTTCTTCTTCTTCTTTTTTCTTCTTCTTCTTCTTCCATTAATTTTTCAATAAATACTTTGTTCCAGCGATTTAAAAAAAAAACATGTGTTTAATGTTTATTTTTGAGAGAGATAGAGGAGAGAGAGAGAGAGAGAGAGAGAGAGAGAGAGAATGGACAAGAGGTAGAGAGAGAGGGAGAGACAGAATTCAAAGCAGGCTCCAGGCTCTGAGCTGTCAGCACAGAGCCCAATGCAGGGCTTAAACTCACCCACTGCGAGATCTTAAAGGGAGCTGAAGATGGATGCTTACAGACTGAGCCGCCCTGGTGCCTCCCAGGGATTTAATAAGAGCATTTATTCTCATTATATTCTCCATTCTCAGGCCATTTTATTCTCAGAACAATATTTATTCAGAAGCAAGATTAGTCAGTTTTCTATAGTCATACAGCTAAAAAGTGAAAACTTTGTCATTTAGCTCAAGTGTACACAACCCAGGGAAGACGCTCCACATCATATTTCCCCCCAGTTAGGCCAAAGCCACTAGTTCAAGTTGAGAAGAGTCAGAGTAATTTTGGTCATGCATCTTCCCCTCACTGCAAATTGCTTTTGTGCCTATAATCTTAATTCAGTTGGGTGAATCATCTAATCACGTTGCTGTGAGCCCTGAATCTGAAGAGGGTGACAATGTCTCCAGCATTTTCCTTGTACCCCTACGTACTGGCCAAATTTAGAATGCAGAAATCCTGACACTATTATTTAGGAAAAGCTGTTAAATTTTCTAAACCTCTGTTTACTCATCTATACAAAGGTTGCTCTAGACATTGAATAAGAATCTTAATGAAGGTGATATCAGGGCTTTGCGGAAAGGAAAGCTGTAGGTTTCTGGAGATTAGGCTATGGATAAGATTGCCTTTCTCTTGCAGTTTAGTGAGTTGTCAGTAAACTGAAGGGGACTCCTGTCCTGAGTGACTGCGATCTTTATCTGTCAACCATTTCGTTTCTTTCCTCTTTCCTTTCCCTTGTTCTTGGGCAGCCGGCAGTGTCTGAGAAGTATCACATACCCCACTTGGCAGGGGCGAGAGGGCTGTTAGTCTGTTCTTTGCCCTCAGCCTGCCCCTTGCTCCCTCGTCTGTGATGATGGCATTTCACCCCAAAAATAAACATTTTACAGTGGAATCTCAGTACTCGAGTAAACAGAGAGAGAAAATGATGGGTTGTAAAATACTCTTGGAACATTTTCAAATCTCAGTCACCTGGCATCTGTTTCTTTAAGATGTCTCATGAAATGTAAGTTTGGGCTAGTGGTCATTGGTGCAGTCTGACGTTGTAAAGAAGGGAAAGAGCAAGACAGGTGCACAGGGAGCTGAAGACAAAATTTTTCTAAATGAAAACACAAAAATGGTGAGAAAACAGTGAGGACATAATGAGAAATAAACCATTGTGATCCACAGCTTTGAACCTGTTAGTGTTTAATTTGTCATTTTCTCTCTTGAGGTCATCATGTTAAGAATAATGTTCAGGGGCACCTGGGTGGCTCAGTCGGTTGAGCGTCTGACTTCGGCTCAGGTCCCGATCTCAAGTTCATGGGTTCGAGCCCCGCATTGGGCTCTGTGCTGACAGCTAGCTCAGAGCCTGGAGCCTGCTTCGGGGTCTGTGTCTCCCTCTCTCTCTGACCCTCCCCGCTTATGCTCTGTCTCTCTCTGTATCAAAAATAAATAAAACATAAAAAAAAGAAGAATGTTCAAATCCATTCGGACTGACATAAATCGGATGGTCACTATGGATGATCTCAGCCAGGATAGCAGAGGCTGAGGTGAAAATACAGGATGCCCTTCAGTGCTGAGGGGCAGATGCCGCACAGGACACAGAAGGAGCACAGATCTAGAGAAGTCAGTATTCAGGTTTTATTTTTCCGGAAAGTGGCGGATGTGCACGGCAGTGGTCTTCAGGTGGAAATCGTGCAATTTGCCCTCTAGAGACTTCGGTATGGCTCCTCCAGAAAACAATGCTCCACCCCCCAGCTCATCTTCCTGTCCTTTGCGGATACCATTCTTTATTTAAAGAGACAAGTCTCATTTGGCTGTGTTTCAAAGAACCTGGAATTCTACGAGGACCCGAGGAGAAAGAACGCCATTGTGCCTTGGCGATTTGTTAGCCTGAAACTAGAGCTCAACGTCTCTGTCAAGTGCACCGCTTTCTTAGGTAATCCTCTGAGAGCCATTCTATTTAAAGTCAAAACAGAGCCAGGGATAGCATTTAACCTCTCCCCGGTGGCTGTAAGAGGTCTTTCCGCTGAGTAAGGCACTTATGTCCAAAGTGATGTACACAAATGTTCAAAACTACCCACTGTCAAAGAAGACAGATTGTTGGAAGCATCTGACATATTTTGAACTTTGATGTACAGGAAATAAGCTAGTAAAAAGTGTCCTGTCGTTGAGTCTAGGTAATTGAAGAATCACTGAGTTGAAGCCTGAACAGAAGAAGAAAGACAGGAAGATGAATTTAGCTTTCCTTTTCATCAATATACTATTGGCAGGATAACTAACAATATAGCCCTGGATGAAAAATTGTAAGTAAGGTTGACAGATACGCTGGCGAGCTCTGCCCACGGGCTTTGCTCTAACGCGTTCACCTTGGGGGCACATCAGCTTTTACTGAGCACACTAAATGGCGCGTTGGTACGCAATGGTTTATTGGGGAAGTGTCCCATAAGTCATTCCATTAACACTCATTTTTTAGTACACGCAACATAAATGTCAGACTCACAGCATTCGAAATACAAGAGACAAGGGCCATCTTCCCAATGGACCCTCAGTGGCTGGGGGCGCTGGATTCCCTCCCCACGGAGGGAAGCCAGGGCGGCGTTTGTTACACTCTAAGTAAGCTAGCTCTGCACTTGTGAGCCCTCAGTAGCTGGGGAGGAATCCTGCGGTATTATTTGATGAGTCCGTGACACAGTTGTGTCGGACTCTGTTCTTCTGCTGCAGGTGAAAACCAGAGGAGGAATCACACACAAGGGACTAGTCTTCCAAGGAGGGCGCCATGACCTCTAGTTCAGGTAGCCAACCGCTCGCTGCTAAAGTTTAACACATGTCGTGAGCGACAGGCAGAAGATGCGCTGAGTCGGCATCTGAGGAACAGTTACAGCCTAGAGCTCTTGGTGGCAAGGAGCTCTGTTATGCTTTTTTAGTTTATAAAGATGCTGTGCCAGACATGAGATCTGTTGTTGTATATTCTTTTCATTTTAATTTTTTTATGTTTATTTATTTTTGAGAGCGAGAGACAGAGCATGAGCAGAGCAGAGGCAGAGAGAGAGGGAGACACAGAATCTGAAGCAGGCTCCAGGCTCTGAGCTGTCAGCACAGAACCTGATGCGGGGCTTGAACTCACGAACTGCAAGATTATGACCAGAGCCTAAGTTGGATGCTTCACCATCTGAACCATCCCAGTGTCCCTGTTGCTATATATTCTTACTTCCAATCTCCATCTGAGGGGGTGTTTTCGCTTCTCTGACCAACCAAGTAATTTCTGAACAACTCCCATTCATGTGAAGGTGGCTCCACGGTCGCAGAAGACAAATCCATGTAACCCTGTCCTCCAGATACGGCTTGCCTTTACTGTGGCAAGAACAGAGAGCTTGGGACCCTCTTAACAAGTCCTTGTGTCCAACACACTATTGGTAACTATAAGCCCATGTTGCACCCCAGGTCTCTGGAACTCACTTCTCATCTTGCAGAACTGGAATCTTCTGTCCCTTGAACAACTCCCCCTCATTCCTTCCTCTCCACCCCCTGGAAATATCCATTCTACCATCTGCTTATTTAATTTTTAGTTTTAATTAAATTAATGTATTTATTTGAGAGGGAGGGGGGAGAAAGCGAGAGACAGAGAGGGGAGAAGAATCACAAGCAGGCTCCACGCCAAGTGTGGGCTTGATCCCACCACCCTGGGATCATAATCTGAGCAGAAATCAAGTTGGATACTCAACTGAATGAGCCACCCAAGCATCTCCCCCTTTCTACTTATGCGAAGTGTCTAAATAGTCAAGCTCATGGAAGCTCCTGATGTTTTTGAAGCCCAGCCAGTCCTGACTCCAACAGGAAAGGGATATACAGTCCATGTTCCCACAGGCTACTGAGTTAACTCATATGAGTGGATTCCAGTACGAGTCAACTCTGCTTCTTTGTTCACCTGCTCAGCTGAACACCCTCCTTGATTTCTGTTTTGGTGTTGCTTGTGTCAATCCACAGGCCAGTGCCTTACCCTCTGGACCACCATCTTGAAGACGCATCCTTCAAGCCATGTGTGGGGATGTGAGACACATATTGGCAGCCTGGTAAGTGTCATCCTGTTTCAGATTGGGGAGATGTAGTAAGGAACAAGACAAAATCTCTGCCCAGAGAGTCAATATTCCAGTGAGGGCAGCAGGCAATAGCCAAGTTGAATTCATAAAGCACACAGTATACATGATAGTAATAGATGCTTGGGAGAAAATATGAAAGAGGGAAAAGGCTTATGAAATGTCTGAGTCCAAAGCAGGAATGAGCTCAGAGTCTCTGATAGTTTGGTAGTCAGAGGCAGCGAACATCACAGAGTGAGTGACTTCTGAGTTAAAACCGATTGGCAACTAGGGCTGATCATGTGATAAGTAGTGGGCCAGGTACTGGTGGGCACCGTGGCATGTCTGGGGAATTGAACTCTGGGTTTTTGTGTGGATAATATACTGTAGAGGAGCCATGGCAGAGGCAGGAAGTTAGAAGTTGTGCAAGGCTAAACCTGCGGTTAGCGATGGCCTTGACTGAAGAGTTGGCTGGTGGGAAAGATGACAGGGCTTAGGGCAGGAGGCTGGGGCAGGGAATCCAGGTGGGAGGGTGGTGGGCAGGCTCAAGAACGAAGGTTTGCTGCACTGAGTTGTCTTTACCTGAGGCTGGGAAAATTCATGGGGTGAGATTTTGTTGGCAGGACTCTAGAAGTCTGCTTTGGGGCGGAGGTTTTTGATAATAAATGGAGGGAGGAGGAGACAAGTGAACATTGTTTCTGGAGTTTGAGGAGAAGGCTAGAGTGTAGATAGACATTTGGGACTCCTCAGCAAACAGGTAGCATCTGACTATGAAACTGGATGATACCATCTAGAGCATGAGTAAGATTCAAAAAAAATTTATTAAGTTTATTTATTTTTGAGAAGGGGGGAGTGGGAGGGGAGGGCAGAGAGAGAAGGGGGCAGAGGGTCCAAAGCAGGCTCTATGCTGACAGTCTGACGTAGGGCTTGAACTCGTGAGCTTCATGACCTGAGCTGAAGTCGTATACTTAACCAACTGAGCCACCTGTGTGCCCCGGGTTTTTTTTTTGTACTCTTCATCAGAAAAGACAAAGAGGCAGAGATAGCAGCAGAGGCATGACCACCCCGGAATGTTCTGAGCCGGCCTGGGGTGGCTACAGGAATGTCTGAGGCATCCCAAACACTAGCCTTGCAAATAGCTTCTACCCAAGTCTCCCAGGGGACCAGCTGGGCTGGTGAATCTTGGGTCTGAATATTACAGACCTTAGAATCCAAGTCTCAGTTGTGTGCGGAGGAGGGGACCAGGGCAGCAGGAGGGACATGTCCACTCCCCAGCTGTGCTGCGGGCGCAAATATCTGCCACAAATGTCATAACCTTATTCGCCTGTGAAAACATTTCCCCACAAACCTGAGCGCTTCATTTTGTTCTCAGTTCTCGTGTTCAGACAACTAGGTGGCAGCTAGACAGTCAAGTGTTGTGTTCTTTTTGTTGTTTTGTTTTCTACAGACAAAGGATTTTTTTTTTCCCAATTCACAGGAACGTTAGACACCTGGTAGGCAATAAATACTTCTTGCTAAGAGATAGTAACCATAGAGTCATGTTGTTTTCTTTCGCCAGAAGCGAGCATGGTCCTGGTTTGCACTACTGTTGCCGACGAGCGTCCGAACGGATCTGCATGATCTCCGTTTGCACAAGTGTATGTCGTGGTTACTCAGTGACCAGACCATGAGGTGCTCTTTCCACTCATATTGGGGTTTTCTCATCTGCAGCAGATGCACATTTAAAAAAAAAAAAAAGAAGGAGAAAAAGCCCAATTCCCTTCCTGGGACTCCCTAATGACATTCCCTTTTAACGATATTTTGAGTCGTGCCTCCCGCATTTAGAGAGCGTGCTGCTAAAAATACCGTCTAGGACAGCTGGGAGTGGGCTGCAGGAATTACAGCTGTTCTGGGGTGAGCGCTCAAGCCGTGTCACCGGAGGACGAGCTCATCACTACAGAGCAGAGGTTTTCTTTGGCTTCAAAAAAAACTGAAATGGTAACAACAGAATCAGGCCTTTCATGCATCACGGACTACTTTAAAAAACCCTCATGATAGCACACCGGAGTCTAATGAGGTGCGGAAGTGATGTGCGTGCACAGGGCTCCAGGGGAACTGACAGTGGAAAGCTAAAGAAGGAACGCAGCGTAATCGCATAAACTACAGTGAGAGACACAGGATCAGGAAGCCAGGACAAAAATCTTAAGTGGGTTTATAGATTTGTTTCCAATGGGGCAAAATACATATGGCAGGCATGGATGCTGATTGCCCTAAATCAGCCCTCCTGAATTGATCTGGGCCCTAACTGAGTGCCTTCAAACAGCACTGACTGAGCACCTACGGTCATCTACTTTAATATCCTTGCACCCATGTAATCTGTGTGACAATGTTTGGAGTGGGTGTGACTTTCCACTTATAGGTGTGGAGACATATCCTCACATAGGATAAAGGACTGAGCTCAAGCCACAACCTCAGTTTGGATGGGTTTACAGTATAAAATTATGAGTTATAATCTCAGGATATAAAACTAATATACAGAAATCTGTTGCATTTCTATATACTAATAATGAAGTAGGAGAAAGATCAATTAAGAAAACAATCCACTTAAAATTGAACCAAAAAAATGATAAAATACCTAGAGATAAATTTAACCAAGGAGGTGAAAGACTTGTACTCTGAAAACTGTAAAACGCTGATGAAAGAAGTTGAATGTGACACGAACTAGTAGAAAGCTATTCCGTGCTCAGGATCAGAAGAACCAACACTGTTAAAATGTCTGTACTACCCAAAGCCATCTACAGACTTAACACCACCACTATGGAAATACCAACAACTGGGCGTCAGGTCTCAGTTGGTTAAGCATCTGACTCTTTTTTTTTAATGTTTTTAATTTTTTAAATTTATTTTTGAGAGAGAGAGAGCATGAGCAGGGGAGGGTCAGAGAGAGAAGGAGACACAGAATCCAAAGACAGGCTCCAGGCTCTGAGCTAGCTGTCAGCAGAGAGCCTGACACAGGGCTCGAACCCACCAATCGTGAGATCATGACCTGAGTCGAAGTTGGACGCTCAACTAACTGAGCCACCCAGGCGCCCCAAGCATCTGACTCTTGATTTCAGTTCAGATAATGATCTCATTGTTGTGGGATCGAGCCCTGTCATTGGGTTCTGCTCTGGGCATGGAGCCTGTTTAAGAGTCTCTTCCTCTGCCCTTCCCCCATTCACGCATGCACATGCATGCTTGCGCACACGCTCTCTCTCTCTCTGAAAAAAAAAAAAAAAAAGCAAATACCAACAACCTTTTTTACAGAACCAGAACAAATAACCATAAAATTGCTGTGGAGCCAAAAAAAGACCCCAAATAGCCAAAGCAACCTTGAAAAAGAACAAAGCTAGAGGTATTGCAATCCCAGACTTCAAGATATACTACCAAGCTATAACAATCAAAATATTATGGTACTGGCACCAAAACAGACATGCAGATCAATGGAGCAGTCTAGAAAACCCAGAAATCCTAAATCTTATGGTCAATTAATTTATGAGAAAGGAGGCAAGAATGTACAATGGAGACAAACTCGACAGCTACAGGCAAAAGAATGGAACTGGACCACTTTCTTACACCGTACATAAAGCAGACTGAAAATGGATTAAAACCCTAAAAGGGAGACAGGAAGCAATAAAACTCCTAGAAGAGAGCACAGGCATGAACTCCGGACATCAGCTAGAGCCACATTTTCCTAGACATGTCTCCTGAGGCAAGGGAAACAGAAGCAAAAATAAACTATTGAAACTACACCAAAATGAAAAGGTTTTGCACAATAAGGAAACAATCAACACAAAGATAAGACAGCCCAGGGAATGGGAGAAGATATTCACAAGTGATGTAACTAATATAGGGTTAGTATTCAAAATATATTAAAAAGCTCAACCCCAGAACAGAAACAAATAATGTGATTAAAAATGGGCAATGACTTGAATAGACATTTCTCCAAAGAAGATACACAAATAGACAACAGGGGCATGAAAACTTGCTCAACAGCACTCATCATCAGGGAAATGCAAATCAAAACCACAATGAGCTATCACCTCACACCGGTCAGAAAGGCTAAAATAAAACAGACGAGAAACAACAAGTGCTGGCGAGGACGTGGAGAAAGGGGCACTCTCCTGCACTGTTGGTGGGAAGGCAAACTGGTGCAGCCACCATGGAAAACAGTGTGGAGGTTAAAAATTAAAATTAAAAATCGAAATACCATGTGACCCAGTGATCGCACTGCTAGGTATTTACCTACAGACAATGAAAACACAATGGGAACAGATACATTCACCCCTATGTTTATTACAACGTTATCTACAAGAGTCAAATTATGGAAGCAGCCCAAGTGTCCACCGATAGATGAATGGATAAAGAAGATGTGAGGTTCACACAGGCATGTGCACAAAGCAATATTGCTCAGCCATAACAAGAATGACATCTTGCTGTTTGCAACAGTGTGGATGGACCCGGCGGGCATGATGTTGAGTGAAACAAGTCACAGAAAGTCAAATACCCTATGATTTCATTCATAATTGGAATTTAAACAACAAAACAAATAAATAACAAAAAAGAGACAGACAAAATACTTACCTTTAAATACAGAAAAGGAACTGGTGGGTGCCGGTGAAGAGTGGGTCAGGGAAAGGAATGTGACAAAAGGACTCGGAGCGCACTTACCATGATGAACACGAAGAAATGTACAGAACTGTGGAGCTGTTATATTGTGTACTTGAAGCTCACGCAACACTGTATGTCAATTATACTTTAGCTGAAAGAAGTTTCCATTTAAAAACAGAATTAGAAGCAGTCCAAACTAAGGATGAAAGAAGTGAAGGTGAGTCACGTGGTGTGGCCCCCAAATCTGTGTACAGTAGAGAGGGAGTCTCAGGGCATCAGTAGGTGACAAAAGTCACCTATATACCAGACAGAGGGCACCCTGAAATGAACAGGTTGTGAGTTTTGAATCCCAAATGGACTGGCACTACTATTTTTACCTCTAAGAGGAGGTGACAATGACATTCCTTGTGGCACATTATTAGACAAGCTGTCTTTATAATTGTACACTTAGCAGGCATTTCAACAACAGCAAAAAATTAAGAATAATAACGCTCTTTGCAGAGCGCCCATACATTTGCTCTGAATTAATTTCTGCCAATGTCGTTTTGCTGGAATGCTAATGGCATCGGCAAGGGCAGAGGTGTGACAGGGAATCACACGGCAGGGACTTTCTCTGAGAGCTCCTCACTTCTCCTGCAGTGCCCGTAGCTTTAATGGACTTGGTGTTAGTGATAGCATCCATGTATAAAAGCAAAAACAGAAGTCGCAAAAATGGGCCTTAAGGGGAAAAATGAAGCTTATCTTCCTGTGTATTGGATGGTTGTCCTGTGATCAAGGCTGGACAGGATGCCTCCTACGTCGTTGGCCCTCACACCTGTGACGACCTTGAGTCTTATGATTTGGCCCCTAGACTCTGCTTTGTGCCCATCAGCTACATAACCCAGAGTCTCTATGGCCAGGTGTCCCACTGGGTTGAAAAGAAGAAGACACGGTGTGTCTTGACCACCAGGGGATTCCCTGCGGAGCCAAGGTAGACTCACGGGGCTGGGGGATGTCCAGAGGACATCTGCTGCATGATGTGCTGTCTTCTGACATGACACCATGGTCACTAAGGAAGGCCATTCACCCCAGAAGACCTTGGCTTCTGACATATATCACTCATACCCAACACGGTAGCCTCCCTCCAGTGGATTGCACAGATTACAGGATAACATGGACCTGCTGACAACGTGCAGCCTAAAGAAAGGACTCACAAGGGAGGGACGGCATGATGTCTAGGAGACAAACACATAGTACACATTTTTTCTTCAGGAGCAAGTTCAAAATATGAACTGTCTAAGTAATGAAATGTCTCTGATCCATGGTAGAAATAGCCATTTATTCAACGTATGTGCATACCTCAAGGTTCAATTTTTTTAAAGTTTGTTTGTTTGTTTGTTTATTTTGAGAGGGAGCAAGCATGAGCAGGGGAGGGATCAAGAGAGGGAGAGAGAGGATCCAAGCAGGCTCCAGGCTGTCCGTGGGGAGCCCGAGGCAGGGCTGGAACTACCAAACCATGAGGTCATGACCTGAGTCGAACCCAAGAGTCAGATGCTCAACAGACTGAGCCATCCAGCTGCCCCTCAAGATTCAATTTTAAAAAATTTTAATTTCTTTATCGAGCTGCACTTGACACCTAACAAGATTTTAGTTTCAGGCGCACAGTGTAATGATTTGGTATTTGTATATATTGTGAAATGGTCATCACAATAAATCTAGTTATCATCACCGTACTTGGAAGATGGTTTCTGTTTTTTTTTAATTTTTAAAAAATTTTAATGCTTCTTATTTATTTTTGAGAGACAGAGAGAGAGAGAGAGCACAAGCAGGGGAGGGTCAGAGAGAGAGGGAGATAGAATCCGAAGACAGGCTCCAGGCTCTGGGCTAGCTTTTAGCACAGAGCTGATGCAGGGCTCGAACCCATGAACCGTGAGATCATGACCTGAGCTGAAGCTGGACACTTAACTGA
Source organism: Suricata suricatta (assembly GCF_006229205.1). Classification (NCBI taxonomy): domain Eukaryota; kingdom Metazoa; phylum Chordata; class Mammalia; order Carnivora; family Herpestidae; genus Suricata; species Suricata suricatta. The sequence continues at coordinate 3,913,249 of NC_043703.1, read as the reverse complement.
CTGAGCCACCCAGGTTCCCCTTTTTAAAAATTTTTTAATGTTTATTTATTTTTGAGAGAGAGGCAGACTGCAAATGGGGGAGAGGTAGAGGGAGAGAGAGGGAGACACAGAATCTGAAGCAGGCTCAAGGCTCCATGCTGTCAGCACAGAGCCTGACGCAGGGCTTGAACCCATGACCTGTGAATCAGACCTGAGCTGAATGAAGTCACTTAACCGACTGAGCCACCCAGGTGCCCCTGGAAGATGGTTTCTAAGATTATCCCCAATTTAGAGAGTGGAGACAGTTAAGGCATAATGGAAGAATTTGGAATCAGATGTGAACTTATTGACTGTACTTGTGCTGTTGATAAGGTGAGTCAATTATTCCTTGCATGGGTTTGGTAGGCTATCTGCATGGCATTATAAGTTTTAAATATTTATTTCCTGCACAGAAACATTTACCCACTCAATCCTTGAGAGTCCACACGATCCAAGGAGATTTTAAAGACGTATTTGAAAGACAACAACTTATTTTTGAGGAGTCAGCTGTCAGCTACCTACTCATCAATGGAGTAATCAGCAGTTAGCAGTTCCATTTGCAAGACGGGAGTTTCAATGATACTATTTCACAGTCGGTCTGAGGCACCAGGAAAAGTAATTTCCGTGTGGACTTGGCCTTCCCCTTGCCATGGCTCATCAATTTCAGCAAAAATATTCATGCAATGTATGCATCCCGCATAAATGTGAGCAAAGAGGGTTGTCAATTTTAGAATATAAATCTGGTGGGGGTCCGCCTGTCACCTCTGAATTTTGTTTTGGGGAAGAGAGAATAACACAGTAGTCGGAGTAGCAAGTGCTGAGTGCCGAGACTTCTCAGTCTTGCACGGTCCGTAAGAAAGGCGGTGCAGGCGTATGAGCTGTAATAAACCCGTCTTACATCCTGTGCCTTCTTGTCGTCCAAAGACCTGAAAACCCCTCTTTGCCTGGATGAATGAGACAAGCAAACACCTGAACAGTATTCGGATAATGCAGGTTCTCATCCTTGAGTCCCGAGTTTTATTACTTATCAATGTCACGTTGAGTTCAGGTGCCTTTCACAGCGTCGCTCTGATAACTTTGGGGCGAGCACAGGAAATGGATGTACGAGGAGTCCCAGCGTTCAGGCCTCCTAGAAGGTGGAGGACGGAGTGCACTGGGACTTTCTGTCGAAGGAAGCGCACTGAGCATCCTGTGCTCCTATTCTGAAAATATACACAGAGTTGATGCCTTTTCTGTTCAACAGCAAAGTGGCCAGCCACCTTTCTCCGGCAGAAAATAAGGCTGGGGACACGTGAGAGTGAAATGGATTCCGAGCAGGAGCAGAGCCAGGGGAGATGCGGAGAGGACAGGTGGCCAGACCAGCTGAGGACACGCGGGGGCCAAGTGCTGGAGCGACAGGTGAGGTGCTGGCCGGACGCAGCACGGGGTGGCCACACCAGCTGCTCACGTCCGGGAGGGAAGGAGCAGGTGGGGGGGAGGTGCACAGGCAGCACTGTCATGACCGCGCTGTGACAGATGAGCGACCAGCTGTCTGCATGGCCCAGGGCCCCCCGGGGTTCAGTGTGAAATGTGGAGCCCAGCAAGGAGTGGTTTATTCGCGTTTGCTTCTGGGTCCCCTCTTCTAATATGTTAGAGAGAACGGACGGTGTGGATCTATCAACACGTATTTTAATCTGCACCACACGCTGACTCAGTACGCCATTCCCACAAGACATTCGGCAGGCGTTCCACGGAGTGGCTGGACGTGCCTGGATTCAGCGCGTGGGTCTGAACGCCTGTCCCACTGTCACCTCCCGGAGGTGTGACAGTCACGTGGGCACCTGGATTATGACAGCAACGATTCCCGGGGCTGCTGTGAGGCTCAAACACAGGCATTCTGCAGGGAAACACCGAGCGAGAGAGCACAGCAACGACGTTCTCAAAAGCCTTCCAAGCAAGTAGACGGCTATACACCATCGCGAAGCTGCTGAATCGTTGCTGCTTTTCCAACCTGCCCCCGCTCCAGCGAATTAGCTCAGGGGGCAGAGGCCCGGCGCTCAGAGTAAACTTCGACTAATGAACTGTGTTCATCTCATTACCAGGAATGCAGCAGCAGCAACAACAACAACAACAACAAACAAACCACGAACAGTCTTCTTTAAATACAAAACCAGGGGAATGTCACACAAGGTGTATACGTATGTTTAGGAAAGCAGATGATACGGTCTTACAATAAAAGGATGTTGTCCTCTGATTCAGGTTCTCACTATCTGCCTTTAATCCAGAGCAGGAAGTTCTTTGTAAGTTGAAGAATCACGCATATGCACAGAAAAACAAATTATCAGTATCCGGGTGGATTTTACACCCAAGTAACGAGCACGCAGGCCGAGCTGTGAAACAGCTCTGTCCATAGGCCTCCAGCACACCAAGTGGCCGCCGGGCATTTGCACTGGCCTTGCTCACCAAAACTGGTCATTGGCTTAGTTACTAGACAACATTAAGTACATTTGGAACAGCCTGAGTATGTGAGTCTACTTTTCTATCCACAAAATGCAAGTACAGGTCAAGGGTTACTGTTGGAAAATTAGCATCTGAATTTAGGAGGGCCACAAACATTAAAAAAACTGATTGCAAGTCCATAAAATCTAAAATATCTCAATAATAGCTACAGTGACTTCATTTTGGCTTAAATAAAGTGTATGAAATTGGTTTTATCTGTTTCTTTGAACTCTTTAAAATGCAGGAGTACCTGGGTGGCTCCTTTGGGCATCCAACTTTGGCTCAGATCATGATCTCGCAGTTCCTGGGTTCTAGCCCCGCGTGGGGCTCTTTGCTGTCAACTCAGAGCCTGGATTCTGTGTCTTCTTTCTTCGCCCCTCCCCTACTCCCATTCTGTCTCTCTCGCTCTCAAAAGAAAACATTAAAAAAATTTTAAATGCAGCTGCCATTTTTATTTTTTTGTTTTTATTATATTGCTTTTATTGTTTTATTTTGTTTTAATTTTGTTTGAAAGACAGAGAGAGCATGAGTAGGGGAGAGGCAGAGAGAGAGAGAATCCCAAGCAGGCCCCATATGATCAGCACAGAGCCCAATATGGGGTTTGATCTCACAACTGTGAGATCATGACCTGAGCGGAAATTAGAAGTCCGACGCTTAACTGACTAAGGCACCCAGGCGCCCTCCCAGAAATTTTAAGTCAGGCTGAGCTTGCGGTCCGATGATGTTGGTCGGTGCTGACCTGGGATGTTCCTACGTCCCCTTGCCATTCTCCTGCGCCTGCCCAGCTAGCGGTGGCCACTCACCGTCTCCATTGTTCTTCAATATTGCATTGTTTTAACACACTGTAACTTATTTATGCATTCTGCTAAGAATGGTCCTTTGCATTCTGCCATCCCCTGCAGTGTTTTCTTTTTTTCTTTTTTTTTTGTCTGCCTGATTACTATGCTTTCGAAACCTGACTTCTATAACCTTCCAAGGATCCAGTTTCTGCAGAATTTCCCTGTCCCAGCAGTTTCTGGAGCCTGTGGTCCTCCATTTCTCTGTGGAGCTCACTGGCTGCTCATGCTCCGTGGCTAAATGCAGTTCACCTTTCACCCAGATCCGTGGGCTCACAAGCTGCAGTTTTACCGAATGTCTTTCCTCTCCCGGCACACATCTCCTGTGATCCACCCGCAGGAGGTGCTTCCGGACTCTCCCCCTCTACTGCAAGTCAGGGCCCCGTGCTTTAGATTTTTACCGCAGCGCCCACCCAGTCAACACAACCGATTTCTATTTTCGTCAGCGTGTCTGAACGGCTGAACACAAAGCCCCCAAATCTCAGCTCAACAGAACAACGGTTGTGTGTTGCTCCCTCACGGCGTTGGCGCGGCAGCGTGATGCCTGCCTCTGAGCCCAGTGGAGTGTCCCCGGAGAATAGGAATGGCACGGGTAGCGTTGACCCTGACACTCTCTGCTGCGAAGTCCTGGGAAATTCCCTGGGGTGCCTTCCTATTGAATTCCTCCGCCCTTCAACTTTGGAAATGATCATGCTTTACTCTGGTAATTTATTGCCCTCTTTTTCTTGGAAATTGCTGTAAGCGGTAGATTGTACCTCCTGTAAAGACAGTCAATGTCACTTATCTTTCGCCCTCATTAGTTTTTTCCTCTTTCATTTGTTGAGTGTGTCTGTGCTCCCCTATTAAAGTTTTCTTTCTTGTTGTTCTTGCTTTTATTTTCTGTTCCCTGAGCTGTCCTCCTGGGCATTTTGTCTTTTGTCTTGAGTTTCCCCCTTCATATTAGAGGGGTTCTCAAAATAACTGCTTTCTCTACATTCACATCAAAGAAAATGGTGACAAAAAGCTTGAATGGAAACTGTATTTGTCAATGGGCTTGTTAACTAGACAAACTTCACTCTCTGGTGATTGGAAAAGTGCCGGGACCTTTAAATATGACAGATCATCTTTATGCTGGGATTCTAAAATCTCCATTTTCCTTACTCTGCCCTCAAAGTGTCTTCAGAGAAGATCTGTAGCATTTATCTCATCTACGCTTTTGGTGTCATCCTGATGCATGTGTTCTGTGTGCTGTTGTCAGAGAACACGTCAGACTGTCAGACTTCCTCCCCATGATCCGCCTCTTCTCACACCGCAAACCCCTCGTGGGCTCTGTCCAGAAGGTTGGCTGCCCGCTCCGATCTGGAGATCCCCCCACAGACCGCTCCATCATCTGGACCTCCTCTGTCCACCCTCTGCCTCTGGTTACCGGGTCGAATGATGTGTCCTCAATGGCTTACACCGTATCTCTTCTGTTTAGTGTGCCTGCGGAGTTTCCACCTTTATGTTCACTTACGCTTGGGAAAAGAGAATATTTTTAACCCGTCACTTGAACAGACTTTGCAGGTTGTTACTCTGAAATTGATCCAACAGAAGGCTCATCCTTTCCTGGAGGCCAATTTAGTGGTGAGATGGAGTGAAAAGTCTGACGACTGTAGAACATGAGGAGGAATATCGATTTCACTGGGCTCTTCAAGAAAAGTCAGGTGCCAGGGATTTACCATGTTTTCATAGAGCTCAGGTAGTAGTGTCCTTTTAAATGTGTAGTTGGCATTGCATTTTATTTGGAGGCTAGTGGTAAATGTTCTGTGTGTGTGTGTTCTCAGAGCACCATGAACCATTTACTTATGATATATTGATTGTATGGAAGAATTCTCAACTACTCCCAAATATCAATACTTAAAATATGATCCACAGTTTGAATCGATGGTGGTTTAATATGAATTGTCACCAAGTAGCTAATAGATGAGGGTGTTTAGGGTGTTTGCTTAACGAGAGTGAAAATCTTGTTGTGTGCATTCTGTTCCAGGAAGAGGTTTTGTGGTGAGCTCTCTGGCTAGCACTTAGCAGATGCCAGGTAGGTGACTAAGGGTTGTCCATGCGAGGTCTTGTTTAATTCTCTCAGTACTCTCATAAGGTAAAATGTATGATTCACTCCAATTTAGAGATGGCAAAGTTGAGAACTAGGCGATTTATTTGCCTGGGATTCCAGGGACGGTAAATATTAAACACGGGATTTAAGAAGAGAGATTCTGAGTCAAAGTCCACACACTGGGCTGATGTGAGGGCATTTCTCCAACATCAGTCACTGAGAACCATCAGGATTTCTGCCACGCCCATTCCATCAAGGGCCATGTTCACGGTCTTCGGCTATGTTTACGCACCACTCACACCACCAGTTCTGTTGTTTACTTACTGCTTGTATTTTGATGCATTCACTTTTCGGTTTGACTTAAATCCATTTATTTTACAAAGAAACCTTATATCACCAACCCAGAAAGAAAATGGTCATTGTTTGCTGTGTTGTCACCGGGGTGACAGGGGTGTGATTGAAAGAAAGGCACAGATAATCAAAGAACTAGAATTTCATTTGGCCAACGACGGGAAATTGGAGTATGACGTGAAACAAAAGACAATTCAGCATATTCACAAATGGAGGTATACGGCTTCCCCGAGTCTCACAACATCCCAGTGCTTGTGAGAATTCTCTTCCATGTCAGAAGCTTAGTTTTTCCATTCTGAAGGGTCGTTGTTTTGTTTTGTTTTTTAATGCCATCCTGGTTAGAACAAAGGACATCCTGACTGCTCTGGAGACCCCAGTTGCTTCAGTTTCTGCATGTCGACTACAGGTAACTGGTGCACCAGCTTGTTCTCAAGTTTCACAGCAGAGGAATGGCTTTCCTAGCAAACTTCAGCTAACGTATTGGATCCACGGCCAGTCCCCAGGTGCAGCATCTCATGGCAAACCCGAGCCTTCTCTAGAAAGGGAGATTAGGATTCTAATACATCCTAGTATCCAACTTAGACTTATTCCTTGACATTATCTCATGATTTTAAAGAGAAGTGAAGTTGGAAAAAATGTTTTCACTTTGTGATGAAGTGATTTTGAATGACCCATGTAGGTATCACCTAAAGTAGCAGGGGCCACACTCTGTCTTTCTTATCTTGGACTTCGGGAAACTCCACTCAGCTCTTACTGGTCCTAACTCAACCAGACCATTAGTTAGTAAAGTGAGACACTCTAGCACACTATCCAGTTAACCAGTTGGTCACCAAGCATTTTCATTTTCTATAAATTTTATGCAAAGTAAATTTGACTTTTTTGGTTGTGTACGTTCTATAAGTCTTCAGACATATGTGTTTTTGTGTAGACACCACAATCAGGATACAGAACAATTCCCTCACCCCGCCCCAAAACTCACTCAAGCTGCTTCTTTGCAGACAGATTTTCTCCCCACCCAAGGGACTGGCAATCACTTATCTGTTCTTTCCCTAGAGATTGTCCTCTACCAGAAATAAAATCATATCAGACATAACCTCTTGAGATGGACTTCTTTCACTAAGTGTATGCCTTTGAGATTCATCCAGCTTTTTGAAGGTGTCAGAGGTCCGTTCTTTCTCATTCTGGGACTGCATAGATGGGCCACAGTCTGTCCATTTATGCACGATTGGAGATCATTTGGGCTGTTTTTGTTTTTTGATCACTATGAACAGATATGTTATAAACATTCATGTACAGGTTTTGTGGGAACATAATTTTATTCCTAGGAGTGGTATTGTTGGTCATAGGATGGGTGTGTGTTTGGTTTTAGAAGAGACTACTGAACTGTTTTCCAGAGTGGCCATGTCTCTCCGCATCCCCAGAGGATGTGAGAATTCCAGGTGCTTCACACCCTCACTGGCACGTGGTACTGGCAGTTCCTCATGCACTCGGGTGTTCATGCATTCGTTGAAAGTTGTAGCATTTCTAATAGAGGTGTCATGCTATCTCATTATGGTTTTAGTTAGCATTTACCTATAGCTAGATATGTTGAATGCACACAGTTTGTATATTCGTTAGTAAGGCGCCTATTCAAAATTTTGCCATTTCTTTTACGGGATTGTTTTCCTCCTGTGGAGTTTAGAGAGTTCTTTAAATATTTGGAATACAAGTCTTTTGTCACATACATAATTTGCAAATATTTTCTCTTAATCTGTTTGTCTTTTCATTTTTTAAAGTTCTTTTATTTATTTTGAGAGAGAGAGAATGCACATGAGTGGGGGAGAGGGGCAGAGAGAGAGAGAGAGAGAGAGAATATTAAGCTGGTTCCATGCCCAGAGAGAATCTTGACGTGGGGCTCAATCCCACGATTCTGGGATCATGGCCTGAGCCAAAATCAAGAGTTGGATGCTCAACTGACTGAGCCACCCAGGCGCCCCTCCTTTTCATCTCTTGAACTGTGTCTCTCTCAGAGCAAACATTTTTAATTTTGAAGTCAAATTTATTTTTCTTTCACCAGTTTTGCTTTTGTTGTTGTATCTAAGCATCCCTTGCCTAACACGAAATCACAAATCTTTCCGTTTTCTCCCAAAAAGTGAATTTTATTTTTTCTCTTAATTATACCATCCATTGAATGATATTTTATAACATGTGAGGTCTGTTTTGCAGTTGGTTTTTGTTTGTTCACATATAGATACCTGACGGGTGCATCTCCCTTTCTTGAAGAGCTCATCTTTCCTCCATTCCTCCATTGCTTGTCCCCCACAGACCTGCTTGTTCTGGTTCATGGAACTACATGTCTGTTTCTTTGCCGGCACCATCCTGTCTTGATTACAGTAGCCTTACAGTAAGAGCGAAAATTGGGTAATTTTACCTATTCCAGCTACTTTGCCTTTTGCAGTAAATTTTAGAATCAGCTTGTCTGTATCTACAACCTGATCCAAGAATTCAGATCTTCATCCTTTCTTTGATCTGCGGTGACCTTTCCTCCACACCAACTCCCTCATTCTCCTAAGACTCTAACATGGAGAGTCCAGCTCCAAGTACTACCTTGCTTTGGGCAGGGCTATCTCTTGTATTAAAAAGTTGTCTACTGTTTTTCTAAAAAATAATCCCAACGACAATGATCTAGCCAGTTCTTTCTGAGAAGAAAGACATTCTCCAAGAGCCACTCGGTGTTTGACACCCAGGTATTTGAGCATAGCTCTTGATTCTTAAATTGGCTTATTTTCTAAAAAGGTTTGAAACTTCATATAAATCAAATCTTAAATTTACTGTGGATTTTAGTTTTTCCAGATATGAATATTAATTTTAGCAATTGTTAGAGAATAATTGCTTAATTAGTCAATGTATTAAGTGAGAAAGATCAGTATGGAGGGTTTTGTTTTTGTTGCTTTTGGGGATTTATTTTGTTTTTTGTTTGTTTTTGTTATTTTGGGTTTTGTTTTTGTTTTTATTATTTTTAAAAGTACCTATTAAAGACACACTTCCATAGGCAAATGGATATTTTGACCATGAATTCCATGTGTGTGGGTGTGGGAGATAGTAAGTCGACAACTAATCTAACAGTCCTTAAAGGAATAAAATATGTTTCTCAAATTTAGTTTCAATTTTCTGGTTGGTATTTTTATGAGGATTAGTTGTCAATGAGTTAAGTCCCACCGTATTTCAGTTTAAGTACCTACTCTAGATATTCACAGCCCATGCATTAAGGAAAAAAGTATCGATAGATAACCAAAGTTTGTAAATACATCACATTCACGCACTCTAAAGTTGGTTTGGGATGAGTCAGATCTCCATTTTCAGCTAAACACATTGATGCACTGAAGGCCCTATTGTGTTATGGTCAAGTATTTTTGAGATGCACCACCTTCTAGAACATCCACATTACAGTTGTCCTACTATTCAAGCTTGGATAAAGGGCTCAGTTTGCTTCAAAGGAAGAAAAGCCAGCACAGGAATCTTTTAAGAAGCACATGGACTTAGGGGTGCCTGGGTGGCTCAGTCGGTTAAGTGTCCAACTTCGGCTCTCTTTCTGCCCCTCCCCTGTTCACTCTCTGTCTCTAAAAAATAAATAAGTGTAAAAAAAATTAAGAAGCACATGGACTGAAAGACACGGATTTCCTCTGAAACCCAAGGGGCTCAGGCCTGGCACCCAAAGGTGGAGTTGCTAAGGCTGAGAACAAGAGTCTGTTAACATTGTTTGACTATACTGTTCCCACGGTGATTAATGGGAAGTGGCGGCCTGTTCCCTGACTAGAAAACTAGCTTATGTTACAAGACTCTGGAAGATGTTTCATAGTTCCATTCAGATTTGTAAACCGGTTAAATCAGGTTCTCTCAGCTGGGGCACTCTTGACATTCTGGATCATTGGGAGCGGTCCTGCGCACAGTAGGATCTCTGCATCACGTTGGTCTCCCCCCACTAGACGCTAGAGGCACGCCCACTCCCCACCCTCCACCAGTCGTGACCATTCAGACATGTCCCCAGCTGAGACCACACTCCATAAGAGCGCACTGCTTCGTAACCTGTGTTTGCACAGACTGTGACTTCGGTTTGGGAACAAGGTTTGTTAAATCCAAGATGAAAAAAAATCACATGTCAGAAAAATCATGTTAAAATCAGCACATTTATATTAAGTGATGTGTTGAAATATCCCAATGCTATATCATCTCCCAAATTGTCCCAGATTCTCTTTGCAAGCATGAATTACATACAAATCATGCGTTACCCGTATGTGCCAAACTTATTTCTGTGATTTATTTTTGCTATAAAATGTATATTTTTCTACACAGATGAGTGTATTTCTCTGGCTGCTGGATATTTCTATTTTATGCTGATCTCAATGGGCTATTATAGGGCAGCTGTTTGCCGAACCGTATGAAAACATTCAAGTCATTTTATTTTAGAATCCCACATCTTCATATTCGGTGGTGCGGTTTTATGCAATTCACTTATGAAAGGATTCTATTCTGGTTATTTGGAACTCTTTTACATCCCCTTCAGGACCCAGCAGGAAGTCTTTAATCATTGGGATGTGCTCTCATTCTGTTTTACTTTGTTCGCCTTCCTACGAGTGACTACTAATCTAATGCTGTCTGGTTCCCCCTCTGTCACATTGCAGGTGAAGTTACACCGAGTTTTGTTAGACTTTAAGTAGAGAACGGAATTGTTTGTAACAGAAGATCTTTCCTTCATATCAGAACTTGTTTAGTTCTGGGGCACGATCCATGAACAAACCAACAGCAACAAAATAAACAGAATCATAAATACAGAGAGCAGGGTGGAGAGTGGGTGCAATGAGTGAAGGGGATGAGGAGGTCCAATGTCGCAGTCACAAAATCAATGAGTCACGGAGCTGGAAGCAGAGCGCAAGGGACACAGTTATGTTGTAGTAACGCAGTATGGTGGGAGATGGTGGTTACACGTCGCGGTGACCATTGTGGGGTGTACAGAACTATAGAACCACACCTGTGCCCCTGAAAGTAACACATCATATGTCAACGATATTTCAATAACAAAAATAAGTAAACAAATGAAAAGGTAAAAAACAAGATTCAAGGATGTGATCAAAATGCAATGGCATCTTTTGCTCTATGATTGTTTTTGTTTATTTGAGAGAAAGAGAGAGTGTGTGCAAGTGGGGGGTGGGCAGAGAGAGATAGAGAGGGAGAGAGAGAGAATATCCAGGAGACTCCGCACTGTTAGCAGACAGCCTGATGTTGGATGCAATCTCAAGAACTGAGAGATCAGGACCTGAGCCAAATCAAGTCAGACGTTTAACCGACTGAGCTGCTGAGGCGCCCCTCTGTGATCATTTTTTTATTGGAAAGCGAAGCCTTGTAAATTATATATCTTAGCATTTTCACTCTTAAAAATGCCGTGTAATTTAAGCAATACCATGTAAATTATATATCTTAACAGTTTTCACTCTTAGAAAGCCTCAGGTAACTCAGCAGTAATAAGAAATATTTTCATAATTTCAAAACGTATTCACCAAGACAGTGCAATTTAAATGATATTTAGATTGTAAATGTTTTTCTTTTTATATTTTTGATACAGAGAGAGACAGAGCATGAGAGGGGGAAGGGCAGAGAGAAGGAGACACAGAACTGGAAGCAGGCTCCAGGCTCTGAACTAGCTGTCAGCACAGAGCCTGACGCGGGGCTCAAACCCACGGACGTGAGATCTGACCTGAGCTGAAGCCGGAGACTTAACCGACTGAGCCACCCAGGCGCCCCTAAATGATATTTAGAAATGTAAAATGTTAAATCCTTTTTTCTTTAAATTGCTTATGAAAACAGTATGGGAGAACTTGCGCTAAACACACCATTTCGTATATTGAAATCCGGGTAATAATGGTCCCTTCTGCCTTTGGAAATCTTCGTTAAGAGACTTGTAAATAACGTGCTGATGGTACACTAGCTTTTGTCACAGGAGGGCCATCCATCTTTCCTTATCTGTGTGAAGGTGACTTTCACCGCTGTATTTAGACACAGGGCCTTGCCAGTGACTGCAAGAAAGTATACTTAAAAGTTTGCTTAAAAAGAGAAATTATACTTAAAATTATACTGAAGAAGATCTCTAAAGCAAAAGCAAACACAAAGCACATACCCAAGTAAAGAATGTGATTGTAAATGCCTCCTTAGCTTAAAAGTCTACCATTAATTTCATTGCTACGTTTTGGTCACAAAGCCCAAGAGAGGAGTCTGTTAGCGGTTGTGAATGAGACACCTTCCGAAGAGGCTCCTCGACCTCACAGCCAGTGGCCCTGAGAAGGTCAGCACCGCAGGTAGGTGGCGAGCAGAAGGGCTTGGGGGGAGCACCACCGAGCAGGGGAAGGAACTTACGCCTGGGAGTGGGAGGGTTGTGCGTGTGTTTGGGGGGAGGGGCACTCACTTTCAAATCCTACAACTGTTGGTGGAACATCCAAAGAGATGAGCAGACTTGAGCAAGGCTGGACTAGTCCTCGGGGATGAAATCAAACATATTTACCTTATTTGTAATGTAATTTATTACATTAAGTTCTTAAAGGACTGAGAAAAGCACCTGCAAAGAGATCATTCTCTCACTCGCCTTTCCGCACTTGCTGGCCGTGGAGGGAGAACGTTTAGTGCCCTGACCTTGCTCTCTCATATCTGCCCACGGCAAGATTCAGAAATGCCCCGGGAAAAAAGGGAATCTGTCTTGGCAGTCTGCCGGGCACTGGGCACTGCCTCCCGGCCCCTGAGCCAGGGGCACCTGCGCTACACTCTTCCTCCCCCGCCCCACCTGAGACGCACTCTGGGAAATGCTCTGGGGAGGTGGTTCTGCAATCGGTGTAGCAAATGGAAGTTACGTTTTGATTGTTTGGCAGCAGGCTGAGGCGGGAGACCTGGAACGTGGGCTGGTGCGCAGGGCAGGCACCCCTCCTGCACCCCTAGCGCCTGCAGACATTACCAATCTATCTCCACTCTAGCCTCAGTGAGGGCGGGGTTCCTTCATCACACAGCCCCCAGGGCAGCCAATTCTTTGAGAATTTATCAAGTGGGGACTAGAGGTAAAGCCTATGCGTCCTCCTGACTTTAGTTCTCTCTAGGCCCCTGACTTGACCATGCCTCTCGGTCTTGACTTTTTCATCTATAAAATAAAAGGAGGCTCATTTTTCAAATCGATCATCATTAGGCCAGCTGGAAGAGGGAAGGCGAAATATATAAAACGAGGCTTCTTCCAGCTCATAATTTAGTCATGAAAACATACAATATTAGGTTGTCTCAGAGGATTCGAGTATTTAATTGCTTACTGTGACTTATCCATGGGGAGATTACATTAATCCAGAGTATTATCACTCTTGAAACACATTTATAACACTTCTACTTATAAAACAATGCTAGATTTTTACCCAGAAATTATTTCTTGGTGCTGATCAGGAATTCTGAGGGTTAAGACCAACTAACAATACAGCAATGTCTTCTTTTCCCCAGCCTTCCTTTCCCAAAAATTTCAAGCCTTGGTAATTAACTCTAGCTTCCGATTACACTGTTTTTAGCACTCAGTGTTCACATGAGAGCAATCTAAACAAAATCCACTTAACATATGGAGCTGCAGCTGTTACAGGAAAATGAGCCGAGGAAGACTCTGATGTTGGCCCCTGGGTCCTAGGTATGGGGACTCAGATGTGAAATGCAGGGTTGCAATCCGCATCCCCGTTAGCAATTTGATTATGTAAGCTGCATTCCATTTAGAAATGGGGTGGCATTTGCAGGGAGGGGTAGAGATGTACTTAGGAGGCATGAGGTCATGATGCCCAAAACTACAGCCTGTAGAGACAGCTGTCTCAGGGCCAGGCACTTGTGTAACCTTGTGTGACCTTGGGAAGCTTTGTGCCTTGTTTCCTTCCACAGGAGCAGGAAGGAGACTTTCTACCGGCTCGTGCACTTGTGTGGCTAACTGGGGTAACATACACACAGTTCTCTGAACGCTGCTTGTCAGCTAATGACGGTCACAAATTTTACCAGTTAATATGCGAAATCATGAAAACTGTTTCTTCCTTAGCGTTTTTACTTTTTATTTAACTTGAAGATTGTCTTACAGAGCAATGAGCTGCAAAGAACGCCTGTGCACATTACCTGAAACACCATTTGAGGCTTTGAAAAGTGTTAAGATGTCTAAGCATCCAAGCTATTCACAGTGAATGAGAAAGGACGTGGGGAGGGAGCACATACATCTGGTTAGCGACATTAATGTAGCACCAGAGTGGATGATGTGGTCTGTTATCATAGCATGGTGGCCAAAGTCATTCAACAGACTGCTCTTGCTACAATTTGGCTTCCAGGATGTCCCGTGTATGGGGCAAGAGTGATCACTGGAGTACCCATATCCCATCCAATTGGTAGATATTCTTTATGTCAGTCTGAGTTTCAGTGGGGTCTGAAATAGAAGGTGGTACACCAGCAATCTAATGTACAAGTCTACAGAAATGGGCACCAGCCCCAGAACTGGGTGCTTAGCACCTCTCAAAGGACGCTCTGTCTGGGTGACCAGAAAAGCTGTCTCTAGTGAAGCTTGATTTCTCCCCGCAGAACTTTTCCTTTCTCTTTTTAATGTTTATTTATTTTTGAGAGACAGAGACAGAGCATGAGTGAGGGAGCAGCAGAGAGAGAGAGGGAGACACAGAATCCGAAGCAGGTTCCAGGCTCTGAGCTGCCAGCACAGAGCCCGATGTGGGAACTCAACTCACGAACTGCAAGATCATGACCTGAGCCGAAGCAGGACACTTAACCGACTGAGCCACCCCGGATGTCCCAGAACTTCTCTGAAGCAAGAACAACTTTGATGGGCAGATAAGTACTGCAAAACTTTTATTGGGCAATTGGAATAATGAACGTGAACTTGAGCAACATAAATTAAATCAAAATTTCCCCATCAGTTTAATTCATTACCGTATGTCCACATACCAGGATATTAGATTACAGTTGTTTTCTTCTTCTTTTTAACTTGGATATGAAGAATAAACTAGATCATGCATTAAATTGATATTTTACCATTGAAAACTTTGGCTTTTTAGAAAAGGCAATTCAATTCAAATTAGTTTATATAGGACACTGGCTTTTTTAAAATTAATAAAATCCTTATATGTGTTTTTAACATAATGTAAAGCTGTACATAATAAACCTAATGTGTCAGGATATCATAATCAATCATTGAAAATTAATATAAATATAATGCAGACTCTTTTAAAAACCTGATAATTCTTTACAGGGTGCATCTAAGTGGAAAACAATTTTTGTTGCATTTTGTATTTATGTAAGAGTAATTTCATATAGACTTAAAATTATTGGAGAGTGTTATTTGCGAAAATGAATTAATTTCTTTGAGGAGAGTGGCATACATATATCACTGAAAGATGTCTGGTTGATAAGACTCTGTGATATCCTGTGTAATGGAAGAATTTACTTATTAAAGTTTATTTTTTTTATTTTGAAAGAGAGAGAGCACAAGTGGGGGAGGACAAAGAGAGGGAGAGAAAGAATCCTAAGCAGATTCCACACTGTCAGGGCCGAGCCCAATGCAGGGCTCACACCCACAAACCACCAGATCATGACCTGAGCTGAAATCAAAAGTCAGACACTTAACCAACTGAGCCACCCAGGTGCCCCAAGAACACTTATGTATTAAATGTACTCACTGTATCTCTCATACGACACATGCGTGCTTGCACGCGCGTGCACACATACACACACACACACACAGCATGTTACATCCAACCCAATAAAGGATACTGATTAGATGGGACTAAGTTTTGGTTAATTAGAATATAGATCATTGTTAGCTGGGCTACATGTTTTCACTTGCACGCGAACGAAAAGAAAAATGAGTCAAAATGACGCTTAAAACATCTTGGCAGTGGTTGGAAGCTTGGTATTCTGAAATAGATGAGACACTAATTAAATAGCCAAAGTGTTAAAATTGCTATTCAAATCGCAAAAATGAAAAAGTAACTCTGTACTAAATGTGAAATAAGGGTAAGATGTGGCCCTTCGAATCTCTGTGATTCTGTCGGGCCTTGAATCTCCGCCCAAACCACTGTCTTTGTCTCTAAAGTGGGATAACCCAGCTTCATTCTGAGACAGGCCTCCTCCTCAGGGAAGCTCCTGGACCATGACAGATGACAGAGAGACCTCTTCTTCCCAACCCCCTGTCTGAAGAGTTCGGTGACTGCACTTAAAACTATTGAAGGATCTTATACCTGATCTATCACCCATTCAACACACACACACACACACACACACACACACACACACATACACACACACACGTTTATGGGATCTTAGGTGTTTTGAAGGAAAGAAAATTTTCTTATTGTATTTTCGGCATTAAGTAAGTCAACTTCATATGTTTTTGCTATTATCTGGAATTAAATGAAAAGTAGTCATTTCTTAGAGAGGTTAAACAACACCTTTAATGTCAATGTGGTGAATGATGCTTGACATAATTTGGTGTTCAGCAAAGTGTGATGTTTCAATCTTAGTTTACAAATGGAAATCAAATCCCAGCTCAACAAGATTTCATGGTAGGCTAAGTTTGGCACATGAAATTAAAACAGAGGCATCATGGGCATAAAATGCGAACTTCATGAATGTGCAAGAGAACTGAAGCAAGCCTTAGATCCCACTGGAGATTCTGGGTATGTTAAGATTCAGGATCACATTTGGTGCAGAGTAAGTGTAAATTCATATTTGGAACATCATCAGCACCTTCATCATTTCTGCCCTTGTCTGGACTATGACCAACTCTCGACTTACCAATAAATACTAATGATAAAGTAAAAACCTTTCATCACCTTTGGGAACTGAGGCTCAGTGTCAACTCAATGACAGACTATGGGAAGAACTCATTCTAATGATTAGGTGGGTGTGGAGGGTGGAGGACGACCTAGTCAGCTCATGAAAGTTCTTGGTTTCTCTTCAGAAGACACACAACACCTGAGAAAAGGAAAGACAGCATTTCCTGTTAGTTGTGACATCTTGCCTGTGAGTCAGAGATCTGGCGAAGAAATAAGTGCTTCCCAGGATCAGCAATGGTATGAGTGACACCGTCAATGTTAAGAAACAAACGTACATGACACAGAGCCAAGCTGGCAGCGGTGTTGTGCATTCTGAACGGTACAGAACCCCAAAGGGAACAATGCCCAGAAGAGGCAGACAAGCAGAAACCTGGATACAAGGCAGCTATAAATCTCGGGTTCCTTGCGCTCCGATCTCTTCCCTGCACGGAAGAGGGGACTCGGGGGCTGCGTTCACTGCATCAGTGGTGGAGCTAGAAGACACTGATAGAGGAACTAAGTCTACTGCTTGTTGGACTTGAGAATTATAGTGGGGTGTTTGCATACCCATCTGCTTTTCAACAGTAAATCTGAGAAGGTTCAACCATGAATGGTCAAAAAATCAAGACTCCAAACTCATTTTTCATCTCAACAAAGGCCAAATATTAGTCCTCGTTCAAGTCAAATATAGAAATCTAGACACACACACACACACACACACACACAGAAAATAGAATCCATAATGAAGTAAAGCAAACTATGTAACAACAGACAAAATGGAATCATAAATTTGCAATGAACATGTAAATATTCTGACCTTTACTCCAGAGATGACAAACTCAGATCTATCTGAGCAATAGGAAGACAACATCAGTGACTGAATGACAGCAGTGCAGAGGATGGCAGCAATCTGGAGCCCACACACCCTCTCCCACAGGGAGACTGATTTCCTGATTGCCACTGACACGTGTTCAGGTCACCCACTGCGGGTTTTCAAATAACATGAAATCTCCAAATTTTTATGGGAGCTGATTCAATGTTTTTGATATCGTGTGTGCCAAACAACACATCTGTGGGCCCCACGTGGCCCAGAGCCAAGATACAGCCCTATTTGTGCCCTATATAAGATTACATTAAATATTTATATGTAAAAATGCTAGAAACACAAGGTTTTAATTAACATAAGTGTAGTATTTTACCTTCGGACTTTGATAGAACAAGGAGGCAAAACACAAGCAAATAAACAAAAGCTGATACATTACGCATTCATATGATTAGACCTTAATCATTTAGGTTCATCTTAGAAGCGTAAGCTCAGTCCAATATTAGGACATCATAAGTGACGTAAAATAAACTTTTGACAGCAAAAAGGCAAGAAGGAAAATTCAGTATCCCTTCCAGGTACAAAACAGTATTCTGTGAGGCTTAACACAGAGGGACGGGTTACTTTAAAGGCTTTAGGTCAGTTAGCACCATCCCTCCATCTTGCCCCAGCACCTTGATGCCTAACCACCAGAGAAAACATCACAAAGGTCTTTTCTATAGACACTTGGCCCCAAATACTCACATCATAGCCTTCCAATTTACTCTCCTGCTTTCTGAATAATTACCTAAGATAAGGCTGCTAATTGATAAGACTTGCCCATAAAAGAGAGCTTCTGAGCAGCTTTTATTGTTTCCATCTCAAATATAAGTAAACCATTGGATTATTTAATGAAATCCTTGTCATAACAAAGGCTCCAAGATTAACTAGAAGAGCTGGTCACAGAAGCAATTGATACTCTAGGAAATAGATAAGAGCCAAAGAGCAAAAAGAAATATCCATTGAGAGATTCAAGAAGACAAGTTTCAAAAAGAAGGTTCATCCATAAAATAAGAAAAAGATGCTGAGATTTAAACATTTTCTATAACAGTAGTAAGAGTTGAAATAAAGGAACTATCCTAGAAAGTGGAATACAAGTTAAAAACATAGAAAATATGAGTGAAAAGATAATATGAAAAATCATTGCAAGAAATTGCAATCGACTTGCATTCAATTCCAAGAATTGCACTCAAGAAAAGAACACTCAAGAAAAAAATAGATGGGAAAATGACAAAAATTCTAACACAAATACCTTCAGAGAGCCAGTGATCAAAGAGTAAGAGGTAGAAGATGATCAACAAATGCTCAACAAAATGAATAAGAAAATAATCACATTAAGTACATCATCACAGGAAGAGGCCTGGTTGGCTCAGTTAGTTAGGCCGCCGACTTTGGCTCAAGTCGTGATATCACAGCCTGTGAACTTGAGCCCTGTGTAGGGTTCTGGGCTGACAGTTCAGAGCCTGGAACCTGCTTCAGATTCTGTGTCTCCCTCTTTCTCTGTATCTCCCTGCTCTCTCTGTCTTTCTCTCTCAAATAAATAAACATTTAAAAAAGTATATCATCACAATAATTGACAACAGCAAGTTTAAAGAGAAGTTTCTAAAATTGCAAGAATAAAAATCACCACAAGTAGATGGGAAGCAGAAAACTCTCAAATTTTCCCATTACTAACAATAAAACTTCAAAGTAAAAAGATTAATGTCTTCGTAACTGTGCATAAGAAAGAATTTTAACTTAGAATTTTGTTGCAGCAAGAGTTTCAGTGAAATACATATTTAGAACAAAGGCAGTTTCCAATTACAAGGACTCAAAATTTATTCCTACTTATTTTTACTTTCGAATGTGCTCTTTGAAAATAAGGGATAGTCCTCCAAATAGTATCATTAATTGTATACAGGTAGGAGTAATCCCTCTTAGAGTAATGATGAGGGAACATAAAATGATAGTAGCTAGATAGCAGACAGAGAATTTAGAAAGCCAAGGAGAAGAGAGGACTCCAAGAAATGATACAAAGAAGAAAAAGTAACTAATCACGAATGATGTACTCTTTGCAGTAATTAGAGGCAGTTTTGGAAAAACAAAAAAATGCATGCACACCGATGGGAAGATGAAAACTATCTCTCTAGTTAATAGACAATAGATTGATGATTAGATAGACATAGATGACTAGACAGATGATGGATTGATGGATGGATGGATGGATGGATGGATGGATGGATGATGAATGGATAGATAAAGACAGATATAGTGATATAACTCAGAGTAAGAGAAGCTATTGATTTATAACAGCACTATTTCCAATAGCCAAGATATGGAAACAGTCCAAATGACTATGGACTGATGAGTGGATAAACAGGATGTAGTATATATGCACAAGAGAATATTACTCAACCACAAAAAAGAATGAGATCTTGTCATTTGCAATGATGTGGATGGAGTTACGGAGTATTATGCTAAGCAAAATAAGGCAGCCAGAGAAAGACAAATACCAACTGATTTAACTCATGTGTGGAATTGAAGAAAGAAAAACAACAGGGGGGAAAGAGAGAAAGAGAGAGGGAAAAACCAAGAAGTAGACTCTTGATAGTATAAATCTACAGCTCTTGCAGGAAAGGAACATTTATCTGAAGTTCACAACTGTCGTTAGTTTCACTTTTTCTTTCTTCTGTTAAATTCAATTTATATTAAATTGTATACCATTAACTTAAAAGCAGCATGTTTATTAGTGAATTTATTAGTAAAAATTCCTGGCTTAATAATTGTTACATCTGTAATAACACAACTGAGGGACTGTTATGTGGGGACATCATTTCCAAGTATACAATGTCATCTACTCATTGCACACTTTCATTTCACACAGATATTACTAAAGAAAAGTCAAGCCTGAGTCTTGAGTCAAAGGTAGAGAATCGGACTGCATACTGTCGGTGGTAAGCGTTTTGAGTGAAGATAAAGGGATTTGTCTCTGGAGGTCTTATATTCTTTGGATGTTACTTTACTCACCTTTCAAGATGATATAAACTTTGGCCCTTCACATTCTTGTTCGATTTCTATGACATCACTAGTTCATTAGACCAGTTCATTGACGTAATAATGCAAAAAACCTAATGATGGATTTTGATGTATTCATAAAGCTTCAGTCACATCCTGGAGGGTCTTGGTTTAAAATGCTGATTTCTATAAATCTGGTCAGTTGTCACTTCAATAGATCAATGGCAGATCTGACTCTAAAAATATTATATAGTTAGACTGCTTGACACTTTGACCAGTAACCCAACTATAAACCAATTAATGCCTTGGGTTCTCAGCCATACAGAATTTTAGATCAACTTGGGTTTACATTCAGGATATATTGAGACTACATTTATGAATACATCTTTTAAGGGGAAGAGTTATAATACTTGAGAAATTTTCAGTATAAATTTAAATAGATAAGGAGTTGGGTTTTCAGTAATCAAAAATGTTCAGGATGAAATTTGTCTAATTGGTAGACATTTGTTTATGCTTACAATAAATTAGAGATATAAATTGACATGCTTTGGAGCCAAGATGAAATTAAGCCATGCATATATTGACACAATTTTAATAAAGTTATTTTTAATGTTTCTTATGATTCTTTCCAACTAGAAAATTACACACACACACACACACACACACACTTGGGTGTTTAGGTGTTTTCTGAGGCTAAGCCATACACATGATTCTATAATTTTACTTAAATGCAGCACCGACAAAAATCCCAAAGTCCTAATGACAAGGAAGGGTTCCATAATTCCTGTCTAATTCTAGACTTAAGGGATTTCGTACTGGCCAGTAGAAATGTCACCAGTTGTAACCCTATCAAATGTAACTATCAAATGTAAGACTGAGAAATCTGACAGCATAAAAATTTACAACTTGTGTACAGAAAGTGACGTCAGAAACAAAGAAGGACAAGGTCTCCGTTTATGACACTAGGGCTACCGCCACGAACACAGGAAAGATGGCGGTCAGACCTCAGACTTTTTAATGCGTGGCTTCACCCCACGTAAATATAAAGAGTTCTCAATTTTGAAAATTTCCAAAGCCAAGTTTCCAGAAAGGTAAACCAGCACCTTGTCCCTCCTGTTGCTACAGGGCCTGAAATCACACCATCTGTGTGCTTTTCATTTTTCCTTTATTTCTTTTTTTTTGTGTGGTAATAAATTGAGCTAACTTTATGGGGGTGATTTGGCAAAAGCAATAGCAATTAAACTATATATGTGTGTTCCAACCAAAGATTTCATTTCTAGATTGATCTATTCATACAGGTGCACACAAAAATACCTACAAGAATGTTTTTGAAGGTAAAACACACACAAAAGAAACAAATATATGCCCATCAATAAGGGTACGGAACTATATAAATTAAAGAGTAGCCATTTTATATAATAAAAATACTGGGCAGATGAGGCGCCTGGGTGGCTCAATCAGTTAAACGTCCGACTTCGGCTCAGGTCATGATCTCACGGTTCATGGGTTCAAGGCCTGCATCAGGCTCTGTGCTGACAGCTGGCTCAGAGCCTGGAGCCTGCTTCCGGATTCTGGGTCTCCTTCTCCCTCTGCCCCTCCCCTCCTCATGCTCTGCCTCTCTCTCAAAAATAAATAAACATTAAAAAAATACTGGGCAGCTAATAAATAAAAGAATGAGTCTGGGGGGCTGTCATTAAATATGGCCAGTGAGAATTAAATATATTCAGTGTGAGCTCATTAATAAGTGTGTACGTGTTCCCATACAAATAAATAAATAAATAACATTGTTAAGAGTGGTTACTTCTTAGACTAGATGCTGGACACCTGGATGTCTCTGTCAGTTGACTTCGGCTCAGGTCATGATTTCAAGGTTCGTGAGATCAAGTCTCGCATGGACCCCACTTTAGATCCTCTGTCCCTCTCTCTCCCTGTCCCCTCCACCCTTCTCTCTCAAAAAGAAATAAACATTGAAAGGGTAGATGCCATTTTGTAATATAATTGCAACAATCATTTTAACAAGTTTAAGAAAATCGAGATTTTTTTTTTATTTGACTTTTTTTTGCAAATTCAAACTAATCAAGATCAGGGGATAAAAGCCCGTGTCCCTTTTCCTTCCTTCTGTTTCCCATTATCTGAGATGGTGACAGGAGCACTGAAGAGGAAACCCCATTCAGGAAAAAAATTCTGAGGGAAACATGTCTGTAGCTTTAAAAAGTGGAAGTTTGGTGGAATAATACAGTATATATATATATATATAGTAGAATGTTGAGCACAGAAATCAACAAAATTCAAAGCTTTTTTTTAAAAAGTAGGTTTTACGTCCAATGTGGAGCTCAGCCCAGAGCTCAGTGTGGAGCCCAAATTCACAACCCTGAGATCAAGACCTGAGTTGAGATCAAGTCTTAGATGGAGCCACCCAGGTGCCCCTCAGTGCTTTTTATAATGACTTCCAATCCATACACTCGCATCAGCAAGAGATACATGTAGATTTTATTTATTTTCAGGTCGTGATGCAGTGTGATATCTAATGTCTCATCAAGCATCAAGGCAATGGAGAAGACTTTCTACTCATCAGTCTACCTGAACCAAGCCAACCAGACACTTCTTGGCCCCCATGGGCTCTGGGGGCATAGGAGGTGCGGGTTCCTACACACTCACCCTTCAAGGTACGTAGACCTGGTTTCCATCTGAGTCTTACTACCTTCAAGGGTAAGGAGGCATCAAAGCAGCCAAGCCGCTGGCCAGGAGACTCTGCGCTCATGACCCATAGCTCTCCCTCCCCTTCCAGGTGTTCTGGGGCTCCCCTCACTCCATTTTCTGTCTCTCAGGGCTGTCCTCCTGCCCAGACCCCTCCAGAAAAGCCGGGGTAATATCTCCGGTAGGTTTAGTTCTTACAAGAGATGAGAAGAGACAGATTGCTTTTGCTGTCATCACAGCCAACCCCCCAGAAAAGGACGCATAACAGAATTACTCAGTCCGGCCACTTGCTCTAAATGAGGAGAAGGGGAGGATTACAGGAAGGACCAAAACAATATCCTATTTCAATACCTTATTTTGGCCACATAAAGAAAGCAGATTTAAGCAAGTCAAATTTGTACCACAGTGAAAATGCTAATGGCAAGAAAGCATCAGAGAAAACAAAGATTGGTTGTCTAATTTAAAACCAAATTTTAAATAAAACCATAGCATCAAGTTAAAAGAGAAGGACAAACAAGACTCTGAAGCCAAGAAAAGGAACTAACAGAAGACTGAGAACCTGCAGTCCAGCAAGGCTTCCTACCCCTCATACAAACATGCTCGGCATGTGGTCCCTGCCCTGGGGGGTCACAGAGGAGAAAGAAAGAGCCCCGGGCGGGGGAGGGGGTTGCTAGAGGTGTCCTAGCTTCCAGAGTGAGCCCTGTGCCCCCACAGGTCAAGTTCACCACGCTGTCACAGTGCTTTCCTGAGTTCTGCTGCAGACACACGTTCCCAGTCACCACCTCCTAAGTCAAGATACCTTTATTATTTTTTTAAGGTTTATTTTTGAGAGAGAGAGAGAGAGAGAGAGAGAGAGATTGAGAGAGAGTGTGCGTGCCAGCAGGGGAGGGGCAGAGAGGAGACACAGAATCCGAAGCAGGCTCCAGGCTCTGAGCTGTCAGCACCGAGCCCGATGCAGGACTTGGACACGAGATCCTCGAGATCATGACCTGAACCAAAGCCAGACACCAGGGGACTGAGCCACCACTCAACAGCCAAGTTCGTTTTCAAGAAGAGCAATTGTGTTTGTCTTTGCACTCCCCCACCCCGCACAGTGTCAGTGGGAATATACCTGATAACTTACAGAGCACACACGTCAGCCCTCGGATTAAAAAGTCTCAGTAAACAAATACAATTCACTAGTGCGGGACAGGAGAGAGCGAGGGAAACATCTCTGGTCTCGCCGGGAGGAGAGACGGAACCTTGGAGGGGGGTTCGGAGAGGTGCAAACCGGACGCAGAGCGGTTTTGATTTTGGATTTGTCCCTCTGTCCTGTCGGGAGAATTAGAAGCATGTGGGATGCGGGTGGCACCATGTCATGGAGGAGGAACAAGCAGAAGAGGAGGCCACAAGGACCAGCAGGAAGTCCTCCAGGACCTGCAGCGCCTGGGCGCCTGGGGGCTCCGTCAGTTAAGTGTCCGACTTCAGCTCAGGTCATTATCTCAAGGTTCGGGGCTTCGAGCCCCGCGTGGGTATCTGTGCTGACAGCTCTTAGCCCGGAGCCTGCTTCGGATTCTGGGTCTCCTCTCCTTCTGTCCCTCCCTTGCTCACCCTGTCTCTGTCTCTGTCTCTCTCTCAAAAATAAACATGAAAAAATGAAAAAAAGGAAGTGCAGGGACCGATAGCTGCCTGCTGGGGGGGAGGTGACCTCCCTGCCCCTTCATTCCTGGAACAGAGGACCGGAGTCTGAGAGCTGGGCTCTGCACCCGCACTGGGCTCTGAGAGGCACAGGGGTGGCGGCTCCAGGGAGGGCTCTTCCCCCTGTCACGTGGGGCGTGAGAACCCCACATGTGGACAGAGAAAAACCTGCCAGCAGTGAGTTCCACAGAGATCCACACCTCCCATTTCCTGGGGCCCCTTGCCCCCAAACACTCCTCTCTCAGCCCATTGGCCCCTCTTCTGTAGAAAGACATGTTGGAGCAGCCGCCACTCTGAACAAGAACACCCTCCAAATTGTACGCACTCTGGCTCCTGCTAAGCTCCAGGCCAATAACCTGAAAATTGGATGAAATGATGATTTTCTAGGAAAAACAAAATATTTCACGTTGATCTCAGAAAATGTGCAACATCTAAGAGAGAAACTTCCAAAACAAATTTAGAAAATAAGCAAATAGCTTCCTCTTTTAAATAAAGTGATGTATTATAAATGCAACATCTTGATTGAGGCTGAAACATCTAATGGATAAAATTCTGCATTATTCTTGATAAAATGACTTTGGTAAGTCAGGTTATAATGCTTTTCTCTACAAATTAATCCAAGGGATCCCTCTGGCTTGTAGATAATCTACAGACTCCTTTTATTAGCACACACACAAAAAAAATCCCTTAATGAACTGACCCTTGGCTGCCCCTTTATTTCCTACCCTGTACATTTTATTATGCTGCCAGCCTGCCGAGTAATTTGTGTGTCTCTGACCTTGACATTGTCTGTCCGTCACATTGTAAGTAATTTCTTCTCTAGAACGTCCTTCACTTTCTCATTTTGCTAACTGCTAATTCATTCTTTAAGACTCGGGTCTGGTGTCCGTAAGCACATGGACTCAGGTCCTTCCTCTTAATATTTTGTATTCACCTCTATTTTAACTTTTGTGCTGTCTTTAGTGATAATTATCACCATTCAGCAGATTGGGTTCTTTGAAACGATGGTTTTGTTTCAATCATCCCTGTGTGCCCAGAGCAAAGTATGATCCGGGAGCTTATAGCTAAGTGTGAAACAGCAACTCCTTCCTCACTCCTCTGTTTCCCCACTCCTGGGGCCTTCCTCTCTTCCTGGGTGTCCAGGGCTTTCACATGGAACTTAGCAAGAAAACCTCCTATACAAGTCTGTCTTGACTAATTTATTTGGGTCTTAGAGACCCTACATTAATATAATAATAATCAAAACCCTAAAGATTAAAATTACATTGTAGTGCGTCACTGGAATGACTTTCTGTGGTGGATAGCCTCAAGCCCATAATTCAGGCCATTACCTTAAATCCCTTGACCCTGAGGAAAGTGTGCGGGAGATGGAAACGGCAAGGAGAAAGGGGCGGCTTGGGGCAGGAGGAGGGGCTCGTCTGTTTCTGCTGTTCATTTTTATTTCTTTATTTCTCTTTTTTAGTTTAGAGACTGAGGGAGAGAGCGCGTGCACGAGAGAGAGAGAGCCAGAGAGAGAGAGAGAAAGAATCTCAAATAGGCTCCCTGCTCAATGTAGAGCTGGACACAGGGCTTGATCCCATGACCTTGATCATGACCTGAGCCTAAACCAAGAGTTGAAAGCTCAACCAACTCAGCCACCCTCTTTATATTTCTGATGGAAATATCCCTTTGTGTTCTCTGTTCACACCCATAAATCCCAGTTTGAAGGGTGCGTTTCCCTGGTGGGAAGATAGCTCCATAAAGGACGTATTTCCCTCTCACCCCACCCTCCGTGGTTAGTGAAGGTGACAGTTGCAAGCGACTGATTTTACCAGTTGCCTTCCAAGCCTGATGCACTGACTACGGTCATCTCTATTTTGTTCCCAGAGTAAGTAGAGTAACTACACCGTTTTGTAGTAATTGTTCCACTATCATCAGAGTCTGTCCATTGCACGGAGAGCCTTGCCTGGTTCCCATACATCGTTTCCCAGAATAAATTGCTTTCTTGAAATAGTTGGTCCCAGTAAAGACAAAGTAAACATATTCTTCAATCAGATTATGTTGCTGCCTTGTATTTGTTATTCATTTGTCTTTGCCCCCTTAAACAACCAGGCCAGTGAATCAATTTGACTGGATAAATCAGCTAACCTGACTGTTTGCCCTTGATCCACTGGAATTATCAGGGGATGGCTTTGGAATATTTGGTTTTACGAGAAAGGAATGAAATAAGGTCAATCGATGATTAGGTGTCTTTTCTTTATAAGAAATGTAAGAGACCATCCTTGTTCTAATGTATGCTTTTAGCCAGTTGATCCAAGGACCTCCTACTCATGTGCTAACTTATAAAACAACTTTTTAACAGAGTTTGTATTTGTATTGGACAAAGGTGCAATGACCCATTTCTACTCAAGAGTAAGTCTGTCTTAGAGTATAGAACTTGTGCCTCTATATTTTATAATTTCATTTATATAAAATGTTCTGAATAGGCAAAGTGAGAGAGACAGAAAGGAGATTAGTGTTTGTCTGGAGCTAAGGGGAGAAGGATGTGGGGGGTTCCTGCTAATTGAGCAGGTGTTTCTTCCTGGGGTGTGAGACTGTTCTGGGATTAGACAGCGGTAATGATTGATTGTGCTGCTCTGAATATACTAGAATCACTGCACTGTACTCATTGAAAGGGTAAATTCTGTGACACGTGAATTACATCCCATAAAAATGGCACGGACAGGGGCACCTGGGGGGCTCAGGCGGTTGAGCGTCCGACA
Source organism: Suricata suricatta (assembly GCF_006229205.1). Classification (NCBI taxonomy): domain Eukaryota; kingdom Metazoa; phylum Chordata; class Mammalia; order Carnivora; family Herpestidae; genus Suricata; species Suricata suricatta. The sequence continues at coordinate 3,885,686 of NC_043703.1, read as the reverse complement.
TTGGCTCAGGTCATGATCTCCGAGGATTCGAGCTCCATGTCGGGCTCTGTGCTGGCAGCTCAGAGTGTGGAGCCTGCTTCGGATTCTATGTCTCCCTTTCTCTCTGCCCCTCCCCTGCTCATGCTTTGTCCAGTAGGAAACACTGCTGCCCAAACTCATCCTCTGTATCATCGTCCTTCTGAGGATGCCTTTGCTCTATTTTGAAAAGTTGACTCGTGTTCAGCCTCAATGAATAAATAGCAGGACATGATGATTGTGCCCTCTGTTGAATATTTTCCTTTGAGTTTTGAGAAAACTGTAAGCAAAGACAAAGAGTAAATCCATAAAAAATGAAAAGAATATTCAAATATTGTCCAAGAGCATCATTTGGTATGAACACACAAGTAAGTCTAATCTATCTTCGATTAAAGAGGGAGGGGGTATGCCGTAGGATTTTCACTCATCTAAGAAGCTACGTCTGGGCCTTTTCTTTAAGAATTTAGCTAAAATTAGTTTCTTCTCCATACAGAATTTGAATACATTATAAAAATAAAAGAGCAATCTTCTTTCATACAATAAATTGTATTTGCATTTCTTTTCTTATCTTTTCTGTTTTTATTTTTTCATCCGAGGAGAAAACAGATGCTGGGTCCAGGTTTATGGAAAGCTAACAGCTAAAGCCAGTACAGATTATGATAAAATCTGTTTTTTTTCTGCAGCTTATAAAGAGGGCCGGACTACAACAGATTTCACAGAAGACAGTAGGTGCAGCCGATCTAGCAAAGGTTTATCTGTCTGTGTATAAAAAGAGGCTGATTATTTTGGCGTGGCTGGACTTTGACGTGTGAATGAATGTTTTACACACACTTTAAAATCTTTGTTTCAATTTACGTGAACAGGAAAGCCCAAGTATCTTATCTAGCAGTAGGAACGTGCTAGCTTTTCAAGTGTTTCTTATCTTTTCCTCTTTATCTTTTAAGAAAGTATTCTGTAATTAGTATTTCATATGCCTGGCTTGTGAAAAGTGTTAAGTATGAGAAGTTAGCAATGTTTGGTGCAAAGCTTTGTACACAAAATCAAGATATTTATCGATACTAGTCATGACAGGCCCATTGAATCTTTTGTCTTGCCTTGTTCATCTTCAAGAAGAGTCAGGATAAAGATTTCAGTTTTGCTCTTTCCCACCTGTGTCTGTGAGAACATGCCCAGGGACCCGTCCATCACTGGCTAGAGGTTACAAGATATTCACCACACCTTTTAATAAACTGGTTCAAAAATAGTTTATAAGTGGAGAAAAAAATCCCTGCTACAGAATACTTTGAAGACAATGTCTAAATGATAATTCAACAGCAGATTATTGATTTGGAAAATGCTAAAAATAAGTGAATGGTATCATTCATTTGGACTTGAAAGTCTTTTCATTACATAAAAATAATCACTCCTTCCAGTATATATGCAGTATAAGAAGGCTTAATTTACACCAGAGTCACCTGCTCACGTTATGTGAGCCGATGTAAGGCTCATATAATTTACCTGGTGGTAAATCGTGCAAAACGCGCACAAGGGGGGGTCCAGGGAGATTTGTTGGTTGCTTGGTTTGCATAATATTTATTTATTATTGTTGAGGCTGAGAGAGGTCGTTCAAGAGCTGAGGTGGAGAACTGAGGGGAGTCTTTTTCCCGGGAGGGGGCCTGGCATCGGCAGCGAACAGAGCAGTGTGGGGCCACGCACACTTTGAGGCAGCCCATGTTGGCATGGACCCTCTTCCAAGACAACCAAGAGTTAGTCTGTCTCATTCACCCCTGCATCCTCGGTGTCAGGAACATCGTGATGCTCAGAAAATATTTTTGAAATTCATAATTATCTGTTTCGAGCAAGTTAAAAAATTTTAAAATTAAAATTGCTTTTTTTGTTGTTATTTAAGTACATTGGAACAGCATTTCATGGAGAAGTTCTGTGCACATTCCCTCTGCTGGAAATGTTGACCAAAGCTTGACTTTCCTCTGAACTCTTGTCTCTTACTTGGTTAATGGCTCTCGGTGTGGCTTAAAGATCACTGGCATGATCACTTAAAGATCGCTTAGCATGACACCCTCGAGGTCCATCCACTTTGCTACAAATGGCCATATTTCATTCTTCCTCATTGCCATGTAGTACTCCATTGTGTATACATACCACATCGTCTTGATCCACTAATCAGGTGATGGACATTTAGGCTCTTTCCATGATTTGGCTATTGTAGAAAGTGCTGCTATGAACATTGGGGTACATGTGCTCCTATGCATCAGCACTTCTGTATCCCTTGGGTAAATCCCTAGCAGTGCTATTGCTGGGTCATAAGGTAGTTCTGTTTTTAATATTTTTGAGGAACCTTCACACTGTTTTCCAGAGCAGCTGCACCAATTTACATTCCCACCAACAGTGTAGCAGGATGCCC
>NC_043703.1:3881593-3883170 GCF_006229205.1 Suricata suricatta | reverse complement strand
AAAAGAGGAACCAGACTAAAGTGTTTTAGCGCAGCGCCTGAGGGGCCGATACCACCCTGCCTGCAGGCGGTTGATCTTTGATCTTCTGGCTTTTCCTGATAGGGAGTGGCGCTCCCCTGCCTATTTTGCAACTCCCCTCAGGGAGCGACATATCCGGCTAGCAAATGGCCAAGCAGCTGAATCTTTGCGGCTCCCCACACCCTCCCCCACATCTGCACGGCCTTCCCCACTTCATGACATGAGTCCACCATGATAGCATCGTGCCGGGCAATTTCACTGCTCTACAAACCCTCCGCCCTTCCTCTAATGACCCTTCCCTCCCTGCTAACTCTAGCCACCACTCACCTTTTTACGGGGCCCAGGGTTTTGCCTTTTCCAAAAGTGTCCTATAGTTGGAACAACATATTATGTAATCTTTTCAGACTTGACTTCTTTCACTGAGTAATGTGCCTGTAGGATTCCTCCATGTCTTTTCGGGGCTTGATACTTTATTTCTCTCAAGGGCTGAATAATATTCCATTGTCTGGATATACCACAGTTTCTATGTCCATTTACTTACTGATGGACATCTTGCTCACTTCCAAGTTTTGGTGATTATGAATAAAGCTGCTGGAAACTTTTGTGTAGAGGTGTTTTATGGATAGAAGCGTCCAACTCCTTTGGGTTAAATACCAAAGGGCATGATTGCTGGGTTATGGAAAAAGTATGGCTAGTTTTGTAAGAAGCCCCCACGCACTCTAGTGTGGCTGTGTTCCAAAGCCGTGTGATCACGTAAATCTATTTTGTATCTTTTTATTGTTCATTTATTTTAGTTTGTGCTTTATATCTTAATTAAGCTAATTACATCATGGCTGCTATGCAAATGATCAATTCTTGAATTTGTGTACTAGTTATAGAATTTCTGGATTGGTAATAAACTGAAGCATGTATACTTATCTCTTTGTCTCTCTATAGAATTATTTTATTTTATATTTTTTAAAGTTTATTTACTTAGAGAGAGAGGGAAGAAAAGTATTTTTAAAAAAGATTAAGTTGAAACCATCTCAAAGCAACACAATTTTTAGTCACGTAGGCTCCAAGCTCAAGACAAATGAGGGTCGACACCAGCAGCTGATGTTGTGTGTGAGCCCCAGTGATCTTTTTTTTTTAGAATTGAAATCATGTTTATTTCTTTTTTTAATAGTTTATTATCAAATTGGTTTCCATATAACACCCAGTGCCCCCACCACGACCATCACCCCCTCCGTCCCTCCCCCTCCCCCTTCAGTCCATGGTTTGTTTTCAGTATTCAGTAGTCTCCCTTGATCCGTGTCCCTCACTCTCCCCCACTCTCTTTCCCCCTTCCTCTCCCCATGGTCCCCTGCCAGGTCTCTCCTCTTAGACCTATGAGTGCAAACATATGGTATCTCTCCTTCTCTGCCTGACTTATTTCAGATAAAGGGCTAGTATCCAAAATATACAAGGAGCTCACTAAACTCCATACGTGAAAAATGAATAATCCAGTGAAGAAATGGGCAGAAGACCTGAACAGACACTTCTCCAAAGAGGACATCCAGATGGCCAACAGGCACATGAAA
>NC_043703.1:3845950-3881493 GCF_006229205.1 Suricata suricatta | reverse complement strand
AGCCGCAAAGATTCAGCTGCTTGGCCATTTGCTAGCCGGATATGTCGCTCCCTGAGGGGAGTTGCAAAATAGGCAGGGGAGCGCCACTCCCTATCAGGAAAAGCCAGAAGATCAAAGATCAACCGCCTGCAGGCAGGGTGGTATCGGCCCCTCAGGCGCTGCGCTAAAACACTTTAGTCTGGTTCCTCTTTTACTCCAGCCTTAATCCCTGAACCCTGTTTCCTAGCAACCGACCTAGGTCAGCTGCCTTGTTTTCCCGCCTTGAAACCTTTATAAGAGACAGTTTTCTGAATAAAGCTCTCTCTCTCTCTTTCGCCTGATCAGAAAGCGTGAGTTGTGTCTTTACTCTCTGTTCGTCCCCCTTCCTGCCCTTTCTCTCCCTCCCTCGGGAAAAGAACCCACGAGGACTCTCCGCCCTGCTGGTGGGGGCAGAGGAAACAGGTACCGCCGAGCACCGGGGACGAGCGCTCCGGGACCCGGCCTCTCGGTTACCACAGGAGGGGGGGAAGGGATCTACGGAAAACCTCTGTGCCTTTCACTCAGTTTTGCTGTGAATTTAAAAGTGCTCTAAAAAAGAATAAAGTTTATTAGAAAAAGTCTGTGACCACAAAGCAAGCAATTGCTGAAGCAAACAAAGAAACAAATGCCAGAGAGACTTGTCTGAAGAACACAAGGAAGTTGTGGTTTCTGTCCCCGTTTATGTCCCCTGCTTGGTGCTGGCCAAATGTAGAGTTGACTCGTTAGTGAAGGACAAACAAAACAGAAAAGATCAAAAAAGAATCTTCAAAGAACATTATTGAGACATCTGACAGATTTGGAATGTACGTGGTAGATTAGGTTAAAGTGTTATATGAAGGTTAAATCGTCCACATTTGATAGCCATACTGTGGTTACAAAATAGAAGGGAATGCCCTGCTAGGAAACACGTTTTGAAGCAGTAAAGGATCAAGAAGCACCGTGTTTCCTTCCCAGCCCCAAGGAGCTCCGGGAAACAAGTGGAATTTGTGGCGATTGTTAAAAACACTGGGGGACCTGGCTGGAGATGATCTGTAAGTTCTTCACGTGGTCTCCAACCTTCTACGAGTCTAAGCCTAATTCAAAATAAAGCCAAAATAAAACTCAGGAAAAAGAAAACTCTGGTCTTCACTGCCCATGCTATGGAAAACACAGAACAGCACCCTCCCTGGTAGAGCAGAGCTCACCGTTTGCTGGTCAATGTGTGTTTCCCAACATCACACGTCCACTCGTGCTCAGAACAAGGTGCTAGGGAGCCAGCTCCTGCCATAGGCATGGGGCCCAGACGTTTTGTGTTTCATGTGCTATGGGAATACTGTTCCACTAACACGCATACAGCCTACACACAGCCTTTCTCTAGCCCTTTGCGTGTGAAGTGAAATGGATCTGAAAGTCTTTAGTGTTTAGTGTTTAGGGACGGAAGTAAGATAGAATGGAGCCCAATGTGCAAGGTGTGAGCAAGTGTGTATGTTTTATGCTATTTTCTGTATGTTGGTTTACCCATGCTGGTTAGATTTCACCTTACTAAAACAACCGGTGATTACCTGATGACAGCTAACCAGAGGGGAAGACAGAATGATCCAAAGAGCTTAGTCTTTCTGGGACTCCTGGATGAATGCCACCCATTTAGCTGTCACAAATACGTCACAGTGATCTCTCAGAGTCTCGCATTTTCCTGGAGTCATTAGCCTCCACATCGACATTTCTAGCCCAGGTCAGTGTACTTGAAACAGGATGTCACAGGGTTTGGGCAGAGGCCCTAAGCTCCAAGCATGATACAAGAGTGACAGCTGCCAAGAACATGCGTATATGAACAGGAACCCTTAGAGCTTGTGAAGTGTTTCTGCCAGCCCATCTTCCATCGTGGAGATAAAAAGGAGATGAAACTGAAGACACCAGAAAGTGAGAAAAATGTTGCCTTCTCATGGCATTTCTCTCCTTACTTGAGTAAGAGGGTGGGGGGACTCCCCTCACCCAACGTCAAATGAGAAGGGCTCCAAGAGCATCTTTGGGGGCTTGGCTGGTGCCCTTGGAGTTGTAAGAGACTCAACCACTGGTATTTGGTTCACACCTAAAAGGTCTAAAGGCAAGGAGCTGGAGGCGGAGCTGCCTACTGAATGCTTGAGAAGCAAAGCCAGGGGGCTGTGTGGATGGCAGCTAGCGCTTCCCCAGTGCAAGGAAATGTCTGTGCGTCAGGAGCAGCCATGAACCCTGCAGATGGCCATTGGCTTGCAGTTAACCCAAAGAGATCCCGCTCAAGAGAGGATGCCTGGGGGTAGAATAAAGACCCACCTGAGGCATGGGCCTCAGAAATCCAGGGGGAAGATACAGCTTAAACCATCAGTGAGAGAGACTTGTGCAGAAGAGATTGCATCTGGAGGTCCCCAGCCAGAGATACTCACCAAAGCTAGAAAAGCGAGGTTTGCACACATCCACCACACCTGCAGGGCACCAATGCCGAGTCCTAACTAGGGAATGTAGAATAGGGTCATTCCCCTGATCTGCTCCACACCGTGCACATCATCCGTGTGGCAACCAGGAGATGAGGGAAGACAGGCTGAAGAAAGAAGCCAGGCAGATGCCTTTTCTGCTTTATGAACTTCCTAGCCTGAAGCAGGCCAGGCCAGGGACAGGGAGAAATTCAAATGGGATGGGAGCTTGGGATTTTGGTTGTACCCTAGCACGGACGACTCCGAAGCCAACATGAGATGGTGTCTGTGATTCAGAGGCTGGGGAAGCCCACCGAGTTCCATCTGGGTGTCAGGAACCATTGGTGTGCTGATCGGAGCTAATGGGCAAGGCTCTGTCTCCACCCTGGGAAATCCAGCGTGCTCAGGAAAGTGAGTAAATGCTACTGTCTTCACTTGGAGATCCTACAGAAATTTCAATATCAGGATCCGCAGGCCTGCCTTCTTCATTACCCAAATCTTAAATCCTCTTTAATCCACACGGCGGTGAACAGACTGCTATCCCCAGCCAGAGGCTCCACTCCAGCACGGGGGGTTCACCTCCAGGCTGGCAGATCTGAAGAGATCCATCTTGTTCTCTTGCACATAGCTTGCAGAGCTATGTTCGTTCTACTAAAAATCAGTTCACACCAATTCTTGTTCTCAAGTCACCTGTTTTAGTTTGGAAGCAGGTGCCCTTCATGTGACGTTCCTATACACCTGTCTCACGTAGGCACTTCTGCCCCCTCTCAGAGGCACTGATCACTCTAGGACCACTGCACCTCCTGGGGTCCCCAATTATATCACATTTCATGATGACTCCGAGACATCACCATCTTGTTGGCTCTCTCCCTTTTTTTTGTTGTATCTTATCCTACACATCTCAATCTAAGCATCATGGTTTACTGAACCTTTTCCTGATGTGACATTGTGATTTCTGGGCTCCATCTGCCTGCCCTCCCCAGTTATGACATTTAGTTTGCTTCATTACAGCCCACGTCACAACCCGCCAGGAGCAGGGATTTAATTCTCTTCCCTCATCACACCTCATGCTCTATACGTCTTGTTTGAGATTGCATTTCCTCACCCAGCAAGATGCTTGACACCAATTATATGTTCACTAGGTGTTGAATGACTGAATGAAGGAAAGATGGATGAACGGTTTTGTTAACAGTGTGTTATCGTTACTGTTATGATGCTGATGATTTATAGCAATAACTTGTGTCAACAATCATTGAAGTTTGCAGTGTTTTGATATGCATTATCCTATCCTTTTTCTTCTTTCACCGGTATAAAAGAAGAAACCAAAGGTAAGAGAGAGTAATGACTTACATAGCATAAATAAGTATAGTAAAACCTTGGGTTGTGAGTAACTTGTTCTGTGAGTGTTCTTCAAGATGAGCAAACATTTTTAGTAAATTTTAACTTGATAAATGAGCGATGCCTTGCAATATGACTAGGATGTGATGCTAAATGCTGCATGATCACACCTGGGCCAATGATTCTTCTCTCTCTCTCTCTCTCTTTCTCTCTCTCTCTCTCTGTGGGATTGTGGTGATCATCTCCCATGCTTGGATGCTCAGCCTCATGTGTTTGGCAGAAAACAGTGATTTTTCAGAACATTGGAAGGTACCCACTACTGGCACTAGTGTATTTTTGGTCACTTCAAAGCACCTAGGGACTATCCTTTGCTTTTCTGGACAAGAGTGAGGTTAGGAATGCTTTGCTTCATTCTAGGTCAGACTGCCTGCAGATACCTACCCTTTCCTCTGCTGCTTTATTGCCAGTTATGTTAAATACAGTACATGACAAGAGTTTATTAATACTGTACCTTAGTCAACATCCATGTGAGCGTATAAAAAGGCCCCCATGTAGAAAAAGGTTGAAAAGAAAGGAAGTGAGACAAAGGAGATGATTGTAGTGGAAGTTAGAAGGAAATCACCAAGGAGTATGAACGAGGTATGCAAGTGGCTGAAATTCCGAGATTTTGCTGCTAGATGCAAAGCAATGGCCATGCATTCTGGATGACAGAAAAGTTGCCACTAAGGTTTTCGAAGGTAAGTGCAGGTTAATTTGTTTATTTTTCTTTACATTTTGTTCTTTCCTTATTATTTTGTATTATATTACAGTATTGTAATCATTTTACATTTTATAAATATATTATTTTCATAATCATTTTAATATCATTTGATATGATTTTATATTTGGGGTTGTGGAACGAATCATCTGAGTTTCCATTATTTCTCTTGGGGAAATTCGCTTTGATATACAAGTGCTTTGCATGACAAACATATTTCCAGAACAAACTATGCTCACAAACCAAAGTTTTATTGTATTTTTTCCTTTGAAACAATCACAACTTTAGAGAAAGTTGCATTACTGTGCAGAGGTGGTTTTTTTTTTTTCCCGAACCACTTGAGAGTAAGGAACCAAGCCATTATTCCATCCAGCCCGAATACTGTGGTGTTCCGGTGAGGGAAACACAAAGCGAAACACGGCATTGAGCTCAGGAAGCGAACGCCACCTGAAAATCTTCTCACATGTCATCTAGGCTGTGGCAGCTGTGTCCATGATGACTTTTATATCAAAGGAGCAGAAGCAGGCCTTATCACAAGAAGCTGTCACATCTCCCTCAGCCTGGAAGGAGTCCTCAAGTCTTCTCTCAAATTCTCGACCTCAATACTTTGGAAGATGACGTAACAGTTCTTCGGTGGGCCGGTCCTCTGCGTGAATCTGATACTTAGTCATGATTTGATTCTGGGGATAGGTCTTCAGCTGGATACCTACAGAAGCGACACTGTGTTCTTCACATTCAGGGGGCACAAGATGTTGATCTGTCCACCCTGGTGATGTTCACTTTGATCGTGAATTAAGGGTGCATCTTCCAGGTTTTCCACTGCTAAGCATCTCTTTTCTCCCTTTTATGAGCAGCACATACTCTGTAAGCCTATACTTTGAAAATATGCAAATAGTCTGGGTTTCATCATACTTTCAAATTATTAACTTGGTTTTGGCTATAGGTCTCCAGGGTCATATGGCCTAAGAGTCCTCATTTTTATTCAATGGATTGCAAATAATTACACTCATTATGTATTTTTAAAAATTTTTTTTCTGTTTTTTTATTCATTTTTGAGAGACAGAGAGAGACAGAATGAGCAGGGGAGGGTCAGAGAGAGAGGGAGATTCAGAATCAGAAGCAGGCTCCAGGCTCTGAGCTAGCTGTCAGCACAGAGACTGATGCAGGGCTTCAACCCACAGACTGTGAGATCATGACGTAAGCTGAAGTCGGACGCTCAACTGACTGAGCCACCCAGGCGCCCCTCATTATGTATTTTGATGCTTCGCTCATCCCTGCACTGACCAGTGCTGCACCTTCAAACCGGTTTCTGGGTCCTCAAAACATTTTTTTCCATACTTGGACCCCTTCTTCTTCTCTGGCAACACAAGTTTTTGTGAGTTCATTAGGTAATGTTTTTGGTCCAGTTATGAAGCCAACCATTTCTCCAAAGACCCTTTGTTCTTTGTGGTGAAAAATGGGCACTGGGTCTGCTCATTCTCACAGGAGTGTCACTGCTCTCAGTTTCTCTTGGTGACAGGGCCAGGGTGACACTCACACACACACATTTATATTTATTTCTATACCTAAATAGAAGGATTGGAAACAGTGAGTTCACATCAACACATCCAACCCAGTCGTCATCAAGAGTTTCATTGTAGTTGCTCCCTTTTGTTTGCTTGTCTGCTTGTTTTTGTAACTCCTCCTCTGGTGATTAAAAACCAAAAACCCAGCTGTAATTGTCCTTAAGAGACCTACCCTTGGGTCCCTCTCCCTGTGGATTCCCAGTTCCTGTCTCCTCTGCCCTTCTCTTCCCTCTTCAACCTGCTTGGGCTTCCACCTCCAGGCCAGGCCACCTCTCATGGGAGTTCACTTCTGCCCGCTGCCGGGGCCCCGACATCCCATGGCTGACAGTTCCCTCCCTGAGGAGTCCAACCGCCGCACTCCAGCCGGGAGCCCCTCGCTAGGCCACCGTGGCTGTTCACCCCCTGCTCTCTAAGCAAGAAATGACCTTGCTTTTAGCCCACACAATGGCACTAGGCTTGGGCTGTTCAACAAAGGAAGGGAAGGGAGGAGAAAGAGGGAGGTCCTGTAAGTGGTTTTACTGGCAGAAGGAATAAGAAATTCAAGGCTTTCGATTCTAATTTTCTTGCCCTTCAAACAACTCCCTGGTATTTCTATACTTATAGAGGCTAAAAGGCCTCAGTTGGCTTAATCTAGTGAAGCATCAAATAGCCACATGCTGCAATGGGTTTAATGGCTAATTTCAGGAACAACAAAATACGACTTAGGCTTCCCTTCAAGGGGTGTTCAAATCAAAGTGCTCACTGAAAGCATGAGCTGCTTATTTCCATTTCCATTTCTTTCTTGATGAGTAATGCTCCGACAAATATTTTTATAAGAAAAATCTGATAATTTCCCTAAGATAAATTCTTGGGTTGAAATAAATTGTTGGTTCAAAGAATGACTATTTTTGAATGAATGACATATATGTATGAATATATCTGTATATTTGCATAATTTGTTCTTATATATCTATATTATGCCTAAAATATACCAGGTTTACTATAAAATATGGAAAAAAGCAAAGCAAGTAAAAAAGAAACAGCCTATAACACAGAGACAATTGTATACTTCTTTATATATCACACAAATGATTCAGAACACCTAGAACTGTGCCTCACACAGAGTAAATGCCCAATAAATTTATTGAACAAATAATGTTCTCACATATGCCACATGATATAAGAGTGTATGTGTGTGTACATACATACAGGTACACATAGCATTTCACATATACTGCATATGAAATATATGTGAATATACATGAAATCTATATTTTAATATTCATATGAAACATAAATCTTATGCTTTACAGACTCTCAGTGTTTGACTAGGTATCTTTGGACGAACCATATATACATGTTCTACACATTCTTCTGACTTTGTAGACTACAGGAACTTGAACTCATTCCTGACATTGTCTGAGAAGAGCCCAGGGATCCCAGGCAATAGAAGTACAGAAGTATCAGAAAGCCAACAAATGAGCCTCAGAGAGTCTGAACTTCTACAAGGGAAGACCAAAGGGCATTTAATGAGATGAGATGCGTGTCCGTTCTAACCGTTCTAATGATACAACATTGGATTGGTTCCAATGTGTTTTTCACTCGTAGATGAAGCCTTGAAAGACAGGACTGACAAGAACTTTGATTACAAAGAAATAACCCTTAAAAACTAAGAATTGCTTAATAATGGAACTGGTTGCTGCTGAACCCAAAACACCTCAAACCTTGAGCCTGAAACAGCCCAAGCCAAAGCTTCCGAGGAAATGCTGCACCAATGTCACCTCTGCGAATAAGGAAACTGAATGCCGGTCAGCCAGTAGGGTCCTGCTTCTTACAATGTTATTACATAAGGTTCAAAATATTTGGTTAATTTTATACATAACAAAATACGGACATTACATGTATATGAACATAAAACAGGCATCTTCAACCAACGTAACTGCCACATAAAATGGGAAGTTGGGTTCAGATGTAGACTGATCGTACCACACATGCAGCCGTGAACCAGCTCGATGGGCCTCATGCTGAAATGTGTTTCCATTTTTGCCATTATTCAAACTGAGAACTAGACTCAATCAAAGGTGAACAGCCCTGATGTTTTTCTTACAACAATAAAACGCAGGACTTATGATGTAAACCCTGTACACTCTGTCTGTGTTAGCGTTCTCCACACCTCCCTGCTCCTGGAATCGCGCTCCGATTCCGCCCTATCCGCCATCCCCTCCTCGACCGCTGCCGCACAGTTTCTCCAAACAAGGAAACGTCCACATCTGATTTATCGGTAGAACTCTTCTTTCTATTTTGTTTTCATTTAAGGCAGGACAGTCGCATGAGATTTAAGAATATAATAATAGGAGGGAGAGAGTAAATAACAGTGCCAACAGATCCTAGCAAGAATTTAGAGACGCTAAGAATGTCAGCATCCTGGAAAAAAAGTTAATAAGCATTTATCTCAACCAGGCTGTTTTGCAATTGGAAACGGGCTATCACTCAACTTGAACTTCTGCCATTGGTAGAGAAGACTGGAATCTTTTGAGATGGAATTATGTTGGCTCAGGCCTAAATTGCCACTGAATAAATTGTGAGTGCCTTCAGCTCTCATCTCTGCCCGAAGCTTCACGGACTGCGTGATTTGTCAGCGCCGCATCGCCGGTTCTACTTGACTTTCAAGTACATCACACGTTTCTTCGCATGGCTCGGAAATGCTAGCTGCTCTATATTTTTGCCGAGTCGCTGCATTCTTTTCCTACCTAGGACATTTTATTTTGTAAATGCAATAGTGTATTGTTGCAAATTTCGTTCACAATTGATTTCTGTCTCTCCGGTATTTGAATCGTTGATGTCAGTAGGAGCCACGGCTCTAGGAAAAGGTGTCTTTCCGTGCAGACCAGCTCCTGGCTGAAATTCCTATTATAAGTGAATGAGATTAAGCCCACATTGAATCTGTATTTAGATAACCTTGTCACTTTCCATTACCTACTTGTAAACACTTATGAATAAGTGAAAGCTCCCACTGTCCTTCCCGGATTATGCCAATGTCAGCGAAATGAGCACGGCGTCCACACAGGACTGTGTCACCATCCTACTGCCTTCGGCAGTTAGCAGATTCTCTTGGAACAAGATTGATAAACTATTCTTAGATTTTCTATGGGATCAAAGGATCATCAAGGCTTCTTTGTTGTCATACAAGTAGAATCCACTTCTCCAATTATTTTGGACTTCGTAAATTTAAAATTTCCATTCTCCCAAAAGAAACTCCGCCTTGCTTACTGCACAGCACAGGTTATTGTGCTCAACATCGCAGTCTCCAAGAAAAAAGGTGACTGTGCAACAGACACGTAGCTGCAAGAGAGAGGCTAACGCTTAGAGGACAGTCCCAGAGCTGACTACCCAACAGCGGTCTCAACAGCCCATCATGGCTCTGCTCAATGTACTCTGTGGATATGCTTTGAAAAATCTCCTTTCTGGCAGCGCACACAACGGGTGTCCTAATGACTACAGTTATCTCTGGATATTGATAATGACCAGATCATATCCAAAAACTATTTTTTTTATGTTTATTTATTTTTGAGAGAGAGAGGTGGGGGAGGGGTGAGAGAGAGAGAGAGAGAGAGAGAGAGAGAGAGAGAGACTCACACACAGAATTCAAAGCTGAGCTGTCAGCACAGAGCCTGATGCGGAGCTCGAACTCATGAACCATGAGATCATGACCTGAGCCAAAGTCAGATGCTCAACTGATTGAGCCACCCAGGTGCCCTCTATAAGCTATTTTAAAATAAAGCAGGGATTTTTTTTTAACATGCTAGATCAGGGGTCAGCAAACTATAGCCTACAAACCAAATTCCAATTTTTTTTGGGTATGGCCCCTAAGCAATGAGTGTTTTGTATATTTGTAAATGGTTGGAAAATATCAAAAGGAGAGGAATATTTCGTGAAACGTGATATTTATATAAAATCCAAATTTCAATGTCCAGAACTGAAGTTTTATTGGCACACAGCCGCTCTCCTTGGCTTGCATTGCCCATGTCTGCTTTCAGGCTCCAAATGCCAGGGGCTCTGGCCAGTGACTGAATCAGTCCAGATACAGAACACACTCTCTGAGATTGTCCCCATCTGGGCTTTGCCAACAGGCATGTCTGATCCTCATTGTTTGTGTCTTCATGATGAGTTGAGCTACGGGCTCATGCCAGCTGGGTGGCTAATTAATTAGAGGGGTCCCTTTGTGTTTTGACAACTCAGAAAATATCATCAGGTGCCATCACCAGCACGACCCCCATGTTCCTCCCTCAGAGGGAACTACACCAGCGATGAGGAAAGAGTCACTAGTGCTTGTCACTGTCAGAAACGGTCTTTAAGTTTTTGTTCTTATAACCAAATCACTTTTGTAAACTAACTGGTTGGGTCATATATAAGGTCAAAATCCGTATTTGCATCTTTGTTTTAGACCGCAGTTTCCTCAGAGTTGTAATACATCATAAACACGTATCTCTCTGGCATATGATTTGACAGGTGCTGTCCATCCTGATGCTCTGTTCATCTTACTGATGTGTTCAACTAGTTCTGGGTACGTTCGCCAGCTCACCAAAAACCACGGGCTGGTTTAAGGGCAGGTGGAGATAAGCACGTGTCTGGGCTATGGCGCACTCTGATACTGTGAGTTATAATGAGAACTAAGTTTTTGGTCACCATCCCCATTTCTGTCACAAAGCTCCTAAAAGTCTTGGAATTTCTTAGTCCAAGAAGCAATAAAGTGCCTTTTGTTGCATTAATGAGGTGGTTTTGGAAAGCACCTAAGGATGGGGGCTGGCTGTCAGTGGAGCCAGCCATGAATAGAGAACTCTCAGTCTTCCTGGTTTCTGGGAAGTAGGCTGAATCAGTCACCAACAGCCAATGATTTCATCAGTCATGCCTCTGGAATGAAGCTTCCATAAAGGATGGGGTTGAAGAGCCCCTAGGCTGGTGAATACCTAGTGATTTGGGGTGAATGCTGTACTCTGGGTGGGCATGCGTGTACCCCATACCCTGTCCTAAGCGTCTCTTCTGTCTGGCTGTTCCGGAGCTGTATCCTTTCCTAATAATCCGATGACCTAGTGAGTAAAATGTTTGAGTCCTGTGAACCACTCTAGCAAATGTACTGAACCAAGGTAGAGGTCACTGGAACCTCCAATGTATAGCTGGTCTGTTGGAAGCACAGATGACGTCTGAGTGGGGAGTCCTGTGGGTCCGAGCCCTTACCCTGCAGAATCTGATCCTATCTCGAGGCACATAGTGTCTCAGTTGAACTGAATTGGAGGACACCAAGCTGCTATTACTGAGAATTGCTTGGTGGTTTAATAAACACCCCTCCCCCCACCCCGCCTGTCACACACATTGGAATTGGGTCATCAGAACCACCTGTAATGGGCACTCACCCTCAGAAAGGACAGCTAGGGTCTCCCCACCTGAGGTTTGGATACCAAGAGAACAACATACAATAATTCATGGGAAAAATCCAAAATAAGGCATTCCAATCCAACAGGAAATGCTGTTGATTACCAACTTCTTGTCACTGTAAATGTTCCTAAGGATGGATTCCATGTCTTCTATAATTTTCTAAACTTCCAATAAGAGACAAAATAATAGCAAATCATCCCAGGGTCCCTCCCCCCCGCCCCTACACACATATGCCCATCTTACCAACCTAGTGCGAAAACAAGCTAGGTACCATCCACAACCTGTGTTCAATTTTTCATAGCAGAGAGCTCAAGACCTTGCAAGGAGGTGCATTCCAGTTCTGTCATCTTTAGTTATTAGATCTCCTCCCTACTTCTTTGGCTCCCTGTGAGTCCCCTCTCCGATGCCCCAAAATAACACTATTAAAGACAATCCATTTTCTCCAGTCTGCCATGTTAACACCTACCAGGTGATTCACTATTACATGAAAGCACAGTGCAAAGTAGTGTTCAAGGTAAAAACCTACCTCTGCAAGCTGCTTCATCATATGCGGTACATGTTGTGTAAGTAAGAAGATTGACCGAAGAACTGAAATGGGCTCACAATTACTTAGAAAGGAAGAGCCAAACACTGACACATTCAACTGAATTATGATGGACTGATTTCAAGAGAAGTTACTATCAAAAGATTAACACTACTCCGAATTGATTAGACATCTTTATTTTTGGCTGGGAAAATGAGGACAAACAGCAATTGCTTTGTTATTTCTGAACTGTTCCCAATTTGGAAAGCTTTGAAAGCACCACCAAAGAGAAGAACCTAATATTTAAATGGAACAAGAAAAGTTAAAGAATTCTCACAGGAAATAACAAGGTAATGTTTAGCCTGGGATCCAGGGACCAGCAATCCAGACCCCAGTCGGTCAGCAGGGAATAGACTTAGAGAGTCATGAGCAACAGTGCCTAAAAAGACGTTTATGCAAAATAGTTTGCAATCGGAGAGTAAGCAAATCCGGTGTGACTTGAGCTGTAACCAAGAAATCATCATACCCTGACGTATATATAATCCTTCCGCCTGCCATGCCAATGAGGCTAGATGATTCTAAGTAGACAGAATGAACTCTACGACATTCAGGGTACCTCAGCGGCATAAAGATGTGATCAAGTTTGAGGGATATAAGAACATGAATATCAAAGGCAGCAAACAATTGGCGTAGAAAATATTTTAAAAGGACGGAGTCTCCATCAATACTCCAGCCTATTACCTTATGCGAGGTGGAAAAAATAATGAAGATATTTTTCAGGGGATGTTTTTCCAAGAGCACAATATTATGTGAATCATTTAATTGCATGCAAATGATAGATTCAGACTCAGAGCATAAGTCATTTGCATTCCAATCTCTACGTGTGAGGTTTCCACTTGAAAACATCCGAAAGATGTACACAGGAAGGAGGAAAAGGGGTTGATTCTGTTTATAGGCAGAATCAGGGTTTTAAGCACAGAAATGGCACATATTGGGGACGCATGTGTTTCAAGGAAAATGGTTTAAGCATTCTGCCTTATTTCAAATATATGGCAGCTTGTGTCCGTTTTCTCTGATATTACTAGGCGCCTTGTACAAGACAGATGGCCTCGGTGCCCGGCAATGCCAATATTCGAAATTCCCTGCCCAACTGTAACAATAATGTCCTTTCAAATTTTAATAACACCTGTCACCCAGGGGACTCATGACCCTCTCGGATTTCATTACATGCGACATTTCTATTAGGTTGGTTGTCTGTTTTGTTATTCTCTGCTACGGAAGAAGCACATTGGAGTGTACAAACTGGCTGACGTTATGATTCAAATTAGTTAATTTAAGAAAAAGACGTGTATAATAACATGGACTTGCAACTCCTTACACATTGGTTCATTGTGCATCTAATTACTATATTAATTTTTACAGAACCCACCTTGACAATTAATGTATCTAAAGAAGGTGAACTCTATATGTACTTTCCTTTCAAACGTAAGCCAAAAGTAATGTCTTCCTATGCCTTACATTGGACATGAAACTTTTTTTGTCAGCTCCTTGTGAATTTATAGAGGACTCTGTATGGACTTTGAACTTAACTCTTTCACCGTTTCACAGAAGCACGGTTGTATCTATGGAATGTTATCTCCTTGGACTTGAAAGCCACAGGAAATGGGACCACCTCGGTTACCCCCGTGGGGACACTTAACGGGATAGTGGGTCCATGTATTCACTGAACACAAATGTCAGTCATTCATGCTGAAGGACTCAGAGGACAGTCTCTTGTCCACACCCCACATGCCTTTTATCAGGAGTGCTCTTCCTGTCCTTGTCACCACCTGCCGCCTACCCTTCTTCTAAAGACTCCAGTGCTTACCCCTTCTTATGTGCAGGATGGCACATACTGAATAATGAGAATATTACTAATGGTTAGTATTTGTTTTGAGCTGAACAAACACCTGTCGATAGTCCACTGATATGGCTAATTTTAAGTCCTCACAGCTTTAAATATTCTTGTATGTGTCTAATGTATCTGGAAGGTATATAACCAACCAGCTGAATCAATTATTTCATTGAAAGTGTAAAAAGTGACCTTGAGCCTTTGATCATTTTTCTCACTTTTACACACACACCTTGGGGAGTTGAGTGCTGGGTGGGCAGGGCTGCTGGCAGTCTGGACTGGATTTTTTTTTCCTTCACTGTCTCACACTAATGGCAACAGAACAATAAAAACAACAAAAAAAAGGCAGCTGACATGTACATGCCATTACCCGTGACAGGCATAGCGATGAGCTCTGTGCCCATAGTGTTTTAGGGGATTATGAAGTGCGTCCAATCACATCCCCATTTCAGAGGTGAGTAGACAGAGGCCAGAGAACATAAGGATCTTACTCAAGGCACGCAGGTGAGATGGCACTCTTAACACCTTGCTCCCCCAACCATGGAAGGAACATTAACCCGGGTGCCTGGAATGGCTGCATAATTTGCAGGGCCGAGTGCAAAGTGAAATAAGGGGCCCCTTGTTCAAATCTGTGAACCATGTCACTGCAGTGACAGCAGGGCATTAAACCAAGCACCAGCCTCCTAAGTGTGTGGCCCCAGGACAACTGTCTAAGTCTCACCCCCAGGGGCCAGCTCTGCTCATAAGCCTCTGCTTCCTCGGCTAGCAAGGGAGGTGCTGACCCACAGGAAGATGGTCTCCTTTCAGGGGGTCTCTCATGGCCCCACTTCTTTGCCTGGTCTCCATTTCTGTTTTTAGGAGAAAAGAAAGGTGCCTGTGTTTCCCGAATCGACTAGTTCCCTTGACTAGTTTTACACATTCAGGTAAAATTTGGCTTCATGACTACATTATATCCTGTATCCTTAGTCAACCCCGAAGTTGACTTGGTCAATTGGTTGGTCTTTTCACTGCACACACACGAGCACATTTTTCTCATACATATCACCACTTTCCAAATGAAGCTGATGCTTCTTGCCTTCCCTAAGTATGAAGAACTTTGCACCTTTCTACAGACAAAGAGACTCATGCATCTCCGACAGTCCATCATCTACATGAGCTAACTCATCGTTTATTTCAGAGAGTCCCATGCTTTACCCTTTTGCAGGAACACTAGTAATAGAGAACTCACTGTTTTATGTTTGTCTTTCTTAATCTTCACCAATCAAGAAACTTCAGATTTATTCCTTTCTCATGTTGTATATTTTAAGAAATGCAATGTATAATTTTTCTCATAAAAACGTTTAGTTTATTTATATTGGATAGCAGTGTTTGTGCCTGACATCCAATTCAGATCTCATATCCAAGAACTCAAAAGTGACAATTGCTCCAGATTCTTCCCTTTCTACTTCACTTAACAAACTCACGAATTCTCCATCTGTCCCCTGAACCAACATTTCAGGATGCCTCCTCCCACTATTATCCAGACCCTTCTTACCCATCTTAATTGCCCCTTCACATAATAAATATCACTTGCATTACAAGGACTGTGACTTTTTGCTTAAATTTTGTAGATCTCGTAATGTGTGTGCTAAATAGTCCTTTAAGGTGCTTTCTATCTGATTTTCCTAAAGTAAAGAAATATGGACGATTTTGCCAACATTTTCTTCATTTGCTAAGGAACTGGTGAGAGTGAGCTCTTCCCAGTGTGTACTTTTAATCTTGGCACCTATGGGAATCTATTCCTCACATTCACTCTATAACCAATATTTTACTTACAGAATTACAAATACACTTCAAGATAATGCAAATGCTCAACTTAGAATTAGTTCCACAAAAGAAGGTATTTGAACAGCAAACAAAACTCTCAAATGATTTTAACCTTGAGTTATTTTCATAATGAAAAGAAACAGGTGAAAACTCATTTCACCTTGATAATGTAAAGAAAATATTTCTGTGTAATATTGACAAAAGCTAATATTTTCCAAGCCACGGAACGTCCTTACAACTGGACGGGACAGTCAGCTTCTCTCATGGCTTCCAAATGGTCCCCAGAACACTCTCCTCTCTCGTTCTGTCTCTCTCTTTCTGTCTGTCTCTCTCAGACATATATTCTCTCTCTCTCTCTCTCTCTCTCTCTCTCTCTCTCTCTCTCTCATACACACACACACACACACACTCTTTTTCCCCCACACATACTCTCACACACACTCTCTCTCACACACATACACACATGCCCTTTCACACACACTTTCACACTCCGTCTCAGACCACCGGACCTGGTGCAGGCCGGCTGCCATATTGTAAGTCCACTCTGGAAGCCCATGTGGAGACTTGGGTGTCAAGAAACAGAGATCTCTGACCAAAGCTAGTGAGGAACAGAGGCCTCCTCACAACCATGAATGAGTCTGGACGTGGATCCCTGAGCACCGGAAGAGACGTGTGATGGCGTCACCTAAGCTGGGAGCTTGACTATAACCTCCTGAGGCACCTCAAGCCACACCCACGTGGTAAAGGGACACTGGGCCCGTAACCCTCAGAAATCATGTGAGATCAAAATGTTGTTTTAAATCACTAGGACTTAGGAGTAATTTCCAACACAGCCATAGGTAACTTATATACTGGCCCAATATTATTGTGAACAGAAAGCCAAAGGACTAAAATCATATCAAGATAATTCTATCACATTGAAGAGTTTTCCTTTGTGTTCTTTATTTAGGGGTATCTATTTTTATTAACAGGAGGTGTTTTCATCAAGAATGAACACACTGATGTAGAAATAATTATATCTATGGTCTAGACATAATTTTCTTCATTATCCCCCAAATCCTCCGCCTGGCCTTAAGGTCTTTTTAAATCTCGCCCTGTCTTTCCTGTATAACTTTATTTCTACCATTTCTCAGTAGGGAGTAGGTTCTAGCTTCTCCACCAAGAAGAAGTCTTCAGTGATCTTATTTTCTCACTTCTTTATTTTATTTTATTTTGTTTTGTTTTATATATTTTGTTTTATTTTATTTTATTTTATTTTATTTTATTTTATTTTATTTTATTTTAGAGAAAGAGGAGAGACAGACAGAATTTTAAGCAGTCTCCCCGCTCAGCACAGAGCCTGATGTAGGGCTTAATCCCATGACCCTGGGATCATGACCTGAGCAGAAATTAAGAGTCAGACGCTCAACCGAGTGTCCCTGTTTGTCTCACTTCTTCATCCTACATATAAAATCTCACTCTCCTCCAAAACCCTGTTCTGATGCCGCCCTCTTGGCCTTATGGGGAGAGCTCCCTTCTAAAGGGCTCAGTTTCTCAAGTTTGTGCCTGTTACAAATCTGGCGTGTCTATATGCCTTGCAAAGAGTATGTGTTGATTATGATGCTCTTTAATATGATGAATTCTTAAAATACAAGGATTCCACTTGCAGCTAGCTCAGCACTGAATACAGTTGATTCTCATAATTAAATTCTGGTGGATTAAAAAATGTAATATGACCGAACAATCCACACATTCTGTATAGTGTCTGCAGCCACAACAACTCACTCAGCTAGGACGTGCTCATGACCTAACTGCCTCCCCCTGGAAAGTTCTTTTGTGGGAGCTCCTGGGGGGCTAATAGGGTGAAACGTCAGACTTGGGCTCAGGTCATATCTCATAGTCTGTGGGTTTGAGCCCCGCATCAGGCTCTGTGCTGACAGCTCGGAGCCTGGAGCTGCTTCAGATTCTGTGTCTCCCTCTCTCTCTGCCCCTCCCCCGCTCACTCTCTGTCTCTATCTCTCAAAATAAAAATAAAGAAATAAAAAAAATAAAGTTATTTTGTGGAAGCGTGAGTCCCAGTATCTCACAATGTGACTGCATTTGGAGGATTTTAAAGAGGTCATTAAGGTAAAATGAGGTCATGTGGGCTGGCCCCAATCCAATCTGACTGGTCTGCTTTAGAGAAGAGATCAGGAGGTGTGGTGGGGTGGCTCAGTGGCTCAGTGGTTAAATGTCTGACTTTAGCTCAGGTCATAATCTCATGGTTCATGAGTTTGAGCCCTGTGTCGGGAGCCTGGAGCCTGCTTCCAAAACTGTGTCTTCCTCTCTCTCTGCTCCTGCCCCACTCATGCTCTGTCTGTCTTTCTTTCAAAAATAAATAAAGATAAAAAGAGAGAGAGATGAGGATACAGACACAGAGGGAACACCCTGTGAGCCCAGGGGGAGAAGGTGGCCGTCTGCAAGTCAAGGAGAGAGACCTCAGAGGGACACCCCTGATCTCAGACGTCTGCCCTGCGGTAATGTGAGAAAATCCGCTTCTGAACAGGACCCTCTGTGTAAGGGCTGCCTTGCGGACTAACGCTGGCATTGCACCCAGGTCAGGTAACGAGGTCGCCGCCTCCTCACTGAGTGGCGAGGACCTGAACCTAAAACCTCTGAGTCCACACAGGCCTCCGGCCCCGTAAGCACTCAGATGCCTAGAAATAGAGGTTTGTTGAGCATGTTTGACTTTTATTTTATGGTCTGGACTTTACGGTAAGAGGTTCACCTGGTATGTCTTTTCAAATAGAGTTTATCAAGTTGGATAGGGCCAAGCGTAAAACCTTACTGACTGATTGGTTCATAACGAAATGGACAAAGATTTAAAATAAGCAGATTCTGTGGTCCTTCAGTTATTTGGCAACAATAGAAGTGGGGGAAAAAATCCAGGGTATTTGTGTTTGTTTTATTTTCTTTTGTTTTTGTTTTTTGGAAAAACATTCATAACATTATGAACCTAGCATCTAGCTTCTGCTCCTTACTTGTAGTCATCACTCCAGTGCAGATTTATAAAAAGCAGTCTATTTGCAACATTAAAAAGGTGGCAGAGTGCCTGGGTGGCTCAGCTGGTTACACTTCTGACTTCAGCTCAGATCACAATCTCGGTTTGTGAATTTAAGCCCCACATCAGGCTCTGTGCTGACAGCTCGGAGCCTGGAGCTTGATTCAGATTCCGTATCTTCCTCTCTCTCTCTCTCTCTCTCTCTCTCTCTCTCTCTCTCTCTGCCCCTTCCCCACTTGCACTGTCTCTCTCTCAGAATAAAATAAAATATTACAAAAAAAATTCTCTCTCCCTCTCTCTGCTCCTTCTCCGCTCACATGTGCCCATGCTCTCTGTCTCTCAAAAAGAAAAACATACCTTTAAAAAAATGTGAAAAACAGGGGTGCCTGGGTGGCTCAGTTAGTTAGTTGAGTGGCTGACTGCAGCTCAGGTCATGATCTCACGGTCTGGACTTTGAGCCCTGTGTCGGGTCTGTGCTGACAGCTCAGAGCCTGGAACCTGCTTCAGACTCTGTCTCTCTTCCTCTCTCTGCCCCTCCCCCACTCGTTCTCTCTCTCAAAAATTAATAAACATTAAAATTTTTTTAATTAAAAATGTAAAAAATAAAAGAGAAGGTGGCAAGATTATCAGGGATCAAGTGGCACTATGTCTGGCATTTGCTTTCTGTGTTGAGAGGGACATGAGACAAGACTGGGAAAATGTCAATAAAAGTTCAAATCGGATGATAAACACACAAAATCCATTTTAACATTGTGAATTATTTTAAGTAAGTTTGACATTTTTTTTCCAAATGAAGAAAGAGAAAAAACTCTCCAAAACCTGTCCGTGGATGGCTGACTTTAACATTTGGTGAGTGTGATTGCCAATTTCCTGATAGACGCAAATACAGAGAGATGATTCAGGTCTTGCTCAGAGGGAAGAAAGGAATCTTGAGGCTTTTCTGTGGGAGTTGAGTAGAGCTCACCTACTTCCTGGTCTGTTTCATCCACTGTTCCCTCAACAACACAGCATTTTTCTTGGAAGGACCTAGAGTCATTCTCAGAGAACTAAACTCGTAGCTGCAATTCAAACTTGACTTGAAGTGTGATGGCTTGACTGGAAGCAAGACAGGCCAAGGAGAAAGCAGATCCTTGGTGAAAGGATTTCAGAAGTAGGGCAGTGGAATTGGCCAGAGGACAGGGCTCTGGGCAGAGGACGCAGGGAAGCTGAGAAGCAGCGTGGGGCGGGGACAATCGTCTTTGACCTTACTCCCGGGGGTCGCCATTGCTGCTGCTGGTGGGACACAGCGGAGGGAAAACCACTCAGCTGAGGGCATATGTCCGGGTTCACTGGGAAGTTGATGTGAAATCCATCTACAGATGACAAAGTCCAAGAGTGGAGATTGAGGGGACCAAGTTCAGCTTCTGAACCAGAGAGGAGGCTGGAGGCAGGAGATGACGGTGTCATGCGGTGCTAGTTTACGCTGCGGCTGCCCGTCTGGCCGCTTTCCGGTCTCAGCCTGCCCTGCCCCCAGCCTCTTGGACTTGATGTTTGTTCTTCCTGCTTGCAGCCACATTCCCATCCTGGACATATTTTGATTTTCGCTGCCCATCCCGTTTCTTTTTATCATGTTGCCTTTGGTCATCACCTTTTTTGACACTTCATGCTTCAGCCGAAAGTTTACTAACATCACTAATAGTGACAGAGGTGTGTCTCATGTTGAGGACAGGACTAGGAAAATCGGGGTAAACGGAGAGCGGGACTGGAACTGAGGCCGATCGGTCAGAGACAATATCCCCGTAGACTGCTGGAATGATGGAGAGACATGGAGAGACACAGATATAGAGACAGAGACAGGCAGAGACCCAGATATGGAGGATCCACCAGAGCGCACAGTGCACGCAGTCAGGAGCTCACTGTTAAATGGCAAAGTAGCCTTGGGACTCGGGGCGGGGCCAATGTCCCATGCCCATTCTCAAGTCGCCCTGGGCCTCAATTACAGTAGAAGCACCCCTTTGTATAAAAGGTCAGAAATGGACAGACAACTCCATTCTACTTGACCTACAAGGAGAATGATGCCGATGGTCTTCTAGGTGACAAGCTGACAGTTCCCTTCCGACAGCCAGCTCGCCAAGAACATCATGTCTCTTAGTCAGTCACGAATTCCCTCACCTGTCAAGATCACAGTACCCGGCCAGTGTGCGCCAGGCCCAGGGGCTGCAGCGGTGAGCTGGACGCAGCCGTGTCTTTGAGGAGCTTCCCGTGTGCTGAGATGCCCAAGAGAATATGCCATTTCTCTGCAAAATAATGTATGAAGAAAGCACTCTGTGCTGACCTTGAGATGCATGGATGAGAAGTCCGTGCACCAAAGGCGTTCTCAGTAAAAGTGGTGATCTGAGCCATCGTCACGCCAAATAATAAGCGTAGGCTAATGCGTTCAATCATTCCCGTACCTTCACCTCATGAGCGTGCAGTTTGGTGATTTCAGCTGGTCTCAGCTGGCCTTGCTCATGTCTGGAGTCAGATGTCCGAGGCAGATGGAGGATGGCCACAGCTGGACTAACTCCTCTCTGCTCACAGTGTCTTTTGTCTTCCCAGGGGCAGTGGGCTAGCCCGGGCACATGCTCATGGCTGTGACAGAAGTCAGCAAGACCCAACACAGCTATGGCTCAAGGCCGTCAGCCAGAGCAAGTCATGTGGCCAAACTGAAGACACCGCAAATGGTGGAGAATCAGGTCATCAAAGTGACTGTGCTAACGCAATGTCCCGGGACACAGCAGGTGGAGCCATTTTGTTCTAGCACCAGCATCCAGAGTGAAGAAAGGAATCCAACAAGCTATCAATGAATAGGGGCTTTAAAAGTATCTCAGGGAAGCAAATGCAGCCCCCAGGAGCTGGGTGTCATCCTGTATTCAGGGCAGCCAGCCTAGGATGCATCATTGAAGCCGTAACATCTCCCTGGGAGGTTCAGACACTCTGTTGTTTTAGGTTGGCTTCCCCTTTGCCACACAGCCATCCCCAGCACCGGGCTCAGGCACACATCTGGGAGCAAAGGGCTCCATTGTGCAGGGGAGGCGGAAATGAGGACAGCGGGCAGGAGGGGCCACCCTCTCAGTGCTCCATCACTGACTTTTCCTGCTGTGTCTTCGACCAGGCAGGGGCAGTGCTCTGACATAGATCCCTTCCAACCTGGGGGAATTTCACAGGAGGAGGCCGTCTCCTCTGGAGCCCAGAAAAGAACATTGCCATGACAACACAGACTAATGGGGATCCTAGAACGCAGGGGGCCCTTTATTGTCTGTGGACCCCATAATTAGCTCAGAGGAGATGGAGAATGAGAAGGACTTGCTAAGGTTTGTTCAAAGTAGCAGGCAAGTTCTTGGTCACTTAGGGAAAGGCTAATCCGATTAACCATCTGTAAAGAGAGAGCAAAGGTAACTAACTGCCTGATCCCCCCTAGAATCGAAATCAAAACCACATCAGTCAAGGGAACAAACATTTCAAAGAGTTACAATCACTCGGTGGATGTAATTTACACGTCTAAGCATCCTGATGTATTTTGGGTCCTTGAAATAATTTTGATTTCTTTCACACTTAATTATCCATTATAGATTATGTGTGTGTGTGTGTGTATAAAACTTAAAATATTTATATAATGTCTATTTATATCTTATATGTGTACATATACACATGTATATTTAAATACACACAGACATATTTCATATATGTCTATGAAAATTCAATCCCATTAACTAAGTTGTCTAAAAGATATCTTTTGCTATTTGGATAAAAGTAACTGAACTGAATTACCTAAAGGGAAACATCTCCCATCCTGCCTGTCTTCCCCCTCTCTCCACGTAACAGGGGAAAAATCCTATTGCCATTATATACGTGCCCTAAAAACATAGCACAGTGATTAGGATCACACTGCTAATCAGTTGTGCACATTTTGGCAAGTTATATTATCTCTGGAATGTACAAAATGGTAATATTAATTATACACAGGGCTGCTGTGAGAATTAAGAATGTGAAAATCTCTTAGCCCTGTTCCTGAGACATTGCACTGGACACAATCAGTGTGGTCAAGAATCTCCCACTACCTTGGTGATTCTGGTGTTGGAAACCCCAACATTTAATTTACATAACATTTGTTAAGTGCCTACACTGTACACAATTCTATCATTCCGTGTATGAATATAGAAAGGAAAGTGATATTCACCCTGCTCTGAAGGAACTTACAAATAAAAACAATGTATCATAATGAAATGATATCAAAAAAAAAAAAAAAAAGCCAAGTGCACCAGAAAGAGCAGTGGGCACCGATGGCTAGAGAAATAAGGCTGGGCCTCTAAGAGGAGGTTGAGCCTTGGGGTTCCTTGCAGGGAAAGGAGGGAGTTTGACAGTGACAAGGCAGATAGCACTCCAGGCAAAGGAATAACTTGAGAAAATTAGGAAAGAGGGAAAAATCAAGTGGCGTTTTATCTCAGTCACCCACTAAAGGTCAGAGAAATGACCTCCCTGTCCTTGTGATTCATATCATATGATTCACACACGTCATATGTGAATTCACATATATAATTCACATAGAACTATGCTTAAACAGTTCTGATTATTTGCAGAGTCAACACACACTTGTCTAAGTGTGTGTCATCTTCAGTGATATCAAATACCGTCGTAAATGAATGCCAACGCCCCTCTTTTATTAGTTCGGTGCCTGTTTCTGCTGCACTGTTAGGTACTAGGCACCACAGGCGGGACTCCGAACACAAAGACGCACGCTTTGTACTCGAGAAGCGTGGAGGGAGAGAGATGTGTCAATGGGGCACTCTGAGGGTGTGGGGTGGACCTAGGGAGGCGACCAAAGGGCGGTAAGGAGGACAGAGGGGTTTCTGGGAAAGGTGATGCACGGGCCCCCACGGGCCTATAAAGAGGAATCCGAGTGGGAGGGGAGAGGGCCCAGTCACAGCGGAAGCTGGAATGTGCACAAGGCCGAGGGTGAAACGTGGAGGCATTTCACGCGGCTGCAGCCTGCGGAAGTGTAGGAAGAGCAAGGGGGAGGCCAGATGTAAGGCTGAACAGATAAGCGAGGACACGTAATTAAGGGCCTTACATGCGAAGGAGTTAGACTTTTATCCTGTGGGGACAGGAAATGAAGGAAGGGCTTCAGATAAGGCAGAATAGAATTTGCATTTAGAAAGGCCACTTTGGCTGCCGTGGACCCTGATTGGTGGGGTCAACTCTGAAGGAGGGGCTGGCGGGGGCTTCAGACCAGGGGAAATGGTGACTTGGCGGGGGGGAGCCTGCACCGAGGATGAAGGCGGGAGGGGACTCCGCAGTGGCTGAATCTCACTGTGGGGGTAGAGGTTACAGGTGTCTCTCAGGTTTCCAGCCTGGCGTTGGTGTCCGTCAGGGGAGTGAACCCAAGCTTCTGTAACAAACAAGTCCCATACTGCAGGCGCCCCACACCATGTGGTTTATTTTATTTAGCGCTCAGCGGGCAGTCTGACGCAGGTGGGGAGACCCTCCATCAAGCAGCATCTTTGGGGGCCACGTGACAAGTCTGTAAGATAATGGGGAAGACCTCGGGGCCAGGCTTGTCAGGAGCCCCACAAAGCCGCTGTCCATGGTCCTCTGCCAGAACTCCGTCTCACCATCCCCCCAGGGGCAGGGAGGGCTGGGAAACAAGCTCTTTCTTTGTATCAAGTTGGACAAGAAACCAGTGTAGCCACCATTGTCTGTGCCAATGTATCCCTTTTCGGGGCAGGATTCACTGGAGGAAGAGCAAAGTTTGGTTTTGAACTTATGGAGTTGGATGACCTGTAGAACACGATGGCTGTATAGATAGAGACAAAGGAAATCAACTCGAAGTGTCAGAGCTCAGAAGACGACCCTGCAGTGACGTTAGCCACTTTGGAATCATCAGGTTGTGCCTGGTGGAGAAAGCAGGTGGATGTGTGGGGCCACACAAGGAGAGCGACCAGGAGAGACAAGTAACTTGCAAGGGGAGCTTGGAGACATGGAGAATTGAAAGTCACCTGAGACTGTGCTGTCCCAGAAGCAGAACCCAGGGCCAAATGATCAAGGAGACGCAGGATGGACTGCTCCTTGGTCTTACAGAGACATCGAGAAGTTCAAACGGAGAAGCCGTTGGCTACACAAAGCGTGTCTCTCAATACCCACAGAGAGAGCAGTGTCGGCCAGGTGTTAGGGGAAGCTGCCAGATGTCAGCACACGGGAGACTGGAAGGTCGAGGCACAGAGCGAGCGAGAGCAAGCGTATCTTTCCAGTTTTTCTGTTGTGCAGCTTAAGGGGGGAGGGGTGCTAAACCGCACATTCTGCCATTTCCCCTGCACTTTTTTAAAGAAGGGAGAGACTTTAATCCTTATCAATAATGATGAGGAAAGGGGGGCGGTCGTAGAGAGAAAAGAAATGGAAACAGAGCAGCGTGGGATAACTGATAGACTGAGGACACCCAGGGCCACAGAGAACAGACCCTGAAGGTGAATGGGCCAACCCGGAGAAGAGAAAGGCCATCTGATCCTTTGCACGGGGACGTGCTGGCTGGAGGCCACGACGTGTGCAAAGCTGCACACTTCTGGGGGTAGGGAGTGGCCCAGCCTGCGGGAGTCAGACACGTTTGCTGGGATCGGTTATCAGCTTTTTAAAGGTCAGTGCCCATTCTGTCGGGTTCGGCACAGCGAGTGCAGGATTCAGTGCGGACAACTAGGGGTCCTCCACGGCTCTCTCCACACTCTCCCAAAGGCAGAGACAGGCTGGTGTGCATGGCGGAGAAGCCCCACGTTGGCTGACTCCCCCACCCAGGCCGGTGGGGACATGTCCCTGGGTTGCAAACATTAGGTGGGTGCCTGGTTGATCAGGCACGTTTGACTTTTTTTTAAGAAATTATTTTTAAGTAATCTCTATGCCCAACATGGGACTCAAACTCACAGCCCCAAGAGATCATAAGTGTGTGACGTTTAAGGGGAAGCTTGTGTCAAAGGTCACAATTGTAACTTGTACTGTATATACTGTACAAGTCTGGTAGGTTTTTTTTTTTCAAGTTCTCTAAATTTGTTGCTGACTTCTGCCTTCGTGGTAACAGTGTTGCTAATGCCAGAAATAGCAGGGAGAAGAGTCTCTGTGTTTCTATGTGGTCGATCTGGGATTTGATTTCATTTCTAGATGTTTTTGATTGTGAAACTTACAGCTGATTATTACACTTAATTAGCAAAGGGAAGCATTTTTCCATATATTATTGGGCATTTGATTTCTTTTTCTTTAATGTTTATTTATTTTTGAGAGACAGACAGAGCCTGAGCAGGGGAGGGGCAGAGAGAGAGACACAGAATCAGAAGCAAGTTCCAGGCTCCGGGCTGTCAGCACAGAGCCTGATATGGGGCTCAAACCCACGAACTGAGATCATGACCTGAGCTGGAGATGGACGCTTAACTGACTGAGCCACTCAGGTCCCCTGTTAATTTCTTGTTCTATGTGAATATCCCTTGCTACCTTTGTGTAGGATAATTTGTTACTTTTTTGTCAATTTTTAACTGTTTTTTTAATTTTAAAAATGCCATTTCCTCTCCTATGAATGCTATATGGCTTTTAGGTGTACCTAAAATTCTCCCCAACATGCACTGCATATTTCTTGCTAAGTTTAACCTCCTTCCAGGGTAGGAGGAGGGTTTATTTTAAACCTGATATTTTCCTTTCAATTAAAGATAAACTGTAAACGGTGTTTTTGTTTGGGTATTATAATGAACCAAACACTTTCTGGCTCGTATTTAATAGTTTTCAATGTACTTATTGTATTTGTATTTTTTCTAATTTTTAATGTTTATTTATTATTGAGACAGAGAGAAACAGACCATGAGTGGAGGAGGGTCAGAGAGAGAGGGAAACACAGAACCTGAAACAGCCTCCAGGCTCCGAGCTGTCAGCACAGAGCTCTATACGGGCCTCGAACTCACGACTGTGAGATCATGATCTGAGCTGAAGTCAGACACTCAACCGACTGAGCCCCCCAGGCACCCTGGTGTTCGAATTTTTCTCACATCATGCTTACATCAACAGCAATAACGAGATAGTGTTTTTGCTGTGATTTATGTTACAATTTCCCTCTACGGACGAAGCCCCTCGTGTGGCCTCCTACTCTTCTCACGTGTGCTGGGCTCCAGCTGCTCTGCGAGGGGCACGTGCATATTTCCCTTTCTGTGCCCCTGAACCTCCTTCTGACTCACTCATCCCTTCTGCTGCTAGCGGCTTCCTGGAAGAAATCAGAATGCTTCCCTCTGTGTTTGTCCCTGGCCTTTCAAATCTACGGGGAGACACTGCTATGGGTGGACTCAAAAGTCTGAACTCTTAGGGGTAGAACACACTGAGAAATGTGGCTCCCGGGCTGTCCAGACACAGGAGGCCAGAGCAGAATGTGTGTGTCGTTCTGCTGGAGGGGACGGGAGCTGGCGTCATGGCCACTGTCAGAGTCAACCTTCTTCTCTCCTTCCCTGTTTCTCTTCTTTTCTTGATTTTAAATTCCCAACTCATTGCTTTTTAAAAATATATATATGTCATTAGTTCTTATCTTCTTTGTTGTGTTTTGACCTCCTTTTAACTAAAATTCCCAGGAAATACCTTACTTAATTTAATCTATTCTTTTTTAAAAGTTTGTTTTCTCATTGCATTCATTTAATTAATTAATTTAAACCGCAGACTCCACTCAGAGCTTAAACTCTCTGACTCTGAGATCGAGAGTCACAGGCTTTATAGACTGAACCAGCCAGGCATCCCTTTCTTCCATTCCTTTTTGATTTAATCCATTCTGATTTAATGAAAGGTCAATGACCTTTATCAGAGCACTTCCTTACCCGCATCTTAAATTTCTGTTACTTAGCAAAACACACGTATTTCCCTCTCCTGGAAATACTACGTGTCCATCAAATTTCAGCAAAGTCAAGCCAGATTCTGTAAAAGGGATAAGGATAAGCATCCCTATCCATATCAATGGGAGTGTGAATTCAGGCATTTTTTAAAAATTGAGGCATGCATAGAAATACAGTGTAAACTCATGTCTTTTCATTCATTAATGAAACTCCTAATTTATCAAAAAAAGAGCATTAGAAATACATAAACACCTTGATATAAGAAGGATGTCAATCTTGGTTCTCCAAAATCTGGAAGCTGCAAAACCATGTCGAAACTGGAACCGCGGGTAAATAGGAGGTGTGGCACACTACAAGACGGGAAATTCTGCAGCCAGGTGTTTCTACTAAAAATGTTTACTAAGACATTAACTGTTACCTCCTTGAGGAATATTTAAAGATACAGGAAAATTCTTTTTCTTTCTACTTATAAAAATGTTTATTTATTGGGGGGTGGGCACACACACCTATACGTGGGGGAGGGGCAGAGAGAGAGGATCCCAAGCAGGCTCGGAGCTGTCGGCAAAGCCCAATGCCGGCTCCATCTCATGAACCCATGAGATCATGATCTGAGCCAAAATCAAGAGTCAGAGGGGCGCCTGGGTGGCTCAGCCAGTTAAGCGTCCAACTTTAACGTCAGCTCAGGTCATGATTTCACATTTTGTGAGTTCAAGCCCCGCATCGAGCCCTGTGCTGACAGCTCAGAGCCTGGAGCCTGCTTCAGATTCTGTGTCTCCCTCTCTCTCTACTCCTCCCCTCCTCACGCTCTGCCACTCTCTCTCAAAAATAAAATAAACTTTAAAAATTAATCTTAAAATATTCAAGAGTCAGATGCTTAATGGATGGAGCCACCCAAGTGCCCCAAAGATATAGGAAAATTCTTATATTTTAAAATGAAAAAAGAGATCATACTTATTAAGAATAGTATGTCTCCAATTTTGTAAGACAATCGTTTGACAAATATGTGCTTACGTATTTAGAATAAACTTTATGGGTGTTGGAGATATAAATACATTACATTTCTAGTATTTTTCTTAATTTCTCCACAGCATTCGTTACTTTTATAGTAGTGGAGGGAAAATTAAACACATTTCATAGCAGTGGGAAGAAAATAGGCCTGGTTTAGGAAGCAGCGTGGACATACAACTCACTGAATAAAAGTGTCTGGTAGGCAGCTGGTGCCACCTTTCCCCCGGAGCACAAAACCTGTGGATCTTCCGGGTCTTCTGCAGGGATCGTCAAATATTTCAAGTTCAAAATGATTCCTCGGCCCGCACATTTAACTGTTAGTTGAAACGACATACCCAGGAAGTAGATTTTAACTGGAGTACTTACTCCAAGTAAATAGGAGACATCTGGGCTCGTGTTTTATAAGAAAGAAAGCAGATATACATGTTTCAGAACACGAGAGAAGAGAAGAAAGCACCGGTTTTCCTTTTTACTAGCTGGGCATGCCTCTACCATACTCATGGATATTATCCAGGAACCTGAGTGGTTGATAAGGAAGGTGATCACCAGGGGCCAAAGTGAGGTGGGAGATCTTCAGCAGACAGAAAATGTGAGGCCAATTTCAGGTTAGCAGTCTTGGTTTGTCAAAGCTCAGTCTTGAGTTAAAAGAAAAGTTTTTACTTGAAAAAAAAAAAACAGAGGGGCGCCTGGGTGGCTCAGTTGGTTGAGCATCCAACTTCGGCTCAGATCATGATCTCACAGTTTGTGGGCTTGAGCCCCATGTCAGTCTCTGTGCTGACAGCTAGCTCAGAACCTCGAGCCTGTCTTCAGATTGTATCTCCTTCTCTCTCTGCCCCTCCCCCGCTTACGCGCTCTCTCACTCTAAGAAACGAATAAACATTAAAAAATTAAAAAAAAAAAACAGAAAAGGACTTAATGTTGAATGAAAGCTGTTCTCATGAATACTATTTGCAACATACACTGAAGAAAAGTCAGGATGTAAGTAGGAGCAGTGGGTTCTGAGATCTTGGAATGAGCCGTTCTAAGTAGAGAAAGTGAAAAAACACACAAAAAAGTGTGGAGGGTATTTTAAAGTATGTTTGGATGATGTTGCAGGGGACTATCTGGAATTCTTGACATTTAGAAGCTATTTCTGTGAATTAAAACTAGACTACATGAATACAATTTGTCTATCTCATTGTTGAGAAATAGAAAATCTTTTCACCATCTAATTAACAAATACAGGTGTCTTCTCTATCAACCTACCCAAAGTAGGTGAGTGCCAATGACGTCCAGGAGAATGGGGGTCTTCCTTCTCACCCAGTCATGAGAAACCTTCAATAGTCTGTTTCTCTCTATGACTCCTCCTCCCTAAGACGTTTATTCGGTGAAGACAGCCGGTCACCTTCCTAGGATACATGTGTACTCATTCCATACCTTCCGTATCTGTTTAGTGGAAGAAGAAACAGTTTTGCCTGCAGTCAGTGACACTGAGACTCTGTTCAGATAATCACGTGTGTACCTGGGTGTTTATAATCCTTTCAGTGGAAAAGTAATTTCAATAACAAGAAAAACAAAACTGGGCTTTAAAGTATAGGACGGGGACAGTGTAAAATTTATTTTTTGCCACAACAGAAACAGTCAATCTAAGATAAAAGACCTTGTGTTTATCTAGAAGGGGGGATTTGGAAGTCCTGGCAGAGAATCGCTTCTTATCCGGAAGCAGTTTCTTTCAGACCAGTGAGAGGCTTAGTGATTTTCAGAATGTGATTTAAGAGCGATAGTGAGGAAGACAGAAGAAGCGTGTGATTATATTATTCTTACTTTGAAACATAAAGTCTAAACGTCTCTAATAGTTATTTTTGCTTCTTTTTATGCAAACCTAAAGCTTAACAGTGAAACCATTGTTTCTAAAGAAGGCGAAGTGCAATTTCAAATCATTCCTTCTTGGAAGGCTGAGGCAAGCGACTTCAGAAACACTCACCTTGAGATAGTTTGCTTCGATGACTCTAGGATTTAGAACAAAATT
This sequence comes from Suricata suricatta, assembly GCF_006229205.1. Taxonomy (NCBI): domain Eukaryota; kingdom Metazoa; phylum Chordata; class Mammalia; order Carnivora; family Herpestidae; genus Suricata; species Suricata suricatta. The sequence continues at coordinate 3,850,864 of NC_043703.1, read as the reverse complement.
CCTGCAGCGCCTCCCAACTTCAGGTAACCCCGGGGAGTCAGTTTGGGGCATTATCTAAGAAGGTGGACCTGGTGTCTGACTTCCCAACTGGACGCTGTGTGATTTGGAGCAAGTGATTTTGTTATGCCCAGATTACAATATCGTTCCCCAAAACCAGAGACCACCAGGGTGACCGAGTCATACATGCAAAAGCAAAGGGCGGTTTTATTACGGCTTAGGCTCTCCCGGTCTAAGTTCAGGCTCACAGACTTCAGCACAGTGGATCCATGCTGAGAGCCCCGAACAAGGGCTGAGCAGGGTTTTTATGGGTTTTGTGAAGGGGGAGTTACAGGAAATTGAGACACAGGTACAGGGTCCAATCATTATCAGGTAATAGAATTGACAACTGTTTCAGCCATACATATTATTTAGTATATTCGTCACTTTTGGTGGACCCAATCATAATATGTTAGGTATCTTTGAAATTAACCAATTACAGAGTAAGCCCAGGCATAGTGTATCCTGAGAAGGGGAAGTCTTCTTGATTGGTTGCCCTCCATGTAAATGAGGGATATTGGCTTGGCCAATCAGGAGTCATCTGCCATCCCCCTTTATGCTAATTTTTGGTTTTCAGAACAGACCAACCAGAGGTAGGATTATCTTTCTGAATATGTAATTTTTGGCATTCAGAGAGGACTAATCGGAGGCGAAACTGTTCTGTGTTCTCTGAGGCTTCCTGAAGCCTGTCATGAAGTCAGTTTGGTCCTTACAATTTCCTCCTGGCAGATTCCATTACAAAGCAGGAATTAGCAACGGTGGCCCTAGCGTTAGGGTTCCATGTGAGCATGTGTGTGGGCTCGATCCGAACAGTGCCAGTACCACAACGCGGTTGCTTCTGCAACTGCTCTTAGGATAGGACCACTGCTATTAGTTCATTCTTTTAGGAGCCTGACAGTGACCTTGAGAACCGCCTGGCGGGTCAGGGAGCACTTGCGCTGAGCAACCTTCACGGCCTCTGCTTTGCACTGCCTTCCAGAACTTCCCGTCTCCCAACGTGCACCTGCCCACTGGCTGTGCCTCTTCTACCAGGAAGGACTATGGCAGCAAGGCTCAACAGCGAGGGGACCAGGTGGCCCTCTCACCCAGAGTGTTTTTCAAAAAGGAAGAGCTAAGAAAAGCGGGACCATTACAGTGAAAATGAACATTTTCGGGTGTAGATAGATAGATGGCAATGGAGTCCAACCGGAACTGTAGAGGTTAAAGATCGTTTCGTAGAGTCCAGGAATCTTGCATTAATCGGGCTCTCGGGGCTTTCCACGCATTACTTCCTTTGCTCCCTTAGCAAACTTACAAGGCACTTGTGTTCTTATGTCCCTTTTATGGATATGCAAACTGAGGCTTGGAGTATTTAAGCTCCTTGCACAAGGACACCGATTTTCCATGGCGGAACCGTAGAACCATAGCACACGCCCACAGCTCCAGCCACGCATCTACAGGCGCGTGCGTTTACACGGGTTAACCCAGAACACGCATGTGCCCGAGGATCCCCAGGGGCATCAGGACGGTTAGTGGACCCTCGAGTTACCTTACTTTCCTTCGGAAAGAAAGTAGGAAATCTAGGGCCGTGGCTTTCCTACACCCCGCGGTTTATTTGGAATAGTGTCTGTCCTTCTGGTATATTCTGGCTGCTTCCTGATGAGTCCTTTAAGTTACTTCCCAGTTTAAAAACCAACAGTGGTTTGCAGTGTTTCTCAGAGCACTGTGGTTCTGGAAGGTCTATGTCCGGATCTTTCCTCTCACAGGCAGAGCAGGACTGCAGGCTGGGGAGGAAGGGAAACACACACATCTCAGGTGGTACAAATGCACCAGGGAATGACCGCTGAGTGAGGATTCCTGGGCCACCCACCAACTCGCCCCGACTTCAGCTATGGCCGTTGAAAAGGCGGCAGTCACTGCACATCTCCGTTCCTGCTGGCACCCAGGTCATAAGGAATTGGAGGACTCCCCCTGCTCGTGGGCTCCAGGCACTGCCTTCGTCAGCTAGGAGATCATGGGCCAGGAGCACGCGGCTGAAAGCTCACACGCGGTTCCCTGCGTTCTGGTCTCTGGGGTCCTTTGCCCCATGTGTTACCTGGTCTGATGAAAACACGGTAACCAGAGGCAAATCCGTCATTCTGGTTGTTCCTGAAATCAGACCCTGCCACTTGGTAGTCATTGTAACTTAGTTCTGCTCCGAAATGAATGCAATCAAGTGTTCCGAAACCCCAAACACACATTATTACGCATTACTGATGATCGTGTAAAAATGATACTCTACTCCATTTGTTTTCATCTTCACGGAAAACATACTGCAAATTCCCCCAGTGTTTTCTCCTATAAAGGTAGAAGCATGGGCTCCTCCGCTGCGACATTAACGTCAGTCATTGCGTCACGGAAGCTTTTTGGAATTGTTCCTCGCTAATTTTTTTTAATGTTTTTTTCTTTTTTTTTTTTTTGAGAGCAAGAGAGAGCAGAGGTGGAGGGAGAAGGAGACACATAATCCAAAACAAGCTCCAGGGTCTGAGCTGTCAGCACAGAGCCTGACACGAGGCTTGGACCCAAGAACCGTGAGATCACGAGCTGAGCCAAAGTGGGACCCTCACGCAACTGAGCCCCCCAGGGGCCCCCACAGTTGTTCCACATTAAAAGCGAAATGATCAGGAAAACCACGAGGCGGCTAGGACTGCATCAATCAGAGCTGAGGGTTAAGACCCCAGCAAGTTCATTGCTACTTTAGAAGAGTCATAACATTTTGGGGGAGAGCATGGGCAGGTCCCACTGCATGAATTCATTTTTGAAACTTATTTTTGTGTGACTGATGTCCAAAGTCTATGGCCCTTCCTTGTTCCTGGGGAAACGTTTTGAATTGGATGACTGCACACTAAATAAATGTCTAAAGAAAGAAAGTGACTTTGTGGTCCCCTCTCATCAGCAATGTCCATCCCACTGGGGGTGGGTGCAAGGCTTCCTGCAGATACTCACTGCCGGTTTTCTTCGGCCATTTCCTTTCCTGAACCGTCAGCTGGAGTGTGGCCAGGAAGCCAGACCGTGTCCCTCCAGTTTTGAATAATCACAAGTCTAGAGTGGAGACGTGGTCTGTCGATAGAGTGACTTCCAGAACACCCAGGTCGGCAGACCTGCCCTTCTGAGGCCACTGTCACACGTTACCAGCTATTTCGGCCAGTCCTGATGGCACGCCAACTTTCTGGTTCCTTCCTGAAGACCCAGGGTGGGGCCTGCACCCTGCAAAACTTGGCTTTAACCGGTCATAGGTCCCAGAGCTAGAAATTCCTACAGGAACTGGGATTTGGGAAGTTTCACGCACAGAAGTCATTTGAGAGCTTGTTAAATGTGTGGCTAAAACCAAGTCACGCTATGCGGTTTTGGTCTGCACTGTCGGCATGTAACCCTGGGAACACAGCAGATAAGTTCTTGTGTTGGTTTTAGAAAACCAAAGGGCACCTGGGGGACTCATTCGGTTAAGTGTCCGGCTTTGTCTCAGGTCATGATCTCATGGTTCCTGGGTTTGAGCCCCGCCTCTGGCTCCATGCTGACAGCTCAGAGCCTGGAGCCGGTGTCAGATTCTGTCTCCCTCTCCCTCTGACCTTCCCCTACTCGTGCTGTCAATCTCTCTCTCTCTCTCTCTCTCTCTCTCTCTCTCTCTCTCTCAAAAATAAATAAAAACATTAAAAAAAAAGAAAAGAAAAAAGAAAGCCAGAGACAGTGGCAGCGTGGTAAAACGCTGTACTAGAAAAGACTAATACAGTTAACGAGAAGAACAGGACTTTCTAAGTGACTAGGAGGGAAAGAAACTGCCTGTTTTATAGGGACAGTGGGCTTGAGTCCTTGTTCAAGACTTCCACTTCGGTGTTTGGTTTCCAAACCCTGTGAACCTGTCAAAAATATGGGTTCCAAAAAATAAAGGCTGAAAAAAACCCAACACCCTCCAAAAACGAGGCTCTGAAAATGAGTGTTAATGCTTTTGTAAATCTGCCAAGAGGCTCAATACAACTGCCCGAGTTTTGATGTTCAGAAAAACACAGCGGAATTGCTAACATGCGTGCCGCATAAACGACTATTCACTGAATCAATGCGGGGCTTATATACGACTGCTTTCCCGGGCTGACTAATATATCAAGCCTGGTACTTGTTTTGTGCTCTGAAAAACTTTCCCCATTACCATAGTAACCCCTACATGTTGGCGGAAGCTGATGTCATCCAAGGTATTATTCATTCCCAGTGAATTGGTACTCAGTGTGCTAATAAGTTTCAGGGAGATAAAAGGAACTGAGTAGACATACTGGTTAAACATTACTTAACCCTTTCACCTCACAGGGCCCTCAAAGGCCCGCAGAGGGGGTTACAGTGGAAGCTTCGAATGCGGCCGGGGCTTGGGACGATTTTATAGCAAGGCCCCTGTCAAAGTACAGCTTTCCTGGCTCAGCGGGTTGTACTGTTCTATCCGTCTGCGGGGCTGTCCCCGCTGAATACCACACTGGGTGGTTTAAACAGCAGAAATCTTTTATTTATTTATTTTTTTTACAGTTCCCGTGCTGGAAATTTTGGTTTCTGGTGATACTCGTCATATCTTGGGATTAGCTGCTTCCTGGCCGTGTTCTCGCGAGATGGGGGAGAGGTTGTGCTGTCTCCTCCTCTTCTATTTTTTTTTTGTTATTTATTTATTTATTTATTTATTTTTACTTAATTTTTTAAGTAGTTTATTGTCAAATTGGTTTCCATACGACACCCAGTGCTCTTCCCCACAAGTGCCCTCCTCCATCACCACCACCTCTTTTCCCCCTCCCCCTTCCCCTTCAACCCTCAGTTCATTTTCAACATTCAATAGTCTCTAAAGTTTTGCATCCCTCTCTCTCCCCAACTCTCTTTCCCTCTTCC
>NC_043703.1:3842923-3845850 GCF_006229205.1 Suricata suricatta | reverse complement strand
TTTTTTTAAAGGAATAATGGTAAAGATCAAAACCTAAGCCTCAATTAAGGGGAAGATATTTCAATGACTGACATTTTCCACAGCCTCGTTGAAATATAATTGATTATAGCAACCTGCACACATTTAAATGTTCATGGTGTATTCCCATGTGATCGTTTATATAGATAATGATGTCATCTGAAAATCTCAGGACTGGAGAATATTTAGCCCAGAACTAAACATTGCTCTGCTCTTCCCAACTAAATCTTACAAGGAAGACCTAGAAAGATCAAACTATTTTTTAACTTGGACACTTTACCTTTCTCTTTTTTGCCTTATTCACCTGTCTGGAACCTCCAATATAACACTGCATAGAAGTCACAGAAGTCAACATCTGGTGGAGATCCCACTAACTTACATATTGTCAGGCCAAGTGACGCTACATCACAGTTAACTGATGCTCTCAGTATCTGGGGCCTTTTTGTCTCTCTCTAAGCTTTGTTTTCAGTAGTTTCCATTGTTATGTCTACAAGTTCAGTGATCTTTCCTTCTGCAGTTTTGTTTAGTTTTTTAATATTCAGGGGGCACCTGCCACGTGTTTGCAGAACACAGCTCTGCACGTGTTCCCTTCTCCAGTAGTTTCCCACAGGAACTTCACCCTCTTGTCAACCTTGACTCTCCCCTTCCATCCTGTCTAGCCAAAGAGTCTGCCAAGCTCTGCATCGTGCCTTGTTGTCCTCTACCTGCACTGCAGTGTTCCCAGGTTCCCCTCATTCTCTCTCAGGGATCACTCTTTCTTGTTGTCTGATGCTCAGTTTCTTGAAAACTACAGTTTCATTTGCTAGTTGTTTCATGTGAGAAGGTAGATTCAGTCCTTGTCACTCATTCCTAACTGTAACCAGAAATTCACCACCCCCCCATACACGATTTTGACTTAAGTGCAACTGAGAGGGAGTCCAGGGGGTGAGGTCTTATAGTTGCCTCTTGTGTGTGGTCCCATCATGCCTTCCCGTGTCTTTCCAAGACCAACACCTGCTTCTCCACGAAGACTTCCTGCCTTCTCTGAGACCGAACTCCACAACAGTCTCTGTCTCCTCTAGTTTTCACTTCTTTTCTCCACTGGTTATGAATCCGCTCAAATCTGTCCCAGCAAACTGTCCTCCAATTAATGACTGGCCAACACTACTGAGTCATCACCCCCTGCCATTTTCACTCTTGATGATCTAACTCTGTGAATCTCCCACCTCATTTTCTGTCCACTCATCAAGCCATTGACATATGGGTCCTGTCTCCACCACTTCATTAAAGCCACACTTTCCATGATCACCAATAATCTGTATGTTGTCAAATCCAAGACAGGACTTTTCTGTTTATTCTGTGTAACCCCCTGTTGCCCTTGTGACCAGCGATCCCTTCCTCCTTCCTGAAAGTGTCTTGGTAACCATTCCTCCCTTAGTTTCCCTTCTAATTCTCTGCCTTCTCCCTGTATTTATGGGCTTCTCTCTTCAACCCAATGGATGCCAGTGTGGCCAGGGTCCACCCTTAGCCTTCTATTGAATTTATTCCTTGTTCTGTCTCACTTTTTCTAAAGTCAGATCAGTATATCCAACTCTGACAGTCATTTTCCCTTAGATACGGCCCCTCAAAATAAGTAGATTGTCCCAAACAGAAATCATGTCATCAACCTCTGCCGTTTCTGTCCCATCGATCCCAAGCGGTCCCCTATCCCCAAGAAGTCACCATCCACATGTCAGAATTCATAGCTGTTGTCCATATTTGATTAGTCAACAAATCTATGTGAGTCTGCATCTTAAATGTTTCTCAGATCTGTATATTCCCAGTCTCCCTCCTTACTACTAGTTTAATTTAGAATTTTCTAATCTAATTCTTAGATTACTGCCATTGTTTTTTTCCTGGACTTCCTGTCCCCAATTCTGTCCATATTCACTCCTTCTTTCATTGGACAGATACTGAGTGGCTGCTTGGTATGTGCCGAACTCCATTTCAGCAATGGCCATGCAGACACTGATTTTCTCCAATGGAGCTTTCATTTTAGATGGGCAAGACTGGAGTCCCCCAAACAAATAAAACAAAGAAACTAACAACCAACATGTCAAATATCTGTTAGTGGCAAGTTCTATGCCGAGAACTTAGATTGTATGGAGAGAGAAAGCATCTCCAAAGAGACAGTATTTAAGAAATGCTCTAAGTAGCATGACATGCTCAGCCATAAAGAGGGAGGGTCAGGGTCCTTTAATTTTCTGAGTTATTTTTACAAAACGAAATTTTCTCAGGCCACATCCTTCAGCACAAACCTCTTCCCCATTTGGCTCCTGGTAGAACCCAGGTCAGCTCCTCATCTCAGCGTATGCAGTCCCTGTAGACATAGCTCCTCCAGCCTCTCCGGCCTCATTAGTCTCAATCTTAGTCTATTCTTGCTTCTAGAACCACCTATCCCAAACTAGGGACCTTATAAATGACAGAGACGTATTTTTCCTATTTCTGGAGGCTGGAAGTCCGAGACAAGAATGCTAGCGTGGTGGGATGAGGGTGCACTTCTCACTGTGTCCTCACGGAGCTCTGTGGGGTCTCTTCTACAAGGGCCTTAATCTCGTCCGTGAAAGCCCAGCCTTCACGTAATTATATCCCAAAGGCTTCACCTCCTAATACCATCATGTGGGTCATTAGGTCTTCAACAGATGAATTTTGGTGAGACACAAACACTCAGACCATAGTAATCTCTATGGCTTGCTCTTTACTTCAGACCTAGGCAACACTTGCTGTTCTGAAATTCACTACTAGTGACTGCCTCCATTTCTCACATGTCGTCTTTCCCTTTCTAGAAAGTTATTGCCCACCTACCAAATGCATAAACACTTGCTGAATGACTTGGTGAAGTCAGAGCCACTACCATTGTATCTTACAGTGGTCCATGCCCTGCCCACAGC
>NC_043703.1:3841665-3842823 GCF_006229205.1 Suricata suricatta | reverse complement strand
GGTAAGATCATGACCTGAGCCGAAATCAGATGCTTAACTGACTGAGGCACCCAGGTGCCCCCCACGTACTTTAACTTTGAATTTTAAACTATGACAATTTCAATCATGTACTTCAAGAAAATGTGGATATTTCATGAAAAGACAAAATGATGGTCCTGAAAAAATATCTTAAAGTAAGTTATTTTATTGATGTAAAGTAAAGATTGAAAGCCCACAATTAGTGAGATGCATTGACCCCAACTTTATTCAAATATATCGATCTGAAAAGGACCATGAAAATCCATTACTCGGTTTGTATCTTAATCATGAGCTTCAGAAACTCATGAAATGTCAAGGGCAGAGTTTCTGAACTTGTGTCTTTTTAATAATTACTTAAGCCCTGTGCTCACTCTAAATGGTCAAAATGAATCAAGGCAGGTGGCTAGTAAAGTAAAACTAGTATTACAGTGCTAACCGAGGACAGACAGTTGCTGGAGACCCTGTGTTCCCCAAGGAAGGTTAGAGGAAGTGCCCGAGGGGTAGAGGACATGACTGTGTCAGGTGCCACAGCACGGGAGAGCCAGGCGCTCGCTGGGTCTCCACAACGTGTGCACAAAACGGCGCTGAGTGCAGACGTTTCTCAAGCCAAGGCAGTTACCTAGTCCACCCACATCCTGAGCAGTGGGAGGAGTTTCATCTTTCCTTAGCATGGCCACCCCATACCCATTACGAAGAGAAGCTTTTAGCTGCCAAATGACGATGAAATGGCATTCCATGCTTAGAGCCTGGTTTATTTTCTGCTGAAGTCCCTCTCATGGGTATACGTTTGTTTTTGTTTTTTTGGTTTTTTTACTGGTGACTTTATCAGAAAATAAAAACAGGGTTTTTTTAAAATATTTTATAGTTTATTTATTTTTGAGACAGAGAGACACAGAGCACACGTTGGGGAGGGGCAGAGAGAATCAGAAGCAGCTCCACGCTCCAAGCTGTCAGCACAGAGCCCGTCGCCAGGCTCGAGCCCACGGACTGTGAGATCATGACCTGAGCTGAAGTTGGACACTTAACCGACTGAACCCCCAGGCGCCCCTAAAAGCAGTTATTTAGACAGAAAAACTTGGATACTCCTGGGAATAGCATTCCTGCTGCCCTGTCCATGCAGACCCGCTGTGAATCCTCTCG
>NC_043703.1:3830920-3841565 GCF_006229205.1 Suricata suricatta | reverse complement strand
GAGCCTGCAGGTGTGCAAGTTCTAAGTGCCAGGTGAGGAGTCATCCTGTCCTTCACACCTCTGACTTTGTGGCGGGTCTGTGGTCCTCCAGGTGGCCCAGCCCCCATCCCCTGTGCGAGGCCCTCCTGTTCCGTGTGGTCCGGACGCCCTACCTGCCTCCGAGGAGCCCCTCACAGACACGACGGCATGTCACTGCCAGGATCCCGTGCCAGGGAGGCTGTGGCTTCCGTCCTCAGCCCTCCCCCCCGCCCCCCCCCGTCTCAGGAGAACCCAGCAGAGAGCTCTGCGGAGACGTCCACAGGAGCGAGTTGGAAGTAATCCCCCCCGAAGGACCCCGGCGATGGCTGGAGTGTGGCTGCCATTCTGAGGGACCCGGAGCCGGAGCCACAGACTGAGTCACCTCGCCTCCCACAGAACCGAGACGATCCGTGGGTGTTGTTTCAAGCTGCTGAAGTCTGCGCAACTCGTGATGGATGAGTGGATAAGCCAGTGGTTGCCGGAGAAATCCTGGGGCTCCACGGTTTTTGAGACCCACCTGTAATTCACCCTATTCTCTGATTCTCCAGAGCCCATGGGATGATCCACGCCGGCCGGTCCTTCAGCTCCTTGCCCTGCCCATTCCGTTCCGTCCTGCAGACCCCACAAGACGGGCCCTGGCCTCTGTCTTCCCCTTGTCGCCTCTGCCTTCTGACCGCCCGGTGCTGCCCCGTGGGGCCCGTGTGCACTGCACGGCCCTCCTCCTGGGGTCTGCGACTATAGTCACCCATCTCCTCAACGAGTCATCTCCTGACCTACTGGCCGCACAATGCCTGGATAATAACAACACCCATATTTCAAGATTTGTTATGTGTGTGTAACTATGTGTGTATACGGTTACTCTGCTCCACACGCACGCATATATAAGCGGGTGCATACGTGTGTGCACGTGTGCAGAGGTGTGTGCACGCAGTCACGTATTCACAGTGCAAGTATAAAACGGAGACAGTTGCTTTTGCTTTTAATAAAGTTACTCCATTCACGTTATTTTGGATGAGGAATGATACTACCCTTTTTTGTACCCTTCCTGCCTGTTACGCTAACTAACTGGATGAAGTGGGGGTAAGAAGACGTTCTGTAGTATGTGGTATTCCTTTGTTTTAAAGTTTCTAATGTTTATTTATTTTTGAATGGGGGGGGAAGGTACAGAGAAAGAGAGAGACACAGAGTCCAGAGCAGCTCCAGGCTCCGAGCTGTCAGCACAGAGCCCGACGTGGGGCTCGAACTCATGGACCTCGAGATGATGGCCTGAGCCAAAGTCGGACACTTAGCCGACTAAGTCCCCCAGGCGTCCCTGTGGTGTTCCTTTCTAAGTCTCCGTTGGTGATGACAGACCTCGTCTGAAGCTGTGTGCCATCACGAGACAGTCCCCAGGCCTCCCTGCTCCGGACGCGGATGTCACCTCACTGTCATTGTCTATCGGTGTAGACTTTTTCACGGGAATCTACAGTGTTTCTCTTACGGGCAGATGCCAGTCACCCCTGTGCGCTCACCATGAAATGACACCGCCGGCCTCATCTCCACCCTTCAGCATTTATGGGCCGCGCAGCGCGGGGATGAGACCCAGAGGGGCCGTGCGGCTGAGACCAGTCAGCCAAGTGCAACGTGTTCTTCTGACCATGGAGAAGGCAATCTTCTAAGAAAATCACATGGGTGGTAAAACTCAAAATAGGAGTTTAAAGAGCAAAGGCATAGAAAATCACCCCTGATGTATTGCATTTTCCCACAAGAAGAAACAAGCACCTAAGAATATAGGTCCAGCCCTTCTGCGGATCATACTGGAAACTCTCCTTTCCTGTGGCTTTAATAGAGAGAAAGGAGGCAACGCTGAATGAGCACTAAGGGAGGCCAGCGAGGAAGTGACAGAGTTACTAAAAGCTAAAAGGAGAGTCCAGGCAGAGAGGAGTGACCCAGGCAAGCAGTGGCCTGGGCGGAGGGGGAAGTGGGCACGAAGGGCGAGCTGGGTGCATTCAGCACAGGTGGAGGGAGAGTGAGACCCGGGGAGCGGCACCTGCCTGGGCCGGGACAGGGCTGTGTTGTCAGGGGTGAGCAGAGCTCCTGCAGTGGAGACGCTGGGTCTTCCCAGTCAGCCGGGCTCGGCATGCACCTGGCCGCCCACCCCAGCGTTTGCCAACCCCCAGCGGCCAGCACCACCTCGCACGGGAGAGGGTCACAGGGCTTTCTCTGCGACGGTGGTGACAGGGTGGATAGAGCTTCGGGACCTGAAAACCAGACCTTTGAAATGACCTCTCTTGCCAGCGGATTGGTTCTGAGCACCCAGTGACCTCTTTGAAAGATTCATTTCGTTGGTAAAATAAGATCAATAATAGCAATTCAAAGCTTATGCATTGAAGGAGGTTGCTGTGAACATTTCAAAGGAAATTCTCTCTCCTACGATCTGTAAATGGGGGGGCGACAGGGTGCTTGGTCAGTTAAGCCTCCGACTCTTGATTTTGGCACGCGTCATGATCTCATGGTTGGTGAGATTGAGCCCAGCTCATAGCTCAGAGCCTGCTTGGGATTCTCTCTCTCCCTCTTTCTGCCCCTCCCTTCACATGCACACATGCGCTGTCTCAAATTAAATAAGTAGATAAGTAAATAGATGGACTTAAGAGAACATTTAAACGGAAAAGAGCTACAGAGGCTGAGTGAGGGAGTCCACGGCAGGTGGGAAACGCCATGATGGGAGGCTCGCCTTGCTGTCCCCTACGTCACACGCTGTGTTTTATTTAACAAGATTCCTGGGTGATTCTCAGGCACCCTGGGGACCAAGAAGGAGTCATTTAAATCACCTTGGGAGACTGGAGACTCCTTACTTCCCACACTTCCGAATTTCTCGAGCTCATGTGCTCCTGAAATTCCTCTCAATGCATGGAGATACACTGACCTCTGGCCAAAATTCAGAAGAAAAACTTGTTAATGTGAAGGAAAGATGGGGGTGGTAGGTTTGGAATAAAAGCTTATGCCTCAAATTCAGGAGCAGTAAATGTGAGCAGGGCACCTGCCATCATGGGATCTGGGCTGGAGTCTCTCCATCTTTCCTTCATCCAATCCGGCCAACCGCTCACGAGGGGCAAGCCCCATGACCTCACCCATCACGGGGCCGGATAATAACCCTACCTGTCCGAGAACAGTGAGATGGAAAGCCCTGTGGCATGTAAAAGTGGTTTGTGAGCTATCTGGTTATACTGGACACACGTTGTTACTTCTGTGTTTCCTATTGTGAAGTGCTTGACATTTTCTTAAAAAATTGGTTTTCATGTTTTTATTTTATTTTGAGAGAGAGCACAATGCGGGGAGAGCCAGAGAGAGAGGGAGACACAGAACCTGCAGCAGACTCCAGGCTCCGAGCTGTCAGCACACAATCCAAGGCAGGGCTCAAACCTGTGACCTGTGAGATCATGACCTGAGCCGAAGTCGGAGGCTTAACCGACTGAGCCCCCCAGGTGCCCTAATGCTTGACATTTTGTAACCCTATGTATCATAACAGGTAAAATTAGCTACAATCATTCTCGAATGCCACCTCGTAGAGAGTTCAGTTACGTGTGTCTCTAAATAAAATGCCCCCTGAAAGGTGTTTTCCAGGCCAGAATTACAAGAATGCATCGCTTCTCCACAGCCAATAGTACACATGAAAAAGCAAATGCTAACATAGTTTACCTGTGCATTCACTTAGGTTATATCATACTATATTGTATTATAGATCCACTCACTTTGTGGCTTACACTGGAGTGACGGTGAGGTCCAGGGCTAGTGGCCATTGATGCTTACAGCATTGTTCATCTCTTTATTACAGAGGCCATTCTGGACGACTTTCCAGCACACAGCACTGTACACCCGATACTTCTCTCATTTTATGGCCTTTCCTCAATGTCGCTTTTACCTTTATTCTAATCCTATGCTTCTCTTCCTGCTTTGTAATATTTCCTCCTTATAAGCTAACGTATGTCCCTTCAGACACAGAAGAATGAATAAAAATAACTAAACAGGTCTATCAGAATACCACTCCTAAGCAAGTTATGTTTGAGATAGATGTCCATTATGTATCTATGTTATATACACACATACATGCATCTTATATAGGTTCTTAAATGCGTGTTGTGGTGGAGGCAAATGGAGAATGTTGAGTAACGTAATAACCGCATTTCACTATTGTGCTTGGTATTGTTCAAAACCTGAGATGTGGGGGAGCCCGAGTAGCTCAGTCGGTTAAGCACCCGACTTGGGCTCAGGTCATGGTCTTTGAGCCTGTGTCAGAGCCTGGAGCCTGCTTTCGTTCTGTGTCTCCCTCTCTTGCTGTCCCTTCTCTGCTTATATACTCCCTCTCACTCAAAAATAAATAAACATTAAAAACAAATTAAAAAACATAAAAAAACATGAGATGTAATTGTTAAAAGTCAAGTTTTTTTTTTAATGTTTTTAATTTATTTTTGAGAGAAAGAAAGAGGAAGTGTGAGCAGGGGAGGGTCAGAGAGAGAGGGAGACACAGACTCTGAAACAGGCTCCAGGCTCTGAGCTCTGAGCTGTCAGCACAGAGCCCGACGCAGGGCTTGAACCCACGAACCGTGAGATCATGACCTGAGCCGAAGTCAGACGCTTAACCAACTGAGCCCCCAGCACCCCAAAAGTCAAGTTTTGAACATTGTGCTTCCAGAGATAAGTACTATGTTTTGTCTTGTTCTCGTAGCAATGTTCTAATCAAATAGGAATAAAGAACAACCCCATGAAGATCTAGTGGCTAAAGCAAACTCCTTCGGCCCCTGGAGATTTGTTTGAAATGATGCCTCATTTTCTCTGGCAAGCGCAGTCTTGCACAAGGAAATTTCTGGGACGCCCAGAGGTGATGGCAAGTACACCATGGATTTGAAACGAAGCAACACTGCCTGACTACAGAGGTTCTGACTCTGGATTTAATGGGGTCTCAGCTGCAAACCGGTTTCCCTGGTTGGGACTGGAGCCCGGTTTCCAGGGGGGCCTGACCTTGGTCCAGACTCCGGCTGCTCTTAGGTGCGTCGGGCCCTGGGCAGGAGATGGTTTTCAGAGAGCCATGTGGATGTGAAATGCTTTCAGAAGGACCGTCGATCTGCCCCAGACTCCTGAACGAACAGAAACATGGTAAAATCAGAAACAAGTGGCATCAGGATTTCCAGGCGATGCTGGGCTCTCTCCCAACTCCCAGTGGTGCCTTCTGTATGCTGCTTCCCGTCCAGGGTACCTCGGGATTTTGTAACAAGTGCAAGAGACAATGTATCTCTATTTCCTCCCATTCCCAGGGAGTTCCCTTGTCCTCTGTGAGTTCCATTCTCTCCAACATTTCTGTCCTTAACTATGTTCTTTTTATTTTTGGAAGAAAAGAGTTTGTTGCTAAGAAATGTCAGCTAGCATGAAAGTAAGAGTTTATTTTTTTATGTTTATTTTTATTTTTGAAAGAGAGAGAGAGAGAGAGAGAGTGAGAGAGAGCATGAGCAGGTGGGGGAAGGGCAGAGAGAGAGAGAGAGAGGGAGACACAGAATCTGAAGCAGCTCCAGGCTCCGAGCTGTCAGCGCAGAGCCCGATGCGGGGCTCGAACTCACGGAGTGTGAGATCATGACCTGAGCAGAAGTCATATCCTCATTCGACTGAGCCACCCAGGTGCCCCAGAGTTTATTTTTTTAGCAGGAGGATGATGCTCTTACTTAAGACGCACCCTACTTACGAGCAGCAGGTAAGTGACCTGCTTGCTATTTTCATGGCTGCATGAGGAGGAGGACGCAGAATCCAGAAGGCGGGCTGGCTGGGGACCAGAGACAGCTCTGCTGTGTCCCTTGTCTTTCCCTTCTGCGGCAGTTCTCCTGACGTGGCCTCTCCTGGGGTCTCCAGGCCCCTCAGGCCCCTCCTCTGCCAGGGGCGTTGGCTTCCCATTCGGGTCCCCGGCAAGCATGCGCTCACTTCCCTGCATTCATTCCATTTTTGCCATCTCAGACTCAACAGTTTCTCACGTTTCTGACCTGGCCGGAGAGCGCAGGAAGAATAATTTTAAATACCGTGTCTGATGGGTGTTTGGGGGATCTGGAAGATTGCGTAGAGTCTCCCGGATGAACTTCTAAGGTCATCTAAGATCTGAGATCATGGTGGAGATGGGTTAGGAACAGGAGAACTCAAGATATCTAAGAAGAAATATCAAAAATGTTTAAATTCTAGAAGAAAAATTTAATGTTTGTTTATTTTTGAGAGAGAGAAAGAGATAGAGCACCAGTGGAGGAGGGGCAGAGAGAAGAGAGAGACACAGAACCCGAAGCGGGCTCCAGGTTTTCAGCTCTTAGCACAGAGCCTGACTCGGGGCTTGAACTCATGAACCTCAAGGTCATGCTCTGAGCCAGAGTTCTACACTTAACTGACTGAGACACACAGGTGCCCCGTAGAAGAAAAAATTAAAATATAAGATGGTGGGGTGCCTTGGAGGCTCAGTCGGTTGAGCGACCAGCTTTGGCTCAGGTCATAACTTCTCAGTTCATGGTTTTGAGCCCTGTGTCGGGTTCTGTGCTGACAGCTCAGAACCTGTGGGATTCTGTGTCTCCCTCTCACTCTGACCCTCCCCTGCTTGTGCTCTGTCTCTCTCACAAAAATGACCAAACATTAAAAAAATTTAAAAATATGTATAAGATGGTAATGATCGTAAACAATATATACTATTGAACTAAGTTATAAGTGTAAGATTAAAAATACCTACAAGAAGCAGCTAAAAGCTGTTGTGGTGACTAGAAAATAATGTTCACAACACAGGTAAAATTATTTTCTTATTTACTTTTGAGAGACAGAGCGAGCAGGGGAGAGTCAGAGAGAGAGAGAGACACAGAATCTGAAGCAGCTCCAGGCTCTGAGTTGTCAGCACAGAGCCCGACGCGGGGCTCGAATCCACAAACTGTGAGATCATGACCTGAGCCGAAGCCGGATGCTCAACCGACTGAGCCACCCAGGTGCCCCTAACAACAGCTGTTTAAATGTGTGTCTTACCTTGTCTGATTAGCTCGAAGTGCTTCCCATAGTAATTACATAAACCCCTAAGTCTGTCAGATCCAGCTTCTTGAAAGTATTTCTTGCACTATGAAAAGATTAAGAACTGTTGGAATTGTAATAAGGTTTCATGATCACTTATCCTAGTCATTTAATCATATCTTTAAAAATATGTAGATAACACTAACGAGAAATGGCAGAGAAACACGCTCTCCTGTGTAGATTAGCAATAACAAGTAAAACACCAGCATCAGAGAGGAATGAACCACAGAGTCATAGCTAAGCAGACTTTGTAAAGTTGGAGACAGAATTGGGGCACCTGGGTGGCTCAGTAGGACTTTTGATTTTGGCTCAGGTCATGATCTCATGGTTGGTGGGTTCGAACCCGCCATCAGCTCTACACTGGCAGCACGGAGCCTGCTTGCGATTCTCTCTCTTTCTCTCTCTCTCTCTCTCTCTCTCTCCCTCCTCCACTCACACTGTTTCTGCCTTTCTCAAAATAAATAAATAAACTTTTTTAAAAAAGTGGAGACAGAATCAGTTTTAGCTGTGCTGCTCTGGGAAGAAAGTTTTACTAGAAATGAAAACAAGGCTCAGAGTCTTGGTTCATTTTAGGTCTAAATGAACAGAGAGAGGGTAAGGGAGGGAGGCACGAAGCTGGAATCAGTCTGTGTGGCCATAAGGGCGGGAAGGGACTAAGCCTGAGGCAGTGAGAGCCGTGAGGTGAGGAGGCCGGATGGAAGGAGGAGCCTGGAAGAAAGGAGCTGGGGTGTGGCTCTAAGTGATGCTTCTAGGCTGCGGAGCTCACGTGACCCACACGTCCGTGGTCACAGGTCCACCAGCCCGATGCCCACACTCGGAGAGCAACCCGCCCTTTGTCTGATAAAGCGAAATATACCTGAGCGTTAGACCCTTTGATGCACCTGAAATCGGTTTAGCGCAGACTGCACTCTGGTAGCGATGCCGAACATTCGTTCAAGAAGAATTTAGCAGAAACGCAGCTTTACTTTAGGGATTTTTAGTGCTGCTGATCATTGCCTTCTACTGACTGCTCGAATCCAAAAGGAATGAGAAGAAAAAATAATACGCTGGTGGTGAAATAAATTAAATTACAAAATTGTGCTCTAACGTAAGAATATTTTAAAATTAAAAATGTTTCCAGACAGATGCGCTCTATGCTTGTGAGTGTAGCATTACGTGTAAACTTGCCCAATCACTAAGTTGTACACCTGCCTAACGTCATGCTGTGTGCACACTAGGTTCCAATGTAAGAAAACGAGTGTTTCCAGGTCATTGTTATGTTTGGAAGATGGTAAATCCTTTCATGATCGACTCCTAGATTTATAAATAGATTTCACACCACATACGTGGTCTCAGTAGCCGCCAGGTCATGTCTGAAATTTTCCGGAAACCTCATCTTTTCGTCAATTAGTTGTACATATACAAACGATATTGGTATCTCTATGGTAACTAAGACGTGTTAATGTTGGTTTGCAACCTCAGGGGCGTTGTGTGTGTGTGTGTGTGTGTGTGTGTGTGTGTGTGTGTGTGAAATTTGAAACTGGGCTGCCATTCACAGAGGGCTAAGAGAGACCAAAGCAAGAAGCAAAACGCCCGTGCCCCATCCCAGATTGGGGGGCAGTTGGTGTAAGGGGCCACGGTTCTTACCCAGGAGGCTCGTTTTTGGGGAGCTGCGCCAGAAGCAGATTTCTGCACCAGCCCTCCAGAGAGAGGTTTTACGGGGGTTCAGTCACATATCGCCCGTGTGATCCCAGTGACACATTACTCTCTCAAGGCTTGTCCTAGCAAATGGCTCCTCTCCCCCCGTGGGAATGGTGAGCAGAATGTCTGTTCCAAGGACTGGAAATTCCAGATGCTGGGAGCCAGCTCCCAGGGCAAGCAGTGCTCACCTCCTACAGTGGAGAATGGGTACATCTAAGAGGAAAATAGGCGAGTGAGAGTGGACTTGGCTACGAAGCCTGAAAAGTAGCCCCCAGTACTTTTTTGGAGACACCAAGTTCTTCCAGGTTAGGGGAAAATGGGAGCTTCCCAAATCCTGTATCTGAGGTAACTTGTGGTGCAGAGAATTGGGGCGTGTCTTTCTCACCCATTGATAGCATAGTGTCCTCTTGGAAAAGTCTTGTGAAAGATTGACTACTAGTTTTTAAACTTGTCTACTACTTATTTATTCTGAGAGAGAGAAAGAGAGACAGAGTGTGTGGGGGCATGCCCGAGAATGGGGGGAGCAGAGGGAGAAGAAAGAGAGAGAGAGAAACCCAAGTTAGTGCAGATCAGGGTTCAATCTCACGACCTGTGGAGATCACGACCTGAGCCGAAATCAAGAGTCAGATGCTCAGATGTCCCAAGACTGTCTACTCTTGAGTAGGAATATTAATTTTTAGATGAACTTGAATTAAAATTAGGATTAAAAATTCATTTTTTTAACATTTATTGTTAAGAGAGAGATAGGGTATGCGTGGGGGAGGGGCAGAGAGAGAGGGAGACAGAATCTGAAGCGGCTCCGGGCTCTGAGCTGTCAGTCCAGCTGCTGGAATTCTTATAATTTTTTCTGGGTATTTTGCTATGAGACACACTTGAGGTATTTTATTTTTAAACTGGTTCGTTCAAAATGTATAAAACATACAGACAAGTGAAGTTTTTCGGTTAGTTTGCATTTTAGAAGTTTTCAGATTTGAATCAATTTTCTTTATTTCCCTTTACCTCAGGGAGTGATTGTTCCAGAAAATTCTCATGAATGCTCTGATGACAGCATTAAAGGACACATAAGCAAAGATTTCTACTTCTGACCAAGAAAGACTCATACAAAGCAAATCTGCCCTCCTGCCAAACACAACTAAAGAGTGAGACAAAATACATTGGATAATAGTTTTCAAGATGTTGTGTATTAGCAATAATGGACGGTGACCCCTGAGCTTACTGCCCAGGACGTCTGGGTGCAGAGCAGGAAGGGGAGCCCAGGTACAACCCTGTGGGCCCCTGATGAAGAAACAGGCTGATCGGCCAAGGACGCCATGTTGACTGGACTTTGCAGACAGAACGCCAGGGGCACGAGGACCCCAGACATCTGTGTGTGGCCCTCCTCAGTTCTTCACACGAGTATCGATCCGTTCATACATGAAGAAGATACCAGAGTCGGACGTAACTGCTCAAAAAATTATACGGAGCAATCACTGGAGCTCACGCGGGGTGAGGAATAATTTCTATTTCCAGTAGTCACAGTGGGAAACCTCTAATTTGAGGAGCATGAGGTAGAGAAATCTACATGGATACTCACACGGCTCAAATGCAGGGGACAGTCAGACCTAGACTGAACATTTCTTTTGTCAAAAATGAAGGCTTAAAAGCAACATCCAAACTCCAATCAATTTTCAAGTAACTTAACTGTATCACAGAACAAAGTTCAAGAATATTCTTAAGAACACAATCTAGCTAGCAGCCAAAAAGGAAAATTGCATGCAATCAGAAATAACGAGGCATGCAAAGAAATACAAAAATGTGTCTCACAATAAGATGAAAATATAATCAGTGGAAACCAAACCAGATGACAGAAGTAGTAGACAAGGACATTAAGACAGTTCCTAGAGGCCAGTCCTCC
>NC_043703.1:3829667-3830820 GCF_006229205.1 Suricata suricatta | reverse complement strand
CGAGAGGATTCACAGCGGGTCTGCATGGACAGGGCAGCAGGAATGCTATTCCCAGGAGTATCCAAGTTTTTCTGTCTAAATAACTGCTTTTAGGGGCGCCTGGGGGCTCAGTCGGTTAAGTGTCCAACTTCAGCTCAGGTCATGATCTCACAGTCCGTGGGCTCGAGCCTGGCGTAGGGCTCTGTGCTGACAGCTTGGAGCGTGGAGCTGCTTCTGATTCTCTCTGCCCCTCCCCAATGTGTGCTCTGTGTCTCTCTGTCTCAAAAATAAATAAACTATAAAATATTTTTAAAAAACCCTGTTTTTATTTTCTGATAAAGTCACCAGTAAAAAAACCAAAAAAACAAAAACGAACGTATACCCATGAGAGGGACTTCAGCAGAAAATAAACCAGGCTCTAAGCATGGAATGCCATTTCATCGTCATTTGGCAGCTAAAAGCTTCTCTTCGTAATGGGTATGGGGTGGCCATGCTAAGGAAAGATGAAACTCCTCCCACTGCTCAGGATGTGGGTGGACTAGGTAACTGCCTTGGCTTGAGAAACGTCTGCACTCAGCGCCGTTTTGTGCACACGTTGTGGAGACCCAGCGAGCGCCTGGCTCTCCCGTGCTGTGGCACCTGACACAGTCATGTCCTCTACCCCTCGGGCACTTCCTCTAACCTTCCTTGGGGAACACATGGTCTCCAGCAACTGTCTGTCCTCGGTTAGCACTGTAATACTAGTTTTACTTTACTAGCCACCTGCCTTGATTCATTTTGACCGTTTAGAGTGAGCACAGGGCTTAAGTAATTATTAAAAAGACACAAGTTCAGAAATTCTGCCCTTGACATTTCATGAGTTTCTGAAGCTCATGGTTAAGATACAAACCGAGTAATGGATTTTCTTGGTCCTTTTCAGATCGATATATTTGAATACATTTGGGGTCAATGCATCTCACTAATTGTGGGCTTTCAATCTTTACATCAATAAAATAACTTACTTTAAGATATTTTTTCAGGACCATCATTTTGTCTTTTCATGAAATATCCACATTTTCTTGAAGTACATGATTGAAATTGTCATAGTTTAAAATTCAAAGTTAAAGTACGTGGGGGGCACCTGGGTGCCTCAGTCAGTTAAGCATCTGATTTCGGCTCAGGTCATGATCTTACC
>NC_043703.1:3825810-3829567 GCF_006229205.1 Suricata suricatta | reverse complement strand
CCCCCCCCCCGCCCCCCTACCATGATCTTAACAGCACCGGCTGCTCAGCACTGCGGGTGCAAAGGGCTCCCAACTTACATTCCAAGAACAGGGTTGGGGGCTGGGGGGGCTCTGATTGCCCCTGGGGCCAGCTCACAGGTTGTAAGGACGCAGGTCTGAATCAAACTGACTCCATGACAGGCTTCAAGTTTCCCCTCGGACCTTGGAGCCCTAGGTGTTGGTTTCTCAGAATCATTAGACAATAGAAGGGCACACACTGCCCAAGGCAGGAGGGACCACCCTTGTAACACCCAGTCAAGAAAGGCCAGCTAACACCCTTAACCTTTCTAAGGGCGGGCCTAGAGATAGAAGCTATAGATAATCACCTATTGCTGAAGACTAGTCACGCCCTACGTGAGGGTCCTGGGTCCACTCTGTAATGGGTCAATGCTCTGCTGCCAATAATAATAGGCGATAGTGATTGGGTCACTGTACCTGTGTCACAATTTCCTGTAACTCCCCCTTCCCAAGCCCACAAAGCCCTACCTGGCCCTTGTTCCAGGCTCTCAGCATGGATCCATTGTGTTGGTAAAGTCCTTGACCGAGTTTAGGCCCCGCCAGCCTAAGCCCGTAATAATAAAGCCCTTTGCTTTTGCCTGCGTGACTCTGTCTCCCTGGCGGTTTCTGGTTTTGGGGATGATCTTGAAAACTTGGGCATAACAAGGTCAACTCCCACCTACAACAGGACCATGCTTTCCATATAGAGATACAAATAGTTTAGAAGCAAAAAGACCAAATGAGCTATCACGCTGACACTAATCAAAAGAAAGTGGGGGTGGCTGTATCAATATAACAAACAAGTAAATTTCATCTCAAGGAATATCCCCAGGGATGAAGCAGGTGGGGTCCAAACGATAAAAGGATCAGCTCCTTAGGAGTCCAGGACACCTTGACGTGTGATGCCCCGACAACAGAGATTCTAAACAGGTGCTGTGAAAACCTTGAGGTCTGCGAGAAGAAATACGGAAGTTCACAGCTGGGCTGTGGATCTCGACCCCTCTCCCAGAGGACTGGATAAGATAGTGTCTTAGTTTGGGTCGCTGTGGCACCTGAGTCCAGGCTGGGTGGCTTATCAGTGACACAGACGTATGGAAGCTGGTGGTCTGACACCAGGGTCTGGCATGGGGGTCCCGGGGAAGACCCCCACTGGCTTGCAGGAGACTGTGCTCCCATTGCGTTCCCACCGGGCAGAGAGCAGGCCAGCAAGCCCCCCACTCTTCTCACAAGGACACCAGTCCCCTTGCAGGGGGCTCTACCCTGTGACTTACTCACCTCCCCAAAGTCCCTCCTTCTCACCCCATCACGCTGGGGTTAGGATCTCAACATACTAATTTTGGGAGTACAGAAACATTCAGTCCACAGCAAATCGAGAAACTGGACTTGCATACAAATTGCAAAGCAGGCATTATAACTATTAGAAAATGCTGTTTTCAGATTGTCCGCGACATTCTCCATTTGCTGGCTCCTACCAATAGCTATAGGGGCATGACTAATGTGCTCTTGTTGTTTTACCTGGGTGAGTGGCTCTGTTCCCCAAACTACTGAGAATTAGCACATTATCTCTGTGTTTAAATTTCCAGTTTGAGGAAGGTCTATTAGAGGGCTGGTAGATTATGATGTTGCATAAAGTACAAAGAATTCCCTGCACACGCTTTTCCAGAGGATAAAGCTGAATAAGAGATGTTCTGACAAGTGACAAAAACTTTAATTCAGGACGTGCATGTAGCCAGGTTCTCTGGGGTTTCTACTGAAGACATACTTCTCCTAGCCTGTACCTCGGGGGTTGTGAGCTGGATAATGCCCGCTTCTGCACCAGCAAAATAATTTCTATTTCAGAATCCGATGTCTCTGTGTAAACAGAGTGCTGGCCCACAGCCGACCGGCATTTGTATCTCACTTTAAAGATGAAAATTACCTTCGGGAGCTGAACCAATATTGACAGTCTTACTAATATATCGCCTCTGTGCGTGGAGAGCAGTATCATTTTTTAAAACCTTATCAAAGTCAGCTGTGTATTTGAAGCCACTGGTGACTGATGAGGCAGAATGTGATGGGAATAGTCACAATACAAACACGAGAGTGTTTACGATTTATGGGTTTTTCTTTACATATTTCTCTTCCGCTTTCTTCTTATAAGGTGCTAATGTAGGAACTTAGATATATAACGTATATAAACATGTATCAGATATATAATCCATAGTTGAGAGATATAAGCGCCATAGTGTTCCAAAACATAAGGTGTCCTGCTGAATCCATTTTAGTATATTAACAGTTACCTGTTGTTTGACATCTATAACGATTTAGGTGCTGGCTACCAGAGCTAAATTTTGGTGAATTTGTGCAAGGTTCTTCTACCATGGAAATCTTATAATACAGGGGGGCCTGGGTGGCTCGGTGGTTGAGTGACCGACTCTTGATTTCAGCTCAGGTCACAACCTCCCGGTTCCTGGGATCGAGTTCCCGTTTTTTGGGCTCCTCACTGACATGGGGAGCCTGCTTGGGATTTTCTCTCTCTGCCCCTCCCCCTCCTGCTCCCTAGCTCGCTCACTCTCTCACACAAAAATAAACTTAAATAAAGAAATTTTACAATATAGAGAGAAATGGAATGGTTTCAGATAAAGTGCAACACAATAAATATAGAAATAGGTAATATTCCTCACAGCACACTGCTGTTTCTTGGTGCCAGTGTATAAAATGCCAAGAAAACCATTAAGTGTTGAATGTTTAGTTTCCTTTTAATTCTGAATTGTTCTTACTAGTCCATATTATCCTTTGTACTATGGTTGAATTGCTTTGTACTTAGTACTATGGTTGAATTGTTAAATTCAATGATTCTGTAAATACAATCTGACTTGGGATCACATTCTTGACCCATTACCAATGGAAAACACCTTCATACCATAGCAGAGAGGGTAAGTTAATTCACTTAATCGATCCTGTCTTAAAATTCACAAGATGTATCACAAGTCATGGAAAAATATGAAATCTAAGTGAAAATTAGTATCTCTGAATCTTCATTTAATCCATTCCTGAACATGCAGTGTCTAATGTCACATTTGAAATTTAACTCCAGATTTTGTTTTCCATATATTCATGTAGCACATTTCAGTTAGATGAGAGTAATCCGATTAATACGATTATAAAGTCATTTGAATAAAGTGATTGCGTGTGTGTAATACACAAGGCCCTTTGCTACTTTATACTATAGTGTGTGTGTGCGCGCACTCGCGCCATCACATTCACCCCAGAATTTAGGCAGCCTAGAACTCTCATGGAGATGTGGACTGTTTACCGGGACAAGCAGGAACAAAATTTGGGGGTGTGGGGGTGTGTGTGTGCGCATCTTCCATTCTGTCATGAAAACGGTAACAGAGACCGGATCCCTGGAGGAAGGCTGGCCCTTGCCCACGATTACGCTGAAATGCCCATTCTCGAGAATTCAGGAGCGTCTCGAGGTGCCGCACGGCCCCTGTATCTTTAAAAGGGTCACTCCTCTCCTCCAGTGACAGCTGCCCCAGCCCCCGCGACGGCCTTTGTTCAGGTCGGACTGCCCAGGGGGGTCCCCGCGGCCGCCCCCTCCCCGCAGCGCCCCCCTCCCCCGAGCGGGGAGAAGGAAGGAAAAGTTGGCCGAGGGCGCGCTGGGCTCTCGATCGTCCGCGGAGCGAGGGGCGCGGGCGGCCGCAGGGGAGGTCGGCGCTGCGGGAGGAGCGCAGCGCGG
>NC_043703.1:3791751-3825710 GCF_006229205.1 Suricata suricatta | reverse complement strand
CGCCCACCTCCCCGGCCGGGACGGCGCCGCTGCTCGGCGCTAGGCCGGGCCTACGGGCGCCCCGTGCGCCCCCGGAAGGTGACGGGGATGATCTTCAAGTTCTCGGGTGGATCCGTGTCTGTCTTTACCGCAAAGCCCGAGCTGCTCGCCGGCTGGGATCCCGGTGTTCCGGGAGTGAGCCGATGCGTTTAAATTGCGTGAGCATCGTTTGCCACCCGGTAGAATAGTGCAGCCGTTGGAAGAGAGGGATGGGCTGTGGCGGAGCGGGCCGAGCAAAACTTGGCGGGTCTGGACGGGCCGGCGGAGTCCCGGGGCCGCGAGGCTGGGGACAGGCGACCCTGACCCTGGCCCGCGCCCAGGCGGCTGTTCTGCGTGGGTCGTGGCTTCCTGGAGGACCTGGTGAAATGCTTGGGGACTCTGTTCGGGTGGAGATAGAAATGCCTCGCACAGGTTCGCCCTGGGTTCTCGGGGGCACTTCGGAGCCCCCGCAGTCTGTCCAGCTCCTGGTGACTTGCACTTACAACGGAGAGTAGGAACAAGAGAGCCCAGTGTCATCCAGGAGCTCCGGGAACCAAAGCCACAGGACCCGCCGGGGACAGGGAACCCGCAGACCTACTTGGGCCATCAGGTCTCCTCTTTACAGGGTCACCGCATAGCTGCCAGGGCAAATTAAAATTTGCTCTTGATATTTTAAAAGGCTGTGAAGGTAATTTAGCAACCGTGGGTTAAGGGTCCCCCAGAACATGTCAATTTGTCTGTTTGAAGTTGTTTAGTTCATTGAAATTAGCAAGTATGTGTAACTCGGACCTAACGGCTGTGGCCCCTGGCCTGGTGTAACCACGTAACCAACCTGTGTGAGCACAGGAGGTGTAGGTGTGCCGGACTTTTTGGAAACCAGAGTATATGGCCTTGCTTTCGAGATGGTGTTAATGTGCCCCAGGGACATGTTCCTTGCTATAAAAACCATCCGGCGTGATATTTACTTACCAAAGGAGAAAGAAGTTTAATCAATAAAATCTCATCTAGAGGGCATAATGCTATGTTTCTGTTTGTCTGTGTCCTTTGGTCAGCGCATACTAACAAAGCTAAAGTAGTTTATTTTGCATGTGAAAGAGTACTTTAAATATTCCCCCCACCACCATCTGAGAATGCTTTAAGATAATGAGCTTCAGGCTTGTGATTTGGATAAGGCAGTACACCTGCAGATAAAGGAGAATGCCCTGAAAATGTGAGCCCTCTGCGGATCTGGACCGTTCTTTCAGAAAAGAAACATTTCCCCCCCCTTAAGCAATCAGAAGAGAAAATGTGTTGAGGCAAACCACGCACTGCGTATTCCGTCCTAATGTATACGTGTGCACATAGCTTGAGGGCCGTGGAAGGTGTCAGAACATTTGCAGAAGTGAAAAGATCTATTTTGCGGGAACCAGGATGCTTAAAAATGATGCTTCTTTATGGTTGACCTGGGGTGAGCTGAGCCCCTGGAACATGGGCCTGCCTTTTGGGGATCTTCTCACCGGGGCACGGGACCCAGAGGACTTAGGTCATTTTTTTCAAGGTCAAGAGAGCTAGATCTTGCTAAGGTTACTGGGCCTTGGCCTTTCTACCAAACAGGAGCGTCAGACAGGCGGGAAGGTGGGGGGTTTGATCCTTTCCCCAGAGATGGTGCCTTTTATTTATTTATTTGTTAATTTGCATCCAAGTTAGTCAGCATGTAGTGCAACAATGATTTCAGGAGTAGACTCCTTAATGCCCCTCACCTGTTAGCCCCTCCCCTCCCCACCCCTCCAACAACCCTGTTTGTTCTCTGTATTTAAGAGTCTCTTACGGGGGTGACGGAGGGGCTCAGTCAGTTAAGCGTCTGGCTTCAGCTCAGGTCATGATCTCACGGTTCATGGGTTCAAGACCCGCGTCAGGCTCTGTGCTGACAGCTCGGAGCCTGGAGCCTGCTTCTGAGTCTGTGTCTCCCCCTCTCTGACCCTCCCCTGCTCACGCTGTCTCTCTCTGTCTCTCAAAAATAAATAAAAAATAAATAAAAAAGTCTCTTATCTTTTGTCCCCCTCCTTGTTTTTATATTATTTTTGCTTCCCTTCCCTTATGTTCATCTGTTTTGTATCTTAAATTCCACATGAGTGAAGTCGTATGGTATTTGTCTTTCTCTGACTAATTTTGCTTAGCATAATACCTTCTAGTTCTGTCCACATTGTTGCAAATGGCAAGATTTCCTTCTCTTTGATTGCTGAGTAACACTCCACTGTGTGTGTGTGTGTGTGTGTGTGTGTGTGTACGTACCACACCTCTTTTATACATTCATCTGTTGATGGACATTTGGGCTCTTTCCATACTTTGGCTATTGTCAATAGCACTGCTATAAACATTGGGGTGCATTTACCCCTTTGAATCAGCACACCTGTATCCCTTGGATAAATACTTAGTAGTGCAATCGCTGGGTCATAGGGTAGTTCTATTTTTAACTTTCTGAGGAATCTCCACACTGTCTTTCAGAGCGGCCGCACCAGTCTGTGTTCCCACCAGCTGTGCAACAGAGATCCTCTCTCTCTGCATCCTCGCCAACATCTGTTGTTGCCTGAGTTGTTGATGTTGGCCAATCTGACAGGTGTGAGGTGGTATCTCAGTGTGGCTTTGATTTGTGTTTCCCTGACGGGTGATGTGGAGCGTCTTTTCACGTGTCTATTAGCCATC
This sequence comes from Suricata suricatta, assembly GCF_006229205.1. Classification (NCBI taxonomy): domain Eukaryota; kingdom Metazoa; phylum Chordata; class Mammalia; order Carnivora; family Herpestidae; genus Suricata; species Suricata suricatta. The sequence continues at coordinate 3,823,010 of NC_043703.1, read as the reverse complement.
TGGCTGTCTTCTTTTGAAAAGTGTCTATTCATGTCTTTTGCCCATTTCCTCATTGGATTATGTTTTGGGTGTCGAGTTTGATAAGTTCTCTATAGATTTTGGATACTGACCCTTTATCTGCTAGGTCGTTTGCAAAGATCTTCTCCCATTCCGTCGGTTGCCTTTTGGTTTTGCTGATTGTTTCCTTTGCTGTGCAGAAGCTTTTTATCTTGATGAGGCCCCAAGATGGTGCATTTTAATAGCAGGGATTGATTTCTTTCCCCCTCACCCCTTTCTCTATGATTCTCTTTCCCCCAAGTCTTCTGGCCACTCCACTCTTCTGTTCTCTGTACTGGGAATAATGCATCGCTCTGGAAGAGTTTTGAAGAGCAGAGGGTGAGGCTGTCAAGAGAACAGGAGACTTTTAATGAAAATTATTTATTTACTTTAAAAGTGCATCTGTAATTTGCCTTTATGGATAAAAAAAAAAAGGCTAGGTAGTAAAAAACAAAGATGGTTTTCACCCAACGTGGATTGAGGTGAGGAAGCAGGCACAGGAAGTCAAGTGTCTTTAACCTTCGTAATGCTGGGGCCCTTTCTAAGTTGCTTTCCCGTCTGGTCTGGGCTCTCTCCCGATCCCCTCAGCCGCCCCTGGAAGGTGCGGGTGGACGTGGACCCTCGTTCCACATTCCCAGTTTCCCATGGCTGAATTCTGTTCCTTCTCCCTCTGTAGCCACACCCCATGAACCGTCAGGGCTCTTCCGGAACTTCCCTTCGGTGGGTGATTCTCACACTGTATTCTGTGTCAAGTCTGTTTCCACTGTGCTCTTGTAGTCTCCGGCCTGGGATGTGACCCTCACTCTGGATTCAGGCTGTGCTTCTAGAATGTTGAACGAATGCATTGACTGAAATCAGGCACTTACACTCACTGGCCTCTTGAGGCAGTGACTTTTTTTCCCCTGGAAAACGTGCCGATGATTTTTAGACCATGGAAAGTGATACAAATGCATTCACATTTTTGTTGTGATACTTCCTGAGGATGATCAGCCAGTCTTGACCTGGGAAAGAAGATCCCACACCTCCAGGGACTAAGTTCGTGCTCCCTGGGCTGCTGATCTAGGTCCCCCGGAGGAGCCTGGTAAGAGTGGATTTCCTGAGCCCATGAGAGTCTGGGGTGGGATGCAGGACTGTCCCTTCAGCCAGCCCTGAGTGATTTCCGTGAGCACTGCATCTAGAACCTCTGTGCAAAGGGCTTGGGCGTTCACATTTTGCCTCCTCCGCCAGCTCCAATTGCCTGGTCTCCCCAGCACAGAGAGCCGTGTGCACAGGTAACTGGGTTGTTCTCTTGTTTGATTCCAGTAACTGGGAGCACAGGACAGGAAGTCAGGCCTTTGGGTCTAAGGAAGTTTAGATTCACGTTATCCAACTGTCACTGAGAGTGTGCACAGACCGAGCGTTACCATGTTCTAATCAATGGTGCATTTCTCTTTTTTTAATTAATTTTTATTTTTTATATAGTTTATTATCAAGTTGGTTTCCATATAACACCCAGTGCTCTTCCCCGCAAGTGTCCTCCTCCATGACCATCACCCCTCTTCCCCCCTCCCTCCTTAGCTCTCTGTTTATTTTCAGTATTCAAAAGTCTCTCATGATTTGCATCCCTCTCTCTCCCCAGCTCTCTTTCCCCCTTCCTCTCCCCACGGTCCTCCATTAGGTTTCTCCTGTTAGACCTATGAGTGCAAACATATGGTGTCTGTCCTCCTCCTCCTGACTTATTTCACTTAGCATGACTCCCTCGAGGTCCATCCACATTGCTACAAATGGCCAGATTTCATTCTTTCTCATTGCCATGTAGTATTCCATTGTATGCAACCAAGAATCTTTTATCCAGCAAGCCTGTCATTCAGAATAGAAGGAGAGATAAAGGTGTTCCCAAATAAACAAAAATTAAGAGAGTTCATCACCACCAAACCAGCCCTATGGGAAATGCTAAGAGGGACTCTAAGAGAAAAGGTAGCAAGGAATATAAGACACCAGAGATGTCAGCACAAACATGCACTCTACAAAGAACACAATGAATCTAAACACACATTTTTCAGTAATAACACTGAATGTAAATGGACTGAATGCTCCAATCAAACCATACAGAGTAGCAGAATGGAAAAAAAAAACCCAAATCCATCTATTTGCTGCCTACAAGAGACTCACCTTAGACCTGAAGACACCTTCAGACTGAAAGTAAGGGGACGGAGAGAGAGATGGTGTGTTTCAAGTGGCAACGTCACCTCCTCTGGTTGACAGCCTGTGCTGGATCGCAATGCGTTCTGTATGATTGTGTTAAAAAGAAGGATTTTAACTGACCTGGTCTTTAAGGTTCCTGCAGTGCTTGTGTCCATGGTGTAGAGGAGGCTGGGGTCGGTTGTCTAGACCACTCCCCTCCATTGGAGTTGCTCAGTCCCTTGCCCTGCAGCCTCCAGTTCAGCCCCTGCCGCAGAGCCGGACCCCCACTCTCATCCACCCCCCCTGCTGAGCTGAGCAGCACTGGACTGCAGACCTCTCGCGCCTTAGGGCTCCTGGCGCCCTTGTCTCCTTCCTTCCCTTGCATCTCCTGGAGCCAGCACTCCCATGGGCCCCGTTGCTCCCTCTCCCTGCTTGCCTGTGGCCGAGCCCCAGCTCCAGATCTGCACCTCCCCTCTTTGGGTGCTTTTAGGCTCGAATCTGCCCCCAGGGTCCCTTATCTGGGGGTGCCCCCTGCCTGTGTGACTTCACTTGGAGTTCAGAATGTGTCTTCCTCTCTCAGGGTCACCTCTGTGACTCCTGCCCCTCCCTCCCCTGTGCCAGCGGGGGAAGCCATCTACAGCACCTCTTCACCCACCCTCCCTCCTGCCCCCACCGCCCTTCCCCTGCTTCCTGCTTCCCTCCTACCCAGGTCATCAAGGTTGATCTTGCACACGTTGCTAGGAGGAGGAGCCTTTTTTGTTCCGACCTTTGCTGGCCATGCTTGGTCAAGTCTTCATGTCCTTGCGGGGCTGACAGATCGGTTCCTAATTCAAGTTGCTGGGCTCAGCTGTCCCCTCAGATCCTGTCATGGTGCCAGAGTGATATATGTGAATGCCAGTTTGGCCCTGACATCTGTTGTTGAAAAGGCTCGGTGATGTCCTGCTACCCACAGCCCCAGGCCCGAGCTGGTCTGCACGCCCATGTGGTTCCTGACCCCGTCTGTCCGCCCTCGGCCCATCCACGCTCAGATTCACGCCTGCTACCTTGGACAGCACGGAGTTGTGTGTTGTTCCCCTGCCAGAACTTAGCATTTCCGGATGCGTAGACTTGACTCATTCGCCCACGTGCGGAGAACCTGCTCTCACTCTGCCCAGTGGAGTCCGATCCAGAGCGTCTTTCCCGAACACCCTCCCCCCATAGGTGTCCCCTTGTACTGCGCGCATGGCTTGTGCTTGAACTTGGCGCCACCTGCTCTGTTCGGTCACCTGACTTCCCGCCGCTCCTCCTTGTGCGTCTCCGTGTTCGCGTGCAGCTTGGTCCGCTTTGTGTGAATGGATAGAATCGCTGTGAAAGGCTGGCGACTCAGAGCCCTGGAAACGCCCTTTGGAGATTTCAGCCTTGACCGCTCGGGGGCTGCAACCACGTGGAGCTGGTCTCTGTTCACTGTGGCTCTGCTCTCTGCCGCCAGCCCAGCCAGACCGTCCCCCACGGATCCTTCCCACTGGGTCCTTCCCCTCTCCTGAAAATGATCTGCTTAAGTTACAGATAAGGAATAGAAGCTTAGGGAGACAGTAATTTACTCAGTGATACCTGCTGGCTCAGGATAGATCAGGACTTGCATAAAGGTCTGGTCATTAATCCTGTGTGATTATCACCAGGCAAAAATCCGGTTCTTTCTTTTTAAGATAAAAACTTTTTTTTTTTTTGGCCCACTTGACAAGAGCCACATAGAAAGCCAAGTACAGCTAGTAGTAACACACTGGAGGCCTGAGTGACCTGTGGCTTCTTTGCGTTGTGTAGCAGCCTGGAAGCTCCATGTGTCCTTTACATTTCTCTTTTTTTGCTTTTTAAATTTTTTTTAGTGTTTTATTTTTATTTTACAGAGAGACAGTGTGAGCAGGAGTGGGTCAGAGAGAGAGGGTGACACAGAATCTGAAGACAGGCTCCAGGCTCTGAGCTGTCAGGACAGAGCCCAATGCGGGGCTTGAACCCAGGAACTATGAGATCATGACCTGAGCTGAAGCGGATGCTCAACCGACTGAGCCCCCCAGGCGCCCCTTGTTTACATTTCTAAAGCACAACAGAGCATGCCTGACTGTTGGGACCCCTGAGGCCCTTGTAACCTCAAATACTTGCTGTCTTACCCCTTCTGGAAGAGGTCTGCTGAAGGGATGCAGAGAAACGGGGGCCTGAAGGTCACGGTCAGTGTGATTTTTGTGGAAACTGACTTTGGTAAATAATTGTCGTCCCCCCCAGAGGACACATAAAGAAATAAGTTGTAGATTTACTGAATTTTAAGAGGCAAGAACATGAAGGCAGAACCCGTATTTCATTCACATGCTTGATACCTGGTCTTTATTTCTTAAGCTGTTTAATACTTCTCCATGACCCGCTCATAATTCCCATGATACACGGCGTCACGATTAAGTGATGTAAGTAAAGAAAGTCGGTGTGTCCCCCAGAGTCGCGGAGGGATTTTGGGTGACCGAAAATACGATTGAAGGTATGGATAAAGGCGAGCGTGATGTTCAGACTCTCATAAGCTAAATTGAATTACGCATAAAAATAGGCATCTGAATATATTCTTTTTCTATAACTGAAATGTTGAATGCCTTCTTTTGCACTGGTGTTACTAGAATTAGTGCTTCAAAAACAAGCTTGGCGGCTTAAAGCCTCTGGCATGTGGCACCGTATGCCTTTAATGAGCACATCTGAAATATTAAATCATTCCTTTAAGAGTGATAAAGTCTTCTTTGGGGTTCTCATTTTCTTTCTAATTTAGATTCTTGGTTATAAGCAGCTCAGTTGTACGTGGTTTGAGAGTCCCCGGGTAGAAATCATTCTGCGAGCTCGCAAATCTTCTTTTAAAAAGTCTATTAATATGCCTTTTATCTTTATGATTTGGGACAGCGAGTCATTAACTTTACATTCATTTCAGTGATTTAAAACTAAATGCAAGAGCAAGACAAAAGAACTTTGGCATAAGAAGCAGAGGAATTTAGTAGAACGGAATACTGCGGAAGGCATTTTATATAGATTCGCACTCGCTGTGTTCACTTCCTGGTGTGTAGAAAGAAACAACCGTTTTCTGGAGTGGGGTGAAGACATGCTATTTCTCAGGAAGGACTTTCCGGAAGCTACACATACGTGAGAATTCACATAAGGATGATAAGTAGAATTTTCCTAACATAGAGGATAAAAGAGGCACTGAGGCAGGAGATTACAGTGCAGTGTAAGTGTGCGACACGGTGAGTGTGCAGGACGGTATAAGTGTGCGACATGGCGAGTGCATGGGACAGTTCAGTGTGTGACACGGTGACTGTGCAGGATGGTATAAGTGTGTGACACGGCGAGTGTGCGGGACAGTTCAGTGTGCAGCGTGGCGAGGGTACGGTGCAACATCCATGTGAAATAAAGGATGTTCCGCACGCTGTACATGGTCAGTGAGGAGGTGAACTGGAGGTGGACAAACATATGTTGCAACTCCAAGTCTGCTCCTCACTTCTCTGGCACCAGGAATATGTGGAAAGACCTTTCTAGACCTGCTCTGTGAAGTGGAGCCTACAAAGGGGTCGCCTTCCGGGACTGAATGTGGGATTCGGTGAGATAAAGCTGCCAGCACCTGATAGCTCGGGACTTAGCCCAGCGCAGGAGCTCTGGAAGCGTCAGGAAGCGTCTTCCCGCCTGGAGCAGACGTCGGTGCGCTATGACTTCTGCTGAAGTTTCGTTCTGGGCAAGTCCGGGCTCCTTGAACGAGTCGGGGTGCTTGTTAAGAGCCTCCTCCGGAGCAGCAGGACCCTGGGCGGAAGCGCTGATGGCATTGCACCTGCTTGTTGGTGACAAGCATGGCGAATCGCTGGAGGAAGGCGACCACACTGTCCCGTCTCGCACTCTGTTGGGATAGTCTGTGCGTGGTAGAGTCTAGGAGCGTGGGATTTGAGATGCCGGGAGGAAAGAGCCCTGCTGGAATATCAGGTATGGCACTGACGGCATGGGAGATGCAAAACCGCCTCCCGGCTCTGCGGTCACATGTTGTCATGACAGGAAAGCAAAAGAAGTCGCATAGAAATGGCACATCACTCTCTGGGGTCTGCCTGTGAGGTGACCTTTAGCGAGGACATGCATACGAGCTGGAGAGGGAGCAAATGTCCAAGCAAACTGAAAAAGTACCGTGACCCCACAGGACGAATGTCAGGGCCAACTCTTGTCATGCATGCAGGCGTGAAAATGAAAATGCTAGAGACAAGTAACAGCCTTATGTGTGCAACGTATAGACCAAGAAGGGCAAGGCCACGGTCAGCCTCTGCTAGTGACTGATGATGGAAAAAGTCAAAGTCACGGAAAGATGCATCTCCTCATTGTAATTGTGGTCCCCAGCCTCTTCATCAAAGACAGTGAGCTGAAGCAAGGAAAACAAATCAGGACCTTGGAGTAAAGCCCAGGATAGGTGAGGAAATTAAAATGAAAACTCATGTATGTATTTTTTTATTGAAAAATTGTATTTAAATGTTTATTTAATTTTGAGAGGAGAGAGAGACAGAGAGACAGAGAGAGCTGGCAAGCACAGGGGAGGGGCAGAGAAAGAGGGAGACACAGAATCAGAAGCAGGCTCCAGGCTCTGAGCTGTCAGCAGAGAGTCCGACTTGGGGCTCGAACTCACGAACCGTGAAATCATGACCTGAGCTGAAGTCAGATGCTTAATTGACTGAGCCCCCCAGGCGCCCTTGTGTATTTCTTTCAAATCAACTCAGGTGAGGCTCAGGTGAGTCGCATGCCAGGTGACTGAAAGAACTTCCGGTGTGATTGCGGGGGCTCTTGGCAGTTCTGGGACATGATGGAGAATGACAGAAACCTGCAAGAACTGGGCAGGACATCGGGACAGATGTCCTGAGCTTCATAGAGCATCCTAGAGACTATAAATTGGTATAGAAGTTCCCATCCCAAGCAATACGTTATATGTTTTAAGGTCACCCCCTCATCACACATAATTTTAAGACACTACTGAAACACAAGGAACAGAATAGTTCACAAAAGTAAGTCATTACAAACTAACCTGACTACTTAGTGGAAAATCGAATTACAATTAATACTGCATTTAGCCCGTGTATAAAATTAGGGGAAATAATTTCTGAGATTCCTATTTATAAGAACTTATGGTAGAGTTTAGTTTGATTTTTTTTTCTTATGTGATGTTAGATTTTTTTTTTTCCATTGTGGCAAAACAGCTGACAGGTTTACCATTGTGACCGTTTTGAAGCGCACAGGTCTCCAGAAGTTCTTCCCGTTGCACAGCTGAAGTCTTAGACTCCCTGAACAACAGCTTCCCGCTTCCTCCCCTGCTGACCACCCTGCACCCACACCCCCTTCCCGTCTGTGACCTTGACAGCTCTAGATTCCTCCTCTAAACAGAATCATGCCGTATCTATGCATCTTTTCTGTTTTGCCTTTTCCACTTAGCAGATGTCCATTTTGTAGCGTATGACAGGACTTCCCTTTTCCCTTAAGGTGGAATAATCTTCTCTTGTATGAACGCTCTGCCTTTTGTTTCTCTGTTCATCCATTGACAGGCAGTTTGCTTTCTTTCCCTTTGCAGCAACTGAATAATGCTGTGATGAATATGGGTATGAAAATATCTTTGTCATCTTGCTTTCAGCTCTTTTTTGACATCCATCTTGAGGTGGGATTTCTGAGTCAAAAGATAATCCCATTTTTCATTTTCTACAGCTTTATTGGCATGTAATTGACAGACAACTGTACATTTAAGATGCACAACGAAGTGGGTTTCTGCAGGTGTATATTGCAAAATGATTACTACAATGTAGTTAACATACCCATCACCTTACATAGTTATAATTTTGCATGTGCCTGTGTGGTGAGCACTTTAAAAATCTACCTCTTGCTTATATATTACAGTTTATACTTATTACTTATATTCAATATAATATGGTTAACCTTAGTCACCATGCTGTATGTTACATCATAGAACTTACTCATTTTGCAAATTTTTTAATGTTTATTTTTGAGAGAGAGAGAGACAGAGAGACAGAGAGAGTGGGGGAGGGCAGAGAGCAAGGGAGACACAGAATCCGAAGCAGGCTCCAGGATTGGAGCTGTCAGCACAGAGCCCGAAGCGGGGCTCGAACTCACAAAACATGAGATCGTGTCCTGAGCCTAAGTTGGACACTTAATGTGTGGAGCCACCCAGGCGCCCAGAACTTATTCATTTTGTAATTGGAAGTTGACCTTTGCCCACCACCAGTCATCTCCCCCCACTTCTCTGCTCCCGCTGCCCCTGCCCCCCTGAAAACCATCCATTTGTTCTCCGTTTTTACAAGGTTCTTTGTTTTAAAATTGAGATCATGCAGTATTTGTCTTCCTCTGTCTGACTTATGTCACTTAGCCTAATGACCTCAGGGTCATCCACTTGTCAAAGGTGGCAGGGTCTTCTTCGTTTCTGTGGCTGAATAGTATCCCATTATATGTATAATTTCTTTGAGCCTCCCCATACTGTCGTCTAATACTGCACCATTTTCCATTCCCACTAACAATTATTAGGGTCCCGTTTCTCCACATCCTTGCCAAAGCTTGCTAGTTTTTGTGTTCTTGATCGTGGCCATTACAACAGTGGTGATATCTCTTTGTGGTTTTGATTTGCATTAGTGATGTCGAGCACCTTTCCATATGCTTGCTGGTCATTCGTGAATCATCTTTGGAGAAATGTTCATTGCTCATTATAAATAAGGTTTTTCTTGTTCAGTTGTAGGAGTTATTTAAATATTTTGGATACTAACCCCTTACCATATATATGGTTTGGAAATATTTTTTCTTATTCTCTAGATTGCCTTTTCACCCTGATGATTTTTCCTTCGCTGTACAGACATTTCAGGGTTTGCTGTAGTCTCATTTGTTTATTTTTGCTTTTTATTGTCTGTATTTTTTTTGTGATAGCCAAGACATCACTGCCAAATCCAATGCCATGAAGCTTATCTTCTCTCTTCTCTTCTGGGAGCTTTATAGTTTCAAGGCTTATGTTTAGGTCTTTAGTCTGTTTTGAGTTGGTTTTTGTCTATGGTATAAAGTAAGGATCCAATTTCATTCTTTTGCATGTGGGCATTTGATTTTCCCAGCATCTTTGCTCAAGAGACTTTGCCTCTTACATAGTCTGGGCACCCTCACTGAAGATCATTTGGCCAAGTTCATGAGGATTTATTTCTGAGCTCTGTATTCTATTCCATTGGCCTATACATCTGTCTTTGGGCCAGTACAATACTATTTTGATCATTATAGCTTTGTGATATATTCTGAAATCAGGAAATATGAGACATCCAGTTTGTTCTTTGTCAGGATTGTTTCAAATCTATGGGGTCCTCTGGCATTCCATGAGTTTTAGGATAGTCTTTTTTATTTGTGCAAAAAATGCCATTGAGATTTCGATAGAGATCACATTACATCTATAGATCACTTGGGGAAGCATGGGCATTTTATGATACTAAGTCTTCCAGCCCATTAGCATGGGTTGTCTTTCTATTTATTTATATCTTTTTAAATTTTTTTCAGGAATACTTTGTAGTTTCCAGAGTACAGGTCTTTCACTCCTTGGTTATGTTTATTCCTGAGTATTTTATTCGTTTCAATGCTATTGAAATGGGATTGTTTTCTTAATTTTCTTTTAAAAGTATTCATTCAAAAAAATTAGTCATTGTTAGTGTATAGAAATACCACTGATTTTTGTGTGTTGATTTTGCATCCTGAAAACTTACTTTATTTGTTCTACTAGTTATTCTGGGGGAATCTTTAGGATTTCCTATGTATAGGAACATGTTGTCTGTGAACAGAGATAACTTTACTTCTTCCTTTGAAGTTTGGATGTTTTAATTTCTTTTTCTTGTCTAATTGCTCTGGCTAGGACTTCCAGTAAGGTATTGAATAGGAGAGATAAGAATGTGTGTCCTTTCCTTCTTCCTGGTCTTAGAGGAAAAGCTGTCAGTTTTTCACCACTGAGTATGATATTAGTTGTAGGCTTTTCATATATGGCATTTAAAACATATTCCTACTTTGTTGAGTATTTTTATTATGAAAGGATATTGTGTTGGATTTTGTCAGATGCTTTTCCTGTGTCATTTGAGATGATCATGTGAATTTTGCCCTTTGTTCTATTAAATTTGTTTTTCTTTTTAATGTTTATTTATTTTTGAGAGAGAAAGATCATGAGCAGGGGAGGGGCAGAGAGAGACAGAAACTCAGAATTGGAGCAGGCTCCAGGCTCTGAGCTGTCAGCACAGAGCCTGACGTGGGGCTTCAACTCATGACCTGAGCCGAAGTCAGAGACTGAGTCACCCAGGTGCCCCTGCCCTTTGCTCTATTAATGAGATGTATTATATTAATAGGTTTTCAAATACTGAAATATTCCTGCTTCTCAGGAGCAAATCTCACCTGGTCATGGTATATATTGATTTTAATGTGCTTTGAATTTACTTTGCTAGTGTTTTGTTAAGGATTTTTCATCAATATTTACCATGGATATTGGTCTGTAGTTTTCTTTTCATGTAGTGTCTTTGGCTTGGTATCATGATAATACTAGCATCATTAAATGAGATTGGAAGTGTTTCTTCTACAGCTTCTTGGAAGAATTTGAGAAGGATTAGTATTAATTCTTCTTTAACTGTTTGATAGAATTCTTCAGGGATACCATCTGGTTCTGGACCTTTCTTTTTTGGAGGTTATGATTATTAATTAGATCTCCTTACTGGGTAGAGTTCAGCTCAGATTTTTAATGTGTTCTTGGTATATTTTGCTGTATTTGATGTATTTGGTGTATTTTAGGAATGTATCCGTTTCTACTAGGTTATCCGATGTTGGCATACAGTTGTTCATACTGTTCTCTTATAAACCCTTTTATTTCATTGACCTCAGTTGTCCTATCTCTTCTTCATTCCTGATTTATTTGAGTCTTCTCATTTTTTTTTAATTCTCAATTTTGTCGATCTTTTCAAAGCCCACCTCTTAGTTTCATTCATAGTTATTTTTTTCTACTCTCCATTTTATTTATTTCTGATCCAATCTTTATTATGTCCTCCCTTCTAATTTTGGGCTCAGTTTCTTTTCTAGTTCCTTCATGTGTGAAGTTGGGTTATTAATTTCAGATCTTTCTTCTTGGATGTCGGTGTTTACTTCTCTAAACTTCCTTCTTGCTACTGATTTCCTGCGTCTCATAGATTTGCTGTGTTGTGTTCTCATTTTTATTTGTCTCAAGATATGTTCTAATTTCCTTTGTGATGGTTTCTTAGACTCATTGTATTTTAGGGGTGTGTTTTTTCCACATACCTACGAATGCTCCAGTTTATTCTCCTGTTCCTGACATTTAGTTTCATTCTTTTGTGGTCAAAAAGATACCTCGTGTGATTGCATACCCATATTCTTAACCTTTTCAATATTCTTAAAATTTTAAGACTTGTTTTGTGGCCTAATATGTCCTCATATGTCATCTACCGTGGAGAACGTTCCTTGTACACTTGGAGAACAGTGTGTATTCTGCTGTTGTTGGGTCGAGTGTTCTATGTATGTCTGCTAGGATGAATTGGTCGGTAGAGTTCAGGTCCTCTCTTTGCTTATTGATCTTCCATCTAGCTGTTGGAGTCATTATTGAAAACAAGGTGTGTTAGTCAGGGGTAAGGAAAGAGAAGGACATTTATTTTGGTCAGGAATTGGATCATGTGATTATAGAGGCTGAGAAGTCCCATAGTATGCTTCCTGTAAGCCATGGGCCCAGGGAAGAGAGCTCCTGATGTAATTCATTCTGTGTCCCATAGCCTGAGAACCAGGAGAACTGATGGTGTAAATCCTACTCTAGAGCAGAAGATGAAATGAGATGTTTCAGCTCGATGAGGTGTGGATAAAGGGACAGATTCCTCTGTCTTCTGCCTTTGTTTTCATCAGGAACTCAGTAGACTGGAAAATGCCCAACTGCACTGGGTAGGGCAGTCTGCTTTCTAAGTCCACCAGTTAAAATCTAATCTTATCTGGAAACACTGTCACAGACAGGACCGGAAGCCGTGTTTAATCTGGGAACCCCATGGCTCACCCAAATGAACATATACAATGAGCCATCACATGAGATATTGAAATCTCCTACTGCTTTCATGTTATAATCTATTTCTGCTTTAAATTATGGTAGTTTTTTCAAGTATTTGGGTGCTCTGATGTGAGGTTTACATATATGTGTAATTGTTATGTATTCCTGGTGCATTGACCCTTTTGTCATCATAATATCTTCTTCGTCTTTTTTGACATGTTTGACTTCGCATGTATTTAATCTGCTATAAGTCTATCTCTATCTGTTTTCCTTTGGTGACTATTTAGAGGGAATATCTTTTCTTATCTTTTCACCTTCAGCCTATATGTGTCCTTACATCTAAAGTGAGTCCCTTTCTTTTTAAGTCCGTTCAATTACTTTATGTTTTTTGTTAGGAGAGTTGAACCATTTAAATATTAAGTAACTATTGACTGGGAAGGACTTATTATTGACATTTTGTTCATTGTTTCCTGTTTATCTTATAGTTAGTTTGTTCTCCTTTTCCTTCCTTGCTGCCTTCCTGTAGGCTTTGTTGATCTTTTGTGGTGACATACTTAGCTTCCTTATTTTCTTTTGTAGATCTTCCATTGTTTTTTTCTTTGTGGTTTCCATGGGGATTACATAAGATGTCTTACAGTTATATAAAAAAGAACCAATCAGAGATGGAGACCACAATAAATGAAATTAAAAATACACTTGCTGGAATAAATAGGAGGCTATAAGAAGCGGAGGAACAAAGTAATGAACTACAAGTCAGAATAATGGAAGATAATCAAGCAAACAAATGAGAGGAAAAAGAATTGTGCAAAATGAGAATAGACTTAGGGAACTCAGTGACTTCATCAAGTGAAATCACATTTGCACTAGAGGGATCTCAGAAGGATAAGAGAGAGAAAATGGGGTGGAAATTTTATTTCAATAAATAATAGCTGAAAACTTCCTTAATCCAGAGAAAGAAATAGATATCCAGATCCAGAAGGCACAGAGATCCATTAAACATCAACTCATGAAGGGGGTGCCTGGGTGGCTCAGTCGGTTAAGTGCCTGACTCTCCATTTCAGCTTAGATCATGATCTCACAGTCTTGAGATAGAGCCCCTTGTTGGGCTCCAAGTAGGACATGGAGACTGCTTAAGATTCTCTCTTTTCTTCTGCCTCTGCCCCTCCTCCACTTGCATGTGCATTCTCTCTCCCTCTCTCAAAACAAAATCAACCCATGGAGGTTCCCATAAAGACACATAGTAATCAAAATGGTAAAAGGGTAGTGATAAATAAAAAAATTGAAAGCAGCAGGAGAAAAGGCAGTTGCATACCAGGGAGTCCCCGTAAGGCTTTTGGTAGGTTTTTCAGCAGAAACTTTGCAGGACAGAAGGGAGTAGAATGATATATTCAAGGTGTTAAAGGGAAACATCCACAGTCAAGAATACTCCAGTTAGCTGTCATTCAGAATAGAAGGAGAGATAGGACACCTGCCTGGCTTAGTTGGTAGAGAATAAGACTCTTGATTTTGGGGTTGGGAGTTTGAGCTCCACATTGAGTGTAGCAATTCCTTAAAAATATATCATGGAAAGAGCCTAAATGTCCATCACCTGATGAATGCATCAAGAAGATGTGGTTTATATACACAGTGGAGTACCACATGAGAAAGAATGAAATATGGCCATTTGTAGCAACGTGGATGGACCTCAAGGGTGTCATGCTAAGCAAAATAAGTCAGGTGGAGAAGGACAGATACCATATGTTTGCATCATAGGTCTAACAGGAGAGTAGCCCTGTAAAAAGTAGTAAAGGAGTAGTAAAGGAGAGACCCTGAGTGGAAAGGAAAGACTGCAAGTGATAGTAGGAAAACTAGAAAACACAAAAGCATTAAAAATTAGTATTTCTATAAGAAAACGGGTAAGGGAGTCACAAGATAAAAGGATATAAAGTATAATGCCTTACACCTAAAATGTTGGGGAGTAAAGGATGTGTGTGAACTTAAGTGACCGTCCACTTACAGACAGCTATGGAAGATGTTAATCACAATCCTAGTGGTAAAAAAAAAAAAAGCCACCAATCAAAAGCCACTAATATGCAAAGAATAAAGAGAAAGGAACCCAAGCATATCACTGAAGAAAACCAGCCAACCATGAAAGACACCAAGAGAAGAAAGGATCAGAGAAAAACTGCAAAAACAACCACAAAACAAGTAACAAAACGGCAATACGTATCTACCAATAGTGACTTTGAATAGAAATGGACTACGTGCTCCAATCAAAAGACATGGGGTGACAGAGAGGATAAAAAGGGGAAAAAACTCTATATGCTGCCTACAAGAGACTAATTTCAGACTGAAACACATCTCCAGATTGAAAGTGAGGGATGGAGAAACATTTACCATGCAGATGGATATCAAAACAGTAGCAATACTTGAATCAGATAAAACAGACTTTAGAACAAAGACAGCACAAGGGACAACGATGGGCACTATATAATGAGAAAGGGGACAATCCAACAGGAAATAACAATTGTAAATATTTTTGTATCCAACATGGGAACTCCAAAATACATAAAACAATTAATAACAGACATTAAGGAACTTATTTGATAGCAACACAACAATAGTAGGAGACTTTAACAAATCAAGTATGTCAATGGAAAGCCCATCCAAACAGAAAATCAACAAGGAAACAGTGGCTTTGGATGACACGCTGGACCAGATGGATTCAACAGATCTATTCAGGACATTTCATCCTAAAACAGCAGAACACACTTTTTTTTTCCCCAAATGCACATGGAACATTCTCCAGAGTAAATCACATATTAGGCCACAAAACAAGCCTCAACAAATTAAAAAAAGATTGAAGTCATATGCATCTTTTCTGACCACAATGCTAGGAAACTAGAAATCAACAACAGAAAAAGTTTTTACCCCCATCCCCCCAAAAAACAACCCCAATTCAAAGGGATACATTCACCCCTATGTTTATTGTGACATTATTTACAATAGCTAAATATGGAAACATCCCAAGTGAACATTAATAGAAGAATGGATAAAGAAGAGGTAGAATGTTGTCCAGCCATAAAAAGAATGAAAATTTGCCCTTTGCAAGGACATGGATGGAGCCAGAGAGTACAGTGCTAAGCAAAACAAGTTAATCAAAGAAAGAGAAATACCATATGATTTCACACAAATGTGGAAATTAAGAAACAAAACAAATGAGCAATGGAAAAAAAAAGAGAGAGGGAGGTGTCTGGGTGACTCTGCTGGATAAACATCTGACTCTTGATTTTGGCTCAGGTCACAGTCTCATGGTTTGTGGGTTCGAGCCCTGCATTGGGATTCTCTCTGCCCCTCCTTGCTCTCTCTCTCTCCCTCTCTCTTTTTCTTTCTATGTCTCAATAAATAAACTTAAAAAAATTAAAGAGAGAAAGGCAAACCAAGAAACAGACTCTTAATTACAGAGAACACACTGATAGTTACCAGAGAGAAGGTGAGCCAGGCGGTGGAGGAATCAGAGGATGGGGATTAAGGGGTGCACTTGTGATGAGCACCGGCTGATGTCCAGAAGTGCTGCCTACTGTAGACCTGAAACTAAGGTAACACTGCATGTCGGTAATATGAGGGTTAAAACAATCATATAAAGATCTATTTTAAGCTGATAACAACTTTATAGAAAACATTTACTCCTTTACACAAACACCCCCATTTTGTGCTCTTGATGTCACAAATTGCATTTTTACACAGTATATCCATTAACATAACTTTATAGTTAGTTCTTCTGTTTTGGTCTTTTGAATTTTATACGATAATTAAGAGTGATTTAAGCACTGTCATTACAGCATTATAGGATGTGTGTTTGAGTACATACTTGCCTTCACCAGGGAGTTTCATATTTTTGCAGGCTTGCTTTTTCATGTGAGCGTTTCTCCCTTCAGCTTGAAGGACTCTGTGGCATTTCTTGTAGTACAGTTCTCACGGTAGTGTGTCTCTCAGCTTCTGCTTCTCTGGAAAAGTCTATTTCTCTTTCCTATTTGCAGGATAGTTTAGTTGGGTATATTCTTTTTAATTTTTTTATTTAAATTTGTTTTGAGCGGGGCAGAGAGAGTAGGAAAGAGAATCCCAAGCAGGATCCAGGATAGTGCGGAGCCCCATGCAGGGCTCGATCTCATGAACCGTGAGATCATGACACGAAATAACATCAAGCATTGGATGCTTAACCGACTGAACCCGGGTATATTCTTAATTGGCAAGTTTTTTTTTTTCTATTAGTACTTTGAATGTATTATCCTGCTCCTTTCAGACCTGAAAGATTTATCCAGGGAAATCTGCTGATAACATTGTGAGCCTCCCTAGCACATGAAGAGTCACTTTTCTTCTGGTACTTTCAGGATTCTCTTTTTGTCTTTGACTTTTGACACTTTGATCTTGTGTGTCAATGTGGGTCTTTGGGTTCATCCGGGTAGGAATATACTGAGCTTCTTAAATATGACGTTTGTTTCCTTCCTTAACCATGGAGCATTTTTAGCCAGTATTTCTTCAAAGAAATTCTTTTTTTTTTTCTTTGTCTTTCTTCTAGAAATCCCATATAAGCATATTGATTTCCTTTTAATGTCTTATTTAATGGGGCTATTCTGAATTTGTTGTCAGATATTTCATTGATTTTCATTTCTTTAAGATTGATTTTGTAGACTTAGTTTTCCTTTGATTGTGTCATGTTTTTCTTTTTCCCCTTCCTTCCTCCCTCTCTTCCTCCCTCCTTCCCTCCCTTTCTTCCTTCCTGAGTTGGGATTATGAAAAAACAGCCTCCTCTCCTTCTCTTCATAGTCTGGCTAGGTACAGGGGCAAACCTTTACCAATCAACTTAGCTAGAGACTCTGGGAGTCACCCAGAATTTGTGGGATTCATCTTCTCTGTGTGATCTTCCAGTTAGAGAAGATTACCAGTTTCTTTCTCAGGAGTCTGTGGCCTGTCCCACCCTCTGCTCTCTGCAGTGGGCAAGCTCTCTGGTGCTGGACGAAGTCACTGGGCTCTCCTCTAATCCCAGTGGCACCCAGGCACCCAGAGCATGCTGGTTCTGTCCACACCCTAGAACCCAGAGCATGCTTATTCTGTCCACACCCCAGAACCTAGAGTGTGCTGATTCTGTCCACACCCCAGAACCCAGAGTGTGCTGATTCTGTCCACATCCCAGAACCCAGAGCATGCTGATTCTGTCCACACCCCAGAAACTAGGCAGAAACTAGTCCCCCTGGAAGCCTCCTCCAAAGGTGGATGCTGTGTGCATCTTCCTCTCTTCATTTTCCTTCCTGAGGCAGAAGGTGTGGGTTGGGAATTTTCTCCCAGTCCTGAGGGGCTGTGCCAGCTTGGGGGCAGGGCAAGTGTGGGTAGAGAGCAAAGGCTTTTCTTACTCATTTCAATGCAGCTGTTCTTGGCGTGGGGCCTGCTTGGGCTACAGTAACTTCTTTGGGGCATTTCAGTCTATTTATTATTTATGTCAAGTCAGTGTATCTGTGGGAGAACCAGAGACGAGGATTCTCATTCCATCATCTTGCTGAAGCCGCTCCGGAGGCTGGAGGTTAGTTGATTTTTAACAAGGAATTCTACCACCTTTTTTGGATTTGACAGAAGGCATCATGTCCTTGATCGGCTGTGACCCACCTCTGTGGACAGGAGACTCTGGGTGAGGTGAGTGAGGTTAACTGAGCCAAGTTGCCTTTAGGGGAAATGTATTTCATTGAGCAGTGTCCGTCTTGGGCAGTCAAAGATCAACTTTAATGAGACGTAGTTGAAAGAGTAGCCAAAGAGGTGTGACAGTGATCGGAAGAAATCTAAGTAGAGGATTGATCAAGGCCAAATCATTGAGGAACAGAAGACTAAAATGGGATCCCAGGTAATCTTCAAGACCAGCAAGATACAAGCACGGCCTGAAGGGACTTCACGAGTGGAAGCTGCACTCACACACTGGACATGGGATACCGATTGTCATAGAAACGTTGCAAAGTACATGTAAACCCAAAGAGGAAGTGAAAAAGTTCGCATTCCCACTACTCTGTGGGAACATACTTTTCCCAGCTTGGTGAATATCCCTTCGTAACAGTGTCTGTATGGATGGATGTGTGTGATTAAGATGACTATGTATGTGGTGTGCGTCTGAATGTCTATCCATCGCCATTCATTTTACTGTTTTCCCTATTGCTTAGCACCCAAATGGTTCAGGTGAAATTGAACCAGATCAGACTTTGGAAGTGGACCATGATTTAGCTTAGGTTCATCAGCCTCCTAGTATTCTGTTGCCGTGGTGATTTATCAGGGTTAAGAACTGATCCAGTCAAATGTGGTCAGGTCTTTTCTTCCATTATTGAGTCTGTATCCATCTATCCATCTGTCTATATATCTGTCTGTCTGCCTATCTGTCCATCCTTCTCCCCTCTCTCCCCACTTTTCTCTCTCTCTTACATTGTCCTACTGCAGACCTGTTCCTGTCATGACAGAAAATGGCCTCTGAAGAAAACTACCACGAGATGCAGTAGGAAGTGAATGAGAAGAGAAAGGCGCTAACACAGTAGTCAGATCTTGCCCGACGCACTCCCCCGTGCAAACTACTTTTAATTTAGAATTTTGTAGGTTGTAGAAGGACAGTCATTCTTATTAATTCTCTTGATTTTAGCTTTTATTTATTGACAACATGACACTCAATAGAGAAAAAATGCATCTGACATAAACACTCACTGTAACGAATTATAAGGTAAACACATGTGTCCAGAAAGAAACCACTGTAGGCCACTCCACCAGTCACTGTCTTTGTAGTATTTGTTTCTTTTGCTTTTCTGTGTAGTGTTATTATCTTTGCATCCCTGAACCCTCGGGGTTGGAGTTTTGTTCCTATGGATCGTGAACTTTGTGTGAATGGAATAGCTGAATATTTGTGGCACGAGATATAGGTTATTCAGTTTCATTGCTGGATGTTTCTTCTTCTGAGTCTATCAGAATGTGTTTGCCCATTCTACTCTTGCTGGGCTCGTGGGTTTGCATTTGGAGTTTGAGAATATCACAAGTGAGGCTAGTCTGTTAAGTCCTGGGATGCATGTATACATATGTAGGTATGGTGTATACCTGGAAAGTGAGGGCTGGGTTATAGAAATGAATAGATGATTTGGATCAACATTTTAAAGATCTTGGCAGGCTGATGTCTGGAGTTAAGATTAACAGGGGAGACTTTATTAGGGAGGATTTTAAGTGTTGTTTGCCGATTAAAAATATTAACGTTAAGCACAAGTTCAGAAAGTCATGACCTATCTTGACAATGGGAGTTTGTGGGTATTAGTTGATTAGTGCTTAACATCGTGAGCCCCATGTTGCCATCCTAAGTGCAGATGGGTGATCAGTATTGAAACCTGGTATCCAATATCCTAAGTGGATGAGTTCACATTTACGGTAATGTATTCGTTTGGAGGATGTATATCTCTGGAGTCTATACAGAGAAAATAAGCTAGAATGGTTAAAGTCTAAAAAGAGCAGTGTGAAAAGTTTTGTCCTGGGAAGGTTTACTCTAGCAATGGTTGGAGAGCATGTCCTACCTTTTATGTAGGAAATCATTACACCTACTTTGTTATCTTCATATCCCTGGACCAGGGGGTGCGGTCAGATTATGTGAGGGAATGCTTCATTAGCTTTATATATTTTTTAAACTTAAATTTTAGTTAACATACAGCGCAATATTGGTTTCAGAAGTAGAATTCGGTGGTTCATTCCTTGCATACAACAACCAAGGCTCATCACAAGTGCCCTCCTTAATACCCATTACCCATCTAGCCCACCCCCACCCATGTCTCTCCATCAACCCATAGTTTGTTTTCTCTCATTAAGAGTCTCTTGTGGTTTGTTCCTCTCTCTTGCCCTCTCCTTCCCATATATTCATCTGTTTCTTATATTCCACATGTCAGTGAAATCATATGATATTTGTCTTTCTCTGATTGATTTATTTCACTTAGTGTAATACATTTTAGCTCCATCCACGTCATAGCAAATAACAAGATTTCATTCTTTTTGATGGTTCTACGTATATTACCCAGCCATCAAAAAGAGTGAAATCTTTTCAGTGTGTGTGTGTGTGTCTGTGTGTGTGTACATAAACACATGTACACACATACAGCACATCTTTATCCATTCATCAGTTGATGGACATTTGGACTCTCTCCATAATTTGGCTATTGTTGATAATGCTGCTATAAACATTCAGGTGTTTGAGTCTGTATTTTTGTATCCTTTGAGCAAATACCTAGTAGTGCAATTGCCGGATCTTAGGGTAGTTTTATTTTTAGTTTCTTGAGGAACCTCCATACTGTTTCCATTTGCAATTGCACCAAAAACAGTAAAATGGCAAGAAATAAGCCTAACTAAAGAGGTAAAACATCTATACTTGGAAAACTATAGAACACTTAGGAAAGCAATTGAAGAGAATGCAAAGAAATGCCTCATATTTTAATACAAATATGGACTCTAAAAATTTGAAGAAAATGAAAGGATGATCTTAAAATATAGAGAGTTCATTATCAAAGACATTTCAACAAAAATGGGAAAAGCATTTCCTGAGATGTCTGGGTGTCCTGGGCGAGGTGATAACTTTAGTCTACTCAGTGTTTCTCCCTTGCAGGCAAGGCAGGAAAAATTCACAGCCACAACCAGGGAAATCCTGGAGAGCTGCAGAGAGCCTGTGCACAGCATTTCTCTGTGTTGTGAACAGAGAGGCATTGCTTAGTCCTAAATTATAGCTTCCACTTACCGTATGTAATGTGACTTAGACAATTGCACCTGTTTTCCATACCAGTAATTACTACTTGAAAAAAGGGATAGAGTCAAAACAAAGGGACAGTTAACCCCTAAGGGTAGAAATGTAAAATATGTACAAAATCACATTCCATAATAAATAACCTCACATAGGGCATTCTTTAAAGTCCTGGCTTACTTGTGTCAGAGCAGTCTTGATGTAAAGAATCAGGAGTTACAATGCAGGCATTTCTCAGTGAGAAAAGAGAATCTCAGCATTCAGGATGCTTTAGAAAAAAGTCCATGATTTTAATTATCTAAAATAATTTAATGGAATTAAAAGTCTCTATCAGGCCAAAGAAAAGGCACAAATTCAGTGATGTGACCTCAAATTGATACACTTAAAAAAAGGAAAAAAAAATATCCCTAAGCATCGTGGAATAGATGCTGTTTTTTCAAAAAAATGGAAACAGTATGGAGGTTCCTCAAGAAACTAAAAATAAAACTACCCTAAGATCCGGCAATTGCACTACTAGGTAATTGCTCAAAAAAATTTTTAAAAATTTGTTTATTTTTGATACAGAGAGAGACAGAGCATGAGAGGGGGAGGGGCAGAGAGAGAAGGAGACACAGAACCAGAAGCAGGCTCCAGGGTCTGAGCTAGCGGTCAGCACAGAGCCCGACGCAGGGCTCGAACCCACGAACGTGAGATCTGACCTGAGCCGAAGTCGGAGGCTTAACCGACTGAGCCACTTGGGTGCCCCATAGATGCTGTTTTTAAAGTGTTGAAGACAAGAGAAGACTTGGTGGTGCTTAGATGATTTTGCATTTTCCAGAGATCGTAGCCCAATAAGTTTCTTAAATCTGCCTCAAGATCATCTTACCAGAGGCAGGAAGTCCAGATTTCACCCAGGTGAGCACAGAATAGTTTAATCTTGCAAAGCAGATGGCTCTAGGTCAGTGCCCAGTAACAGTTTGTAACAACCGATGATGATAGAAGGCAGCCAGCTCCCCCCTGGGAGTGCAACCTGCCATATCAAAATAGAACCAGCTGGTGATGTTCTAGAGCATCGAAATCTCTCCTCTCTCCACTCTCCCTCTTTCCCTTTCTCTCTTTCTTCCAAACTCTGGGTTTAACTGTACTCAGTCATTCTCTTGTCTATGTAAACATACTGCAAACATAAGCAAGTTGGATACAGAGGTCTCATAAACCAACTCAAACAATGTAAATAAGAATGAGGTTGACTTGACCTGAATAAGCCACATGCAGAATGTCGCGCACACGGGCATATAGGTGTATCAGGGAAAACAAATACAACTTTAGTCCAAAATTCGCATGTTTTCTTAAGAGTTTACAAAAGTGGTCTCATAAGTGGACATCATGTAAAGATGAGGAGGGCTGAGTAAATGGGCTACGGAATTACTTTCCTGTCACCTCTTCCCCCGAAAAGAAGGAACTGACGTTTCTGGCGTTATAGAAACAAACCGAAGATGCGAGTTTTAAACAGTTTAGCACGTGCGCACTTTCATGCCGTATCTGTTTGAATGAGGACTTTGATTTAATAAAGCCACACTGAAAGGAAGCCTACCTCTCACCCTCGAGACTGTGACTCAGGGGCCAGCAGTTTCCAAGATAGCAGCTTACTGGAATTTTAAATATTTTGCCAGTGAGGAAATTAGCAAAATGAGGATACAACTTCTAACATATTCATTTTCTCTGGCTTCCTTGCTCTTGCCTTCCCCTCTTCTTTCTTCCTTGTCACCCTCCCTCCCTGTGATCTGCGGCAAGTCATTTAACAGCATCGTATAACCGTGTCCCAATTATACTGTGTCCATCATGAGATCTTTCGGGTCTGCCTCAATTTTAATGAGAACCAAATGAAATGATATGTGTGAAAGTCCTTTTCAGAACTATAATATGCTCTCTGTACACACATAACTATCACCTGCCTATCAATCAACTACCTAGACAATTGTATATATTAGCAAAAATAGGAAATTACAGGCATAATGAGAACACAGATCATTTTACATGAAAAAACCCTCGTTTTGTATGTGTGAATAGATATAGTCAGACTATCATCTGTCATTTGGAGATTAGAAATTAGTTTTTAGGTCAACGTTGTGGATTTGAATTTCTCATAAAAAACATTTTTCAAATATCTAGTCATTTGGAGGAGTTACTGATCATGATACCTTGAATTAGTAAAAATATGGCACATGGAACAAAATTGATACTTGTCAAGGAGAAAATTGGCTGGTAAAAATCTGTTGATTATCTGATATGTTTTTACAGTTCTATTACATGATAATATACATTGAAGATCTCTTCGTTCTCAGAGGTGTAAGTCCTTAAGCTCTTCCCACTCTCTGTACTGTGGATCTGGGCAATTTAAATGCCTCCTGTGGGCATGTGTCATCAGGAGCGAAGCTGTCACAGTGGCTCTAAGCCCCCTTGTCCCTGCGGTGGCTCCAGCAGGTGCCCTGACACCTGACGTCCAGGGGCAGAGGACTGTCATTTAAGCAGGTCCCCAGAGAACTCAGATTACTCCTCGTGACCGGCAAGCCCCCTCATGCCTGTGTTCTCTCCCTCATAATGGTCCCCGCCTCCTTTCCTCTCCCCCAACTTCCCGCCCCTCTCTCCTCTCCATTCCTTCCCTCCAGTGTCTCTCTCTCCTTCCCTTTCTCCTTGAACTTGGCATTTGTGGCCTGTCGTGCCAAATGGAGGCGGAAATAGCACAAGACACAGCGAGGTCTACGGTCCAGGTGGAGAGCGGCAGGTGAGCACAGGGACAGAGGCAGATCAAGAGCCAGGGTCTGTCTGTCCCTGCGCGAGGGGGACAGACAGCGAGAGCCAGTGACACTCGGGAAGAGGGTGGATCAGTGAGAAGGGGAGCAGCTCAGGAGACTTCATGGACGACCCACAGTGGGTCTCGTGTGATGCCTGCTGGTCAGAAACTATAATGTTCTGTGGATACTTGCGTGAAGGTTCTGTGATGAGCTCTTGTCATTAATGAGTGATTTTTTTTTTTTTTTTTGCCATTCTCTGCTAGGTGACAAGTAGGGCAAACCATAACACTTTAAAAATGGAATCCAACTTAGTTCAATTATCTACAAAGTCTGTGTTTAACACGGTGGCTGTTAGAGGAAGAGAGTCTTGCTTCTTGGCTTTTTCTTTCTCAGACTTAATTTGCTGTAATATAAATGTATTAAGTATCTGCATGCTGCTTTCTTCCTCACCTCTGTGCAGCCGCGTGGCGAATGGCACTATTCAAACTGATAACTGTCCCCTTTATGTCTCATGGTCTGCCTCTGAGCCTGGTGTTTGGGACCTTAAGTAGTTTTGCTTGTAAATGTAATTATATTTAATGATCTGCTTTGTAAATACAATGTTTTTTTTTCCTTTCTGTGGGTAGTCAACTGAATCCAAATGTGGGGAAAAAAAAAGGAAATGTGAGCATTGTCCATTTCAGATAATACTTCTGATGTTGTGCATGTATTGTACTTTGTTTTTCATTACTATTCATCTCAAACAACATAAATATGTTGCAGATTTATATAAAGGTTCCTTTACGATGTTTACAACCGCTCTCCCCAATATAATCCATCCAGCATTGTGTGTGAAGGGTGCTAAGTACTTATCAGTTATTTTTCACATGTTGAAGCAAAATCAGTCATGCAGGGAAGAAGAAAAGAAACCTAAGTACAGAGACTATAGGTACTGGTGATATACTAGAAAAGATTGTCTTTTCCATGTGTTTTGGCCCTGTCCAGAACGGGGCCACAAGTTTGGAGACACACAAATTCTTCCCTATTCAGAAAGTAGTGACTTCTGTGACTTCTGTGATCTGACGGTGTGTCGGAAAACAAATCTCTCGCAAATATATGCCTGTTCGACTCCAGAATGAATAAACAAATGAATATGTACGTAAATCCCATTGAGTATCTGTTACTTCTTTTCCTCATGGATTGAAAATTTTATTTCAGAAGAATCTACTTACTGGATCCCATAATCCCTAAGAACATTCTAGTATCTCATTTTTCAGACACGTATCAATTTGTTAGGGCTGACGTCACAAAGCACCTCAGACTAGGAGGCTTCAACAGCAGACATTTCTTGTCTCACACTTCAGGAGCTGGGAGGTCAAGATCAAGGTGTTTGCAGGGTCTGGGCCTTCTGAGGGTGGTGAGGAAGTTATCTACACCACACTTCTCCCCTCCCTCCTGGTGCTTGGCCTGCAATCTATGGCATTCTAACTAATTATATCTGCAATGACCGTGTTTCCAAATAAGGTCAGATTCAGAGGTACTGGAGTTAGGACTTCAGCATATGTATTTCTGGGGTGGGTGAATCGGTACAGAATTCGACCCATTACAGAATGCAAAGAAAGGCCCCACTCCTTTCCATATAGGAGTTATCTGGGCAGAACATGAGATTAAATACATACCATGTGATATAGCAGACTCAGTCAGGGGACTAGCGGGATGCGAAGAGGTCTCAAAGGCCGTGATAGTTGTAGGACACAGCCATCAAGTCTGGTTGCACTAAGTCAGGGAAGTCTTCACAGAGGAGGTGGAGCTTGAGCATTGAAAGAGGTGTAGACATTTGGTGAACAGGATCCTCCAATTTAATTTATCTTAAGGGGAACTCAATTCTCTAATGAAACTGGTTCCTTCTCTTGAATCAGTTGAATGGAGTTGGTTCTCTTAATGGAACCAGTGGGATCCGAGTCTTTGTTCTCCTCCATCAGATCCATTTAGATCGTGAATGTCATCTCTTGTCTCCTCACAAAACTACCATATCCTCTCCCTCTGTTACATTTTGACTGCTGCTGCCCAGCCTCAGAGCTTCCTTCCAGAATGCCCAGAGCATGGCTGATGGCTTTCTGTGATGTCCCTGAATTTTTCATCTCCCCTCCATCCACCATGCTGCATATCACCACCCAGTTCCCCTGCTAAGTACCCATGTGGTCGTTACTCTGTGGGTCCCAGGACCTCAGTATCTTCTGAGCGCCTACCCATCTTACTCAAGCTCTCTACCCCAAGTCTCCTCACAGCCTGTGTTTTCAACTTACGCTTCTGACGTCAACATTCAGTAGAATTAAAGAATCTCATCATGGTTAAAATCATTGTTACATTCAGTAGAGTTAAGGAATCTCATCGTGGTTAAAATCAGTGATACATTCAGTAGCGTTAAAGAATCTCTTTGTGGTTAAAATCAGGGATACATTCAGTGGAGTTAAATGATCTCATCATGGTTAAAATCATTGATACATCCAGTAGAGTTAACGAATCTCATTGAGGATGGACTTTTAGAAGTTCTCTGGTTCCTGTCTCTACCACATGCATGAATCCATCGGCAACAGCCCAGCCGAGGGGTCATGTCTTCTGTCTGCTCCCAGGTCCAGGAGCCTTGCCTGTCCCACAGCATACCTGTGGTCCTGACCATTTCAAGCTCGCCGGTGTGCTTTCTCGCTTCTGGATCTTCGTCTGTGCCACCGTTATGTCTCTCCTTCTGAGACATCTTCACCCTCCCCCGTGTTCCCCCCTCATTCAAGACCTGGCTCACATTCTGCCGCCTTTGCTACGGAAACCGTGGCTCTCAGATTAGAACGCCCCAGGGCAGGCCTGTGTTGTGCTGACAGGGACAAGGACAAATACGAGGGAAATGATGAAATCAAGATTGAGGTGGTGGCAGAATATAGGAGATAAAGAAACCTGAATGTGGATACAAAGGCTTTTGTTGAAGGGTGTGATGAAGACAGGTACTTCATGGAAAATTAATGTTTGCAAATATAAAGATGACTTTTAAAATCAGCTTGCCTAGCAACTATTTTTTCTGATTTCAAGTTAAAATGATTGCTCTGTGGCTTATATTTTTAAAACTTAAGGAAAAACAAAATCAAACTACTGTGATGTAGCTAGTGCATGACCAGAGTGCGAGGACAGAGGGTTCACGCATAACAGGCATAGAGATTCCCTCCAGGTCCTGATGGGAGCGGGAGTCAAAATCACCCTAGAGCGCTGTTAGCGCGCTGTGACCGAGTGCAGATGGTCCATGGGAGGTGCCTCCCTTCATCTGTTTCTCTCGTGGGTATATTTTCCAGTGGAGTTTCACTGCCCCCAAAATAACCTTACTTAATACACGTATTAGGAAGCAAAAGCATAGCTAAATGATTTCCATCTGCCAACCTTGAAATGGTCATCCGATGTTAGGCACTTGTAATCTACAATGGAAATAACCAAATTTATGAAATAATGAACACCGTTTACCAAATCTTGTGAAAGATATGGTCCGTTCACAGCCCTTGGACCATGGCGGCCACTGCCTCATTTCGTAATTTCATTCGTGCGTTTGGATGGTCCTGTTCTGCAGTAGCCTTTTATGGTCTGTGCTTCCCATCTGAGGAGTTGGCACCACACAAGAAGGGAGTTCTGGGCCCCCTGGCCTCTGATACCGGCCATTAGGTGGCTGGTTGTGAACATCTACACACTTCCTGATCCAACTGGTGTGTTCTGATTCCTGAAAAGCATCACTATACACATTGAAGTGGTGGATTCGTAAGCACGTAGACATCTATCTAGCTGGGGGTTCCCAGCCTCAGCACATTTTGGACCAGATCATCCTTTGTTTCAGACGCTGTCCTGGCCTCCACCCTGTGTGCTAGAGGCACGTCCCCTGCCCCCACCCATGGTTTTGACAACTAAAAACCTTCCAGACGTTGCTGGAATGCGTAGGGAGCAGAGTCACCTCCAGGTGACAACCAGTGATCTAGATATTAGTGCCAACGCCATAACCTTATTTTTCATTACATCGAGGGCCGTGTATACACTGGGGAACACTTACTCCGTGAGTCACCTGTGATCCCGCTGCATGCCACGTCGGCTTATTACCTTATAATGAACAGAAATCCGGAAAGGAAAACTCATACGTTTAGGATTCCTCCAATGAGTGGATTGCAAGTCCCTGAAATGATAGGAAACTTTTTACTCATTTTACACAATTTTCACGTGTATTGCTTGAGCAAACGATGCCAGTTTTTCCCCCTCTTTTAAGTCTGGTGACAGATGCTGCTCTTCATCTCCCTGTGTGTTTTTGGGGGGCGGGATGGGGGGAGGGGGCAGGAGTGGTACCAGCTGGTGGATGCAGAATTAATTACAGATTGTTTCCCTCAAAAAAAGACACACGTGGGTCACCAAGCTCTAATGATTTTGGCAGCTGTTTGACCCTATTAAGATTGCCAGTAACTGGACAGATACTTTATTCTTTTTCTTGGAAGCACATGTTGCAATTTTGGGGGGATTTGGACACTAGGAGCGTGGTTGCAGATGCCACATCTGATGAGAACACAAGCCACTGCCTCAGATAGTCATTCTAAGTTTATTAAATCACTGACTTTCTGGTAATACTTGATTTTCCCTAAATACAAATGTACAAATAAATACATTTCCAAAAATACAGGCTCAGAATGAAAGCGTATAGGTCCTAAAAGTAGAAAACTTTCAGCTATGTGGAGAAGGATCTTTTTGCTTATACTGGATTGGAAAAACACTGATTTCAGCCTCATTTAAAATGTGTTCTGTTCATGGCAACAATTTTGGGGGAGACACATCCACTCCCAAACTCCGATACGTGAATGGTTTAATTGTGTTGACACAGAGTCTTCAAAGAATTCAGGGTCACTACTGAACTAATATTACTGTATTAATAAATCTTATAAGTGATATACATTAATTTATATAAATTTAAATTATACAGTTGGAAGGAAGGCTCTTCATCTCAAAAATAGAGTCTACACCCTGTCTTGAATATCTTGTTTTGCATTTACTCCTCAACCCCGTAAATTTGAATTTAGGTCAAAGTGTTTCTTTAACTGATCTGTTGGAACCTCTCGTGAATATTCTATCTCCTTTCTTTCCTAGACATCAGGTGCTGCTGATTCCACTATTAATAGTTCTGTCCGTCACTTTGAAATGGTATAATGTCAGGGCTAAAAGCGCAAACTTACTGTCCAACTGCCTGGCTTGGAGTCTTTGTCCTGCAATCCGGTGACTTGGAAAAAGCCATTGTGAGGTGCTATCTTGTTATCTCTCTGTCAATTAAAGTCAAGTTATTAAATTTGGGTGAAGTTGCAAAAATACTGAGATCACAGATGGTGAGCTAATTATCATGAGGTTGGTGGATCAGATCAACCTTCTATGACAAAATGGTTTGTAACGTTAGGTGAGTAAGCACAGTTTTCAAAGACAAATTTCTAACAAATGTAGCTTCTTAAAAGAAGTAGTCACAAATATGGTCCTTGGAACATTTATATTATTTAAACTTTCATTTGGGTATTTATAGAAAGTTTTTTTTTTACTTTTCAAAGAAACTAGATTTCTGTACAAATTAAAGTTTACAATAAGTTACAGACATGTGGAGAGCCACTCTGAGTTTGATGGTCGCTGGAAAGTGAATTTCGCCATTTTTTATTTATGAAGAAGATACAATAGATGAATACATGCTTCAGTTCATCAAATTACTTCTGTTAATAGTCTCAACTCTTTTTATGCTTCCTTATTAGACTGTTAATTAAAGCTTCTAGCCTCTGGCTTCAGTGATAGTTTTGAGTAAAGGCTGAATTAGTGTCTCCCTACACACTCATTGAAGAACTCCTTTAGCACCCACTCCTGCACATGCTCAGAACTGTGTGGGAAGTTGAGCTGTCACGTGTGAGTTATTCTGTGAAGAGTAGGACTTCGAGCATGTCAGCAAACACTAGTCACCAACACAAGAATTCTCTGAGTGTGAGAGGGTAGTGTCACAACTCACTCATTCTTACATTATGAGTAAAGAGGCTTAATTCAGTAATAATCCTGGTATCTGTTGCCAGCTTTTTTTTTTTTAAGTTCTTTCTAAATTATCCTTTCTCACATCTCTCTGGTAACAGGTATGTGAAGGAGGGAATTCTTTGAAATTGAGGGTGTTACAATATCCCCTATAAGAATGTTCCTACAGGGGCGCCTGGGGGCTCAGTGGGTTTAGCAGCAGACCTCGGCTCAAGTCATGATCTCGCGGTTCGTGAGTTCGAGCCCCGCGTCGGGCTCTGTGCTGACAGCCCAGAGCCTGGAGCCTGCTTCAGATTCTGTGTCTCCGTGTCTCTCTGCCCCTCCCCTGCTCATGCTCTGTTTCTGTCTCTCAAAATAAATTAATGTTAATAAAAAGAATGTTCCTATGATATTCCTGACAGTAGTGCCCTGCAAGCATTATGCACAGGCTTCCAAAATACGCTCCATGGCTTAGGATTCCCTCGTGTTGCAGATGCCCTGGGAGGCTGGGGAGGAAGCGCGACTCCGCAGTGTCAGCGCGCTGTCTGGAACCGGCTCCCCTCGAGTCGAGCACGCTGGGCTCTGGTAACCATAGGACACCCAAGCGTCCGCTGAGACACGAGGAAGCAAGATCACAGTCAACAACATGAGTGCAAAGGAAGGGGCGAGCATGTAGAGACGTGAAGCTTTACGCATTCACAGGGAACGACTGCTTCGTGGGGCCAAGTTAGGATCCGTATTGACCACATCGGACAGCTTTTCGTTTACGTGTTATTTTATTTCAAGTGAAAGCGCTGTGAAAGAGATGAGGGCAAAATCCCATAAAGGGACAGACCCTACAACGAATAGTTAGCCACTTGGCCAGACGGCACAACTTGAGGCTATTTATCAAGATCTGAGGATAGAATTTGGGACAAGAGACATGAGGTCCAATGCCAAGAATAAGACAGGAAGCTAACAGTGAGGAGACAGGGCTTTATCCCGCTTGAATAAACACCGCAGTGTTTGAGGCACGGCTTCTTGTGTTAACTAGGAGCTCAGCCTAGTTCCTGAAATCATATTCCACGGTTGGGAGGAGTCAGGACTGTGGATGGGAACTGGGCAAGAGAGAGGATATGTTTAGAAGGCAGCATGGAGTCTTTGCCATTTCATTTATTTTCATGTTATTTCCTCTTTTTTTCCCTTTTCTTCTCTCTCTCCCTCTCTCTCTGTCTCTCTTTCCCTTCCTTCCCCTTTCTTTCCCTCCTTCTTTCCCTCCCCTCCCCTCCCTCCTCCTTCCTTTCCCTTCCCTTCCCTTCCCTCCCCTCCCCTTCCCTTCCCTCCCCTCCCCTACCCTTCCCTTCCCTTCCCTTTCCTCCTTCCAACCCTCCCCTCCCCTCCCTTCCCCTCCTTCCCTCCCCTCCCTTCCCCTCCTTCCCTTCCCTCCCCTCCC